>NW_021604616.1:3992614-4004446 GCF_004785775.1 Grammomys surdaster | reverse complement strand
ACACACACACACACACACACACACACACACACACACACACACACACATTTTGAAAACAAAAACCCCATTGCATCTGTAACTTAAACGGTAGTGTTTCTAGCTCATCCAGAAATGATTCCAAATGGTCAGAATGAATGCAATCAACTGAAGTACATGCTTAAAGCCTGATTTTCCCGTTAGGTGACTGTAATCAGAGACATGGAAGTTTCTTAGTTCCCCCTTCTATCTGGTCACCTTGAAACTGTTTCCTTGGATGAGTTTAGCTCATCAAAGCCTTCTGTGTGACTCACACAGAAAGGAGAGGGCGTCTTGGCTTTCACAGAATGAGTGAGGTGCATCAAGTAGCAGTTGGGGGTTTCCCTTGAAAAGCAAGGCCCCATAAGGCTTGCCTTTTATCAACCTAAGGGAGCTTCCATATAAAGAATTCTTAAAAATACGCCAGTCTCATAGCTAACCTTTCACATGGAAGTTATTAGGGGCATCTGAACGTTGTGCAGCAGACTCATAACATATGTTTTTATTCCCCACAGATAGTTACTTGACTGATTAGATTCAAGGAAGTAAATGAAATGAAATGATAGGGAAATGACAAATCAGAATAAAATATTAAGTTTGGAAGAATTGCTGCATATCACCAAATCAAGGCACTTTAGCAGAAAAAAATTGAGAGTCTTTGTATGAAAGCCAGTGCAATATGGAACTTCTGATCAACCTGCCTCAGTCTCCCAAATACTGGAATACTTTACTCATTCAGCTGTATTTACAGTTTATGCAACATGGACAAGTCATTTGGCAAAGGCCATAATGGCTTGGAAGATCCAAAATCATCTCATTCCATTCTAGCATGTTCGTGGTGTGTTCGTGCACGTGTGTGTGCATGCGTGCACACACACACACACACACACACACACACACACACACACTCATGGGTCCCATCCTAACATGCACACACATAAGCATGCATGCACATCTGTATTTTTTTCTGACTCTTACTCTGTTAAACTTTAAACCTGGTTTAGAAAAAGGCAAATTCTACCGACGTGCCATATAAATGCTGTAGAGTCAGTAGCAGGGGTCCATAGGAAGAGGGGATGTCAGATGGACAGGACCTAAGAATGGCCAGGATGACATTGTAGTGTTGCTGTCAGGGTGGGGAGCAAATGGCGATCATGAAAATGCCAATCTCATGCTTCTGAATTAATTATGCCCCTGTCTTCTAACAAACTACCTACTCCCCTTGCCCCCAACAAATGATTCTCTAACTCATACTACTTGATCTTGCCCATAATTCTGCCTTCCTTCCTGTCTGTAGCTCTAGAACTTGACAAAGATACTTTTCCTCCAATTTCCCTTTCCTACAGGAAGAACATCAGAAATGTTCAATGCCTTGTCCTGTGCCCAGTAACACACCCTTCTTGAATTCAGCATCCTATTTTAATGTACCGTCCCTGAGTGTTGTCTAGGTCGGGAAAGCTACCAAGCTTCACTGTGGTAGGCTCCCACAGACCAGGGTAAAAACAGCTCCCACGGTAGGTCTTCCTGTGGAAGGCGGGTGTTACCTGAACAGTTTTAAGTCTCTGTTCCTGCTCTCACATCAAGGCCTGTTCCCAATTTCTAGCTTCTAGACAGTGCAGTCTGCATTTCCTAGAGCTTTTCCTGCTCTGGGCAGAATCCTAATTCCCGCTTATCCTTTCCTTCCAGCCACTGCCTGCTGCATTTTGTTCTACCCCACCCTCCTGCCTTTGAGGTTCTCTGTGCTGTTTTTCAGTCCCTTGTGGTTTTCCTCCTCCTGGCTTCTGTTCTGTGTGAAAGATGAGGCAGTTTCCCGCAAATGTAGCTGCTCTTGAAATTCAGATCAGTAAACGTGCTCACCCTCAGCTCTGAAAGGACTACCATGCCAACAGCTTCATCAGCCAGGGGATTGAGGGACAGTCCCAGAGATGAATACTTGTCTTGTTACTTATAAATGACTCAATGGTCTTTCCATTTTAAGAAGACATAGAAAAGTTAAGGAAATGCCAAGTGCAGTTAATTTAACTACTGGGGGGGAGTGTGGGCAACTAGAAATATGGTAGAAACACTTCAGATACGTTCTTCTTCTGGCTAGTCCTCTATCTTTTATCTTCTCTACTTTACAGCACTTTTAAATCTTCACATAACTGCTTTCTGCCCCAGAAGCTCACATAGCATAAACTGATTTTGGGCTAAACTATTAGATAACATTCCCAAAGCAATCCCCCAAGGCCCATTCCCTTATTCAGCTATTGACTCATTGTTGAGACTAAACATCAAGATCCAAAAATCAAAATTCATTCTTTGGTTACTATATCCAAGCAGAGATTAGCAATTCACCCTAGCTAAGACTTTTTCTACTTAAAAACACACTCCTGCAAAATGCACTTGCTGTCTGCTTACTGATACTGTTATTGCTGCTGCTGCTGCTGCTACTACTACTTGCTGTCTGCCTTTGCAGCCTCTCCCCCCCTTGACTGCCCCTTCAGGGTAGTAAATCTTGTTTGCGCTGAGAATTTGATGTCTGGGTGTGTCCCATACCCAACTCAGAGCTCCCCCATCTCTCTTACAGTAACATTTGTCATACATGTCTATCTGTTTACTGAGGGAACACTAGCCCTGTGCAGACCAAAAAGGCTGAGAACAATATTTATTGGAACTTTAGAGGACAAGTATTTTTCAAAACTCAATTGGACACACAGGCAGGTCCACCCCAAAATCAATTTAAGTGATGAGAGCTTCTGGGGCAGAATGGAGTTATATGAATATGATCAGAAAATGTTTTGAAGTAGAAGAGACAAAAAGAACATGTCTGAAGTGTTTCTACCACATTTCCAGTTGCCCACACTCCCCTGGAAGCCAGGTGGAAACATTCTACCGATTTGGGAATAGGGGGTTCCACTTGGAGATTGGGGAGTAGCCTTTCAGTTGGATAGTGGCTACTGTTCAACACACTTGAACATACTGTAGCATAAAGTCAGGGAAGGTGGTATCAATTGTGGAAGGTCAGACTTATAACATGAACATCTAACTAACACAACATTGAGACTGACCAAGGTCCAGTGAGTATGCAGGAGCGTGTGAAATCCTTAGATGATGTCCATCTTCACAGAAAAGGAAATATTCCCTTCCACAAAGGACTCCATCCTTGAACATCAAGCAGCTTGCTAGGAAAAGCTGCACCTCATCAGTAACCATCTCGGTTACCCTCAGAGTTAAATTATTAGGTTGTTTAAAGGGCTGGTCCATTAAACAAAAATCACAGAAAAATCCGTACACACGGTTACAGAGATTATAGTGTGAAAATCCACTTTATTAGAGGGATAACGGTCCAAGCAGAACATGAGTGAGCTCCCTTTGTGATCTCAGAAGTGATTCAAGAGGACTGCTCTGCATTCCAACTGATGACCCAGTTCTGATCCGCAGAGCTTTAATTATGGCAAGTGTTTACTAAAGCTTCTCTTTAGTAAAAGAATCATCAAATCTTCACTGGAGAAATACACTTGCCCATTTAACAAACAAGCTGAATTCATTCATTCATTCAGTGAAGTATAGTAAGTAGCCAGAGTACTGTAAAGCCAATGTAAAAACAACTGCTCAAGTTTTATGGAATTGGCATTTCCCTTAAGTCGATTAAATGGCTATCAGAAGGAAAAAAGAAAACCACTGAAGGCACATAATTCTTACATGGGAGTTTTTGTTTCATTTTTTTTAAATTTCAATTAAACGGACTAAGTGATCTCAAGTGTGGGTGCAGGGTTTGAGGACTGAAATGTGAATTGGATTCTATGAAGCAGATGATCTTAAAAATACTTGTGGATTAATGGAGTGAAATGTTTAAATCAAAGTGGGAACTGAAATGTGTAGGTATCTAAGGTAACGGCAGGTGTTTTGTAGGAGCGTGTGTGTGTGTGTGTGTGTGTGTGTATGTGTGTGTGTGAAGCACAGAAGCATGATAAAGTAAAACAAACACAAACATGTTGAAAGTGTTTGTGCAGGTCGAAGAAAACTTAGGAGTCACCTTCTACAGCATAAATCATTCAAAGCACACATCCCACTAAGACAATTTATATTAAGTGGCCCTTTAGCGAAACGTTACTGAATCTCTCCATGCTTTCTGTGAGGGTCATACACACACACACACACACACACACACACACACACGGATGACATACGCATGGCATGTATGTGTCTGTGTGTGTGTTTTCAGGCCATGTCCATCCTTTCTTTTGGGGAACTGTCAGAACTTCTCATTGGCCTAGGCAAGGAAACCTCAGGTTTTTCCAGTTCCTGCCTCCTCGGTATTGGGATTACAGAAGTCTGTCACCACACCTCTCTGAGTTGTTCAGGTCCTCATGTGTATCTTTGTATGGCACACACTGACTGACTTACTTGTTTCCCCAGCCTCTGAATGAGGACTTTAGAAAGATACTTAGTCTTACAGATGACCAAACTGGATTGTAGTTACTAATAGCAGAATAGAACAGAAAGAGGATAGCAATTTTTATAGGTCTAATAATAACCAAATTCAAGTTAAATCATAGTTACTAGCCATGTACAATGAGAGGGCAACCTTCATCCAAGGAAAATAGCAAGACAAAAAGAATTTGGAATAGTAGCAAAGATGCAATTGTCTGGAGGTGACAATACACATCATATTCATGTTTGTGGTCCTGAGAATAGCTACATTTAAAATTATCACAAATATTAGACAAAAGGGAATTCTGAAATAAACATAGAACTGAATGAATAAGAGGCAAAAATAAAAAAATTACAAAGGATGCCAGAAAAGAACTGTCAATCAATCTGGTCTGTTAAGGCTCTAGCAACCTAATTTGGCTGTCTTTCCCTAATTTATTATCATGTTTGTGCTGGGAGGTGCATTTTCTTTTCTGTATTGTCTCCTCATACTCCTCCCTCTTATTGTGGATTAATCAGATTTTTCTTCCTGGTCTCTCTAAACAGGACTGCTCATTTGATTAGGTCTTTATCACTTTTATCTTCTTTGAGAAGGAAAGACATAAGTACTAAGTCATTTAGGTTGCCTCTTATTACAACTGAATTAATCTGCATATCATGGGACATTCTGAAGCTGCTATCTCTTATTCTTCCATCCTTCAGAAGCTGCAGAAACATTCATTTCAGCCACTTTCAGACACCCTTTATGATGAGCAACTGTTCTCTGGAATGAAGATAAACAAGCCGGTCCTCTGATGCTCACCAAACTTTGAGTCTCTTATGATATGTATAAATTGTGGCTTAAGGATGCCTATATTAAAAGAATGTTTAGAAATCAATTTAGACTATTATTTGACAATGATACAATCAGGGAATATGCATTGCACAATGAAGATACTACTGTAAACTTATTCATGAAGCCTGGATTAGATAAACAATAATGGAAGGTCATCTGCCAAAATTAAGTTAGCATTGTTGAGTGACAAAAGCATGTTGCCATGACAACAGGTTAGAGAGGTACTGGGTCCTGGTTTAATGTTTGCCAGCTCTGAAACAATAAGAAAATCAACAAATAATCCAGATCTGAACAATCAAAATTCTCCTTTCATCTTTCTCTGTAATTCATTTTCTATTCAATATGTCACGGTGAAATATGACACTTTTTCTTAGGATGTTTGAAATAATCATTAAGGGCAAAACTACATTTTGGGGTTGTGAAAATTTTTCTGTAATGTCTTAACATTGATTTCCCAAACCATCTGCCCTTTACCAACAAACAGGATCTAGAAGTTTCCCTGAAGGATGAGCCATAGGCATCAGTAGACTGAACAGACTCCTATCAAAACACCTGGTAAACAGATGTGAGGCCGTGAAGGGCAGACTTTCCTGACTTTTGTTTTCAATCTGTTCTGTACCTTCTAAGAGATACAGGTCTTTATTTTCCAGGAAATTTAAAACACTGATGCACACTCTACATTTCTTTAGGACTGTTGTGACAGCCATCTTGCTGTCACTCCTCAAAGAATTATGTGCGAACTTTTTGAAGACTGACTTTAAGCCAGAGATGTTAAAATGCAGCTCTCTTCACATGTCATTTAAAAATACTCCCCACAGTTGTTTCTGCCAACTGGCTTAAATGATGTGCCCCAACATTATTTATGTATTTACATAAGCTTTCTTCATTCTTCTTCTACTTCTCCTTTTTTTGGACACATTTGAGTTTTATTTTTAAAAAAGTAGAATTTTTGCAACTTCTCGGGATGTGGCCTCACTCTATGAGAATGTCTGTAGAACTCTGGTATCAGAGACAGCCAAAGGTTGATAAATGTATATTACAAACTAAGACAATTTAGACCCTATTGTAGCTCAGGAAATGACAGGGCAATTATACACTTAAAGGCATACTGAAGCAAAATGAAACATCTTTAGGAGTCCCTGAGGATCATCCATCAATAAAACACTTTGCATGTTTACTGAAGCTTTTTATCAACCACTTGAAACAAAATGCACCATAGCAATTGGCTAGTTATGAGACTTTTTTAGATAACAATGAGTAATACCATTATCCAAGTCACTTAACAACAAAACATCACAAAATGTGAGCAATATCTGCCTATCAGACAGTGCCAATTAGTAGGGATAAGGGTATAGAATAATAAACATTTAACATATGGTATGAAATATAAAGTTGTGTAGTTCTTTTTAGAGGATTTTAGAGGATTAAAATAGTACAGCTTTTTAAAAATAGACACATAAAATGTGATTTCCTAGTACTGATTCCAGGAATTCCTTTTCCTGTGGAGTTCAGCCAAGGACTGCTGAATTTCTGTAGCTATTAGAAATTTGAGCAACATAAAAGGCCACCAACACAGGAAGGAATTTACATACTTCAAACAAAAGTTCATCTATAGTTTTGAATGTGAAAATATACCTAAGACACAGCTTAAGCTAAAATCTGCAAGCTTTAAACCATTATTTTAGCAAGAAAAACTATGAAAACATTTTCATATCTAAAGATAGATATAGAAATATAGGTAGTTCTACCTGGTGCAGGAGGTAAAGATTCTTGCAGTACCAACTGATGGTCTGAACTTGATCCTCGGGACCCAAGCCAAGGTAGTAGAATAGTGAGTAAACAAAGTTGTACTCTTGTTTGTACACACATGTTATATGTGTCCACACATACACATGCACATCAAGGACATACAACAGCAACAAAAGCAGCAGCAACATTAATAACAATGAAAAATAGCCAGATTTTGAAAGGTATTATTACAATAGTCACATGTGTCACGGATGCAAAGTATCATACACACACATGTATATATAATTCTCTATTTTTAGTATAATAGTAAATTAGTGACTTGTTTTTACAAAGCTAAAGCCCAAACAGTCTGTATTTATTCTAGATAAGACTATCTGTGGCTGATGGAGTTGATTAACTGGTTCTATATTGTAAGAATTTGATAACACATTACTTTGAGATGGACTGCAATGAACCAGGGAGCCACCCAGAGAAAGACCGTCTCTCACAACTTGTAACAGATGTGACCGAAGTTGGTTCTGACTCTAACTCTGCACACAGACAACATGCCTCCTCTTCTACAGTGTATGTTCTGGACCTCTAGTACTTGACAGAGAGCACATAAGCAATACTTTCTGAATGAATGACCAGGCCAGTGGCATACAGCAGTGGACAAATCCATTGTGTGTAGGGCACAAAGTAAGAAACAAAGGAGAACTCAAAGGATGGCTGTTGTCACCATGATGATGTGAAACAGTGCTAAGGAAATCACATACCAATTAAGTGATGTCTGCCCATATTACGTGTAAGAACACCACACAGAGAAAGTGCAAGTTAGTGAGATGACGTGTCATCATGCAGGCTTTGTATGATCTTTACCCCTTTTACCTTGGTACTACGTTTTGTGCTTCCTCCAATTTCTTCTGCACACACAGCTTAACACAAAATCACAGGTATTTTAAACCATCTCTCCCTGTGACTAAACTTGTCAGAAGAACAATAACTGCATGACACAGAATGGCTTCTTCTATAGGGTTCAGAGTACAGAGGGCGATTGTCAGTGTGGACAAGAGAAAGCTTGACTCAGGTGGGGTTTCTTGTGGCAAACAGCAGCAAATAGGAAATGTACAAGACTTGAGTGTCTTTCTCAAGCAAAGGCAGTCTGGAGTGTTAAAGGCACAGATGCAAAGTCAGGTGTTGTTAAATAGCAGCTGCACCCAGCACTTCAAACACTGTCTTTGAGTCAACAACGATGGAGGTACACCTGCAGCAAACATCTACAGTGCTAGAAGGGTAATTGGTATTTTCCCCAAGGGGTCAGGGGTATGCACACTGTAAACATCTGCCACTCCCAGGGCTGTATAAATGCTATGTGGATCCTTTTATCATGAGGATTTCTACATTTCCATGAGCAATGAGAAATATGAACATAGACTTTTCAGAGGTTATGGAAGGGTAGAAATAGTCAAGAGCTCTGAAATATAGAATAGGAAATGTAAAAAGTATAAACAAGATTCTAAAATGTGAAACTCAGGAAATTGAAGAGTTCAGAACAAGAGATAACAAACCTACAACTAGTCAACTATTTTCTCTTTCTTTAAAATTGCAGCATATTAACTATTACATGTGTTCCAGTATATGGCATCCTTCCCACTGTGAAACACAGAAAATATGTATTTTAAAATGAATTATAATTTCCTTATGAACTTTGCAAGTGTAAAAGAGGTCACATAACTTGTGTGACGAAAACTATTACTGAACATACCAGAGTCATTTTCTGTTCTGATATAATTTTAAACACATAAGACAAATTCAAAATATATCATTTACTATCTTTTGCTCCAATCACTCATAGTGGTCACTGCTCATTCAAGAAAGATTCAATTAACTTTCTACTCTAATGTCATTTATTAAATCAGAGATAATCTTCAAAGTAATCCACATTTCATTAAAATCTGAATAGAATCCATAATTTCAGACACTAAACTGATAGAGGATAAAGAATATTTTGTTTGTCTATAATAGAGTGATAATCATAAACCAGTATTCTGTAATACTCTGCAAATGTGTCTTGATGAGATCAAATGGGATTTTAATTTCTTTTTCCTACAATAGGATAAATATAGAAAGTGTGGCAGAGAGAGCGTTGCTATAATATTGCAATATGAAGTATATAATCCTTTTAAAGCAGGGATTCACTCTAAAGACCTGTTTTTAATTCCTATGAATAAAACACTTGAGCTTTTCTCTGACTTAGCATTTGCCTTTTTCAAACAAAGGACTAGATTCAGGCATCTATATGGTAACTGCGTAGATAATAGAATCAGGAATTTAGAATTTAGGAGCTCGAAAGATGGTCCAACAGTTGAGGTCACTTGCTTCTCTTGTAGAAGACTCAGGTTTGGATACCAGCATGCACTCAGAAGCTCATAATCATCTGGAACTATAGTTCCAGTGGACCCAATGGTCTCTTCTGCCTTTAATGAGCACCAAGCATACACATGGGGCATATGTATAGGACTAGGTAAATAGTCACACACGTAAAATAGAAATTAAGTTCTTATGGGTTGTAAAGATGGCTCAGAGGTTAAGCTCACACCAGAACTCACATCAAGTGGCCTGTAAGTCCAGCTCCAAGGCATCTGAGACCACCTTCTGGACTTGGCAAGGATCTGTACTCATACACAAACACACATGCACACACACAGACACAGAGATAGACACATACACACGGAGACACACAGACAGACACATGCACAGACACACAAACATATAGACAGGCACATATTCAGACACACACACACAGACAGACAGACACATACATACAATTAAAATTAAAGTAAAAATTTTTAAATAATTTATATTACATATGCCTTTCTATGTACAGATATATGTATATTACATAGATACGTACTAACACACAAACAATTCTGTGTGTGAGAGTGTATGTGTATGCTTGTTTTTTTTTGTTTTTCTTTTTTTTGGCAAGAGTATATCTTCAATATTTCATGGAAACCTCTTTGCCTTATATTCAAGTTCGAGTTTTATAAATTTTGCTTTCTACATAACCGTATGACACAATACAGTTGGATTTCTATTCTGAAACAAGCATCCCCTTCCCTTCATTTTTCCAATGACAAGTTATTCATCTCACTCTGATCCTTGCTGCAGAGACACCAATATTCATCTCTGCTGACAGCTTGCTGAAGGCAATCTAGGCTTTTGCCTTTCTGACTCCCAAATTCTTCAAAGCTCTACTCACTGTCCAATTCCAAAGTCACTTCCATGTTCACAAATATGTTATAGTAGGCCATAGTGGGATATATCTCTAATCCCAGCACTTGGGAGGCAGAGGCAGCTGGCTCTCTGTTAGTGAAGCCATCATGGTCTACAGAGTAAGTTCCAAGACAGTCAGGGCTAAATAGTGAGACCCTGTTTTGAAAAGTAAACCAACCAACCAACCAACCAACCAACCAACCAACCAACCAACCAACCAACCAACAAACCAACCAACCAACAAACAAACCGAACAAGTAAGTACACTAAGCCTATACCTTTTTAATTAGCTATAGTTTAGTAACAAATTATGATTTGGGGGCCAAAGGAACAAACATTACCTTAATTCTGAAATGGTAAATTCCTAAACAAGTCTAGTAAGACTAATAAGCAGATGTTGGTGCAGTTTGCTTTTCTGACACCCAAGGAGGAGAATCAATTTCCTGGCTTTTTGAGCTGCCAAGGTTCTCTGAATTCTTAGGCTGAAGCTTCTGTCTGCTTCAAAGCAGAGCAACATTCCAGGTCTTACTCCTGTCAGCAACTCCCTTCTATGACTTTGACCTTTCCTACTTCTTATTAAGATTATTATAATAACATTGAACATACCTGAAAAATCCAAAGTAATTTCCCTACCATAATTCCCATAATGGTCAATGAGATTAGAATAAATATGGGATTAGAATACCAATTATTACAAACTTAATCTATTGGACCCAATGTGAGTTTATGTTAACTGTTCTGGCTTGATTGACAGCTTTAAATCATAGGAGGAGAAATCGTACCTCCCTGAATTTTGCCATCTCTGCTCTGTCATAAGTGTTTATTCCAGTTATAAAGTTATTTCTGTCTCATTAGTCACTTAGGCAACTTTCCTATAATTGAACTGGATTTAGACTTGGGCTGCTGATATTTGAATGAAACACTCCATGTTAAAATTCTCTCCAGTACACAAATGGCTCCTTGGGTTTTTTGGCAATGCAAGTCTCCAGATCGTTCTTTAATGACTTGAAATAAGTGAATACTAGCACGGACCACTGTGATTATACTAATCTGGCCGACATGAAGCTCGACAGTGAAGATACAGAACATTGGAACTAATAATTGCTGCATGTTTTACGTAATGAATGTGGCATGTGAAAAATCTCCAGGGAATTGATATCAGTTCCACACGACCAATAATCTGCATTAGTAAAGGAAACCAAAATCATCGGTAAATACTGGCCTTCTTGTCAGAATAAGAGGGGACTGACAGGTCAGGAGTTCTAAAATTACCATAAAATCACTTTGTAAAAAAAAAATAAAATGGAATAATCATAACTTATTGTTTCTAAGCTAAAGCTTACTTCTTGCTAATACTATTTTTATTTTAAATGAAGATATTATATTTGAATAAAACACATTTGTGTATGTAAGGATTATTTTCAATTTTGGAAATAGTTTATTATAACAATAAATCATGGCCACGAGGACATGGGTTATGAGGTAAAAGCATTTTTTATGTAAACCTGACAACTTGAGTTCAATTTCAAGAAAGCAAGGTGTAACGGCACGCATCTGTAATG
>NW_021604616.1:3984568-3992514 GCF_004785775.1 Grammomys surdaster | reverse complement strand
AGAAAGGGAGAGAAGAAAAAGTAAGTAGCAAAGTTGCCCTCTGGTCTCCCCACATGTGCTGTGGTGCATGTAAGCCTGCACACACACACACACACACACACACACACACATACACACACACATACCCATGTATACATATAAGACTAGATAATCTTAAAATATATAAAATTTCTGCAAAGGAATCTAGGTATGTCTTTGGAATATTAACTCCTAATCAACTTTTGAACTTTGAAAACACGATTCTATTTTCTCATGAAGAATGAATGTTCTACTGTATCAACACCCAGCCCTGCCTATTCTATCTGTGATGATCAGTGTTGAATAATATTTTGACAGGATCTTGAATTATCTAGGAGATAAACTGTGGGCAAGAATACTCTCTGGGCATAGGATTATGACTTGTGAAAGAAAAATGGAGAAGATGAAGTAAGCAAATCGTTACTCTCTGCTTCTGAACTGTGCACATGATGGGACCAGCCTCTGCAGGCATCTGTTGCCTTGACTTCTCCACTGTGATCACTGTGCCCTCTCTCCTTCCCTCCCTCTATCCCTCCCTTCCTCCCTCTTTATGATTGGACCCAGGACCTTGTACATGCTAAGTGAACATTCTTCCCCTGAGCTATAGGACTTGAAATCCTTCATTTTCAATTTTCGTCTAATGCAAACAGTAGGGAGTTTCCTCATGAATATCAAAGACAATTTCTCTACAATATTAAACAACCAAATTAAATAGAAAAGTCATTCATTTAATTGCAAAGGTCAAAATTCTGCCTACCTTAACTTTCCAACTCTTCAGATAGTAAATCTAATGTCTCAACAATCCCTCTAGATTCATCTTGGTTCCACTGCCATTGATGTAGTCCTAGCTTCCAATATGCCTGGCATTTAAAATCGCAATTCTTTCCTAGCAACATAGACCTTCTTAACACAAGATGACACTGTCATTCATACTCTGGATCATACAGAAGAATCCTTAAAAGCAAGAAGAAAATCAATTCTGCGCTGCTTCTCCATTACATGTAGAGCAGCACACACACTTTCCGCCATGGCTTACAAGTTCCAATAAGCTCCGTTGCTCCTTGGAACTCATTTGATTCTGTATCAGGGCTCTCATTTACTGTTCCCTCTCTTTGGTAAACTTTTCAGGCAATTGATACGACAGGCTCTATATACTTTTCTTATAGAAGTCTTAGCTCAAACATCCCTTCAGACAGGATTTATCTGAAATCCTATCAGAATTAACTTCACTTAGAGAAGTCACTTGAAAGCATGTCAGATCATTCCTCTTTCTTCATCGAATGTGTCTTGAATTTAGAATTATTTGGATTACTTCAGTTTCATGTCTATGCTTTCTATCTCTGTTATGACTTGAATGAGAAATGTCCTCTACAGGGTCATGCATCTGAACAGTTTGTCCCTTGCTGGTAGCATTATTTTAGGGCAGTTTTGGAACATTAGGAACATTGCTGGAGGGAGTAATCACTGGAGTTGGTCTTGAGGGTTTATTTATAGCCTTGTCCTACATCCTACTCCTGCTCCCTGCTTCTTGTGTGTGGTTGAGATGTTCTCTCTCCATATCTGGCTGCCATACTTTATGCACCATTATGGACGTCTAGTCCCCTGGAAGCTTATGGCAAAACAAGACAAGACAAAGTTAAACAAAACAAAACACTGTTCCTTAAGTAGATTTTGCTGTTGTTTGATTACATCAGTGGAATGTAACTAACATACTCTCCTCACAAAAACAAGAGCTCCATCAAGGAACCCATGCCAATTCTGACACAAAAGCGGTACCTGACTCATCTACTTATCTTTTTTTTTTTTTGACTTCGCAGTATTTTTTATTTTAGTTTATTTTTTAAATTTTTTTTGAACATGAGATGCTTTTTTATAGCATGTTTTACAAGGGGAGGGGGGTAAGAGGGGCCAGGTGGTGGAAAAGTACAGAATCTTCTTGGCCTGTACCTTGAAACATGTCATGGTCTATATGGTACACTGCCTTGAATTATGATCTACCTGCTATTTTTCAGAAGATATGGTACACTGCTTGAGTTATGGTCTCCCTGCTATTCTTCAGAAGATATGGTACACTGCTTTGAGTCTATCTGCAGTTGCCAAGCAGGATCTTGCAGTTGCCAAGCTTCAGAGGACATTGTGCAGGTGGGGAAAGGTAGGGGTGAGGGTAAGGGCGAGGGTCCTGGCTTCTGGCATCTCCCCCTTCTCTGTTTAGTTAGAGAAGGCATCTTATGATCAATCCCAACTATGCGAGTTTTGAATTTGGATGTCTAATTATGGGGGGTCTTAGACAAGTTCACAACCCCAAAACATTGATGTGAGACGAGTCACATCGATGGTCGAAGGCTTTAGGCTGTCAACGATGGGCAACGTCAAGGGACCCCGAGGTGGGTGAAAGGAAGGTGAGAGCCCTGTCTTAGGCCATGTAGGCTGCACCCACTCCCAGCACCACACATTCCTTTTCAGCTGCATTGGGTGGGCCCCTGGGAAGTGGACCTACAATAATCCCATCATTGGGCTAACTCACACCCATCCTAGTCCCTTGTAAATGTTCAAGTTACCAACCATTTGTCAGTTTGGGGTGTAATATTGTCATAAAGGAAGGCTCCCCAATGTTAGCGGCCATATCAAGGGCGGCCGTGGTTTAGGAAAAAGCCAGTTTTTGTTGGGGTGATCAAGAGGCCAAGCTCTCTAGCGAGAGAAATGAGGGCAAAGCCAGGCATACCAGGAACCCTTCTGGAGGGCGTGGAAGTCTAGGGGTCGACCGTAGTGGGAGTCAGGGGAACTGGCAGCTGTGTCAGTCTCCTGCGGAGTCACTTCTGGATCCTCTTCAATTTTCAGCTGATGGTAATGAACTTCAACCGTCTTCTTGATGGCAGAATCAACCTGGTTCCGAGGACGATCTCTGTCTCACTCAATCTTGATGTTGTGTGCACATCCTCTCAATGAGGGTCCGTCCGGAGGGGTCTGTGCCTCGAGCCCCACGTCTTGTCACCACTTGACCCGACCGGCGGGTCCTAGTTATTCGTGGGAGCGAGGAGGACTGCAACCTGCTATTCTTCAGAAGATATGGTACACTGCTTTGAGTCTATCTGCAGTTGCCAAGCAGGATCTTGCAGTTGCCAAGCTTCAGGGGACATTGTGCAGGTGGGGAAAGGTAGCGGGTGAGGGTAAGGGTGAGGGACCTGGCTTCTGGCACATCTGGATTAGAACTTCTAACAGCAGGCATCACAGGTGATTCATTTTTACCTGGGATGCTGCGTGAGTTCAAGCTCCTGGGTGTCCCTGTTTCTCTCGGTTTTCTGGGGTTGGGTGCGGAGCTGCCGCCTGTGACCTGCTCTATGCTCGGGCCCAGACCGGAAGTCCTCATCTTCTTATCTTTTATGACTTTGTCGAATGAGTGAATGAACTTCTAAGAAGAACTCAAGGAACATGTCAGTTACAACTTTGCTGGTGGACCTTCTGCCAGTTGAGTGACTAAATGTTCAACAGACCTGTGAACCCGCCAATCAGAACTCATCACTTCCTCATAATCTTTCATAAGGAATAATTCCTGTTTTTCAAGTCTCCAGTGTTTTAGGATGATATGTATACAACACTGAACATACATGCATAACATGTTAGGAGGATAGGTATACAGCAACACTGTACATACATAACATGTTAGGATGATATGTATGCAATGCTGCACATACATGCATAACATGTTAAGAAAAGACAGACAACACTGAACATACATACTCAACATATTAAAAGAAGACATAGAGATCACTGTACATACTTATAAAACATTTTAGGAGACACGTATTACACTGGAAATATGGATACATCTTGAGTAATTTAATGTAATCATTTCTAGACTGCAATTTTTCTCAGGTCTTGAAATAAGACAAAGCAAACAGAAGGAAAAGAACCCAAGATATGGGTTCTTTGCTATGAGTTAGACTCTAAGTTTCTCAAAGTTGTCTTGTGTGACCTGTATTCACATTAATGACAAAATTCTAGGGTATAAAATTTACAAATTGTTTTCCTCAATGTTTCAAAAAATATTAAAGGTAAAGAAAATAATGAAATAAAACCTCAGGCAATTCATCAGAGACACTTTCTCCTGCAGCAGGTGGGAAAAAATACTGAGACCCATAGCCAGATAATATATAGAGAATGAGAGACCTTGGAATACCGTTCTAAATATATCTCCTATTAGGAATGGCAAACCCTGAAGAAGAGGAGGCAGAGAGCTTGAAAGAGCACAAGAGGATGGAGGAGATCAAGAAAACAAGGTCCTCAAATGAACAAGGCTAATGCACACAGGAACTCACAGAGACTGAGGCAGCATGGCTAGCTCTGCAGAAGATAGGGTCCTAGATCTGAAAGAAGTAGACATATGCTCCCATCCCTAACGCAGAAGCTATCTCCAATTAATAACTACATGAAAATGAAGATTCCGTTTCTACAAGGAAATCTCATTGGGCAAACAAACTGCTCTCAAGGGTAGGCTACATGCTCAGTTGAAGATGGTCAAAAAATTAGAACTCAACAGCAGCTTTGAATGTTCCTTGTGTCCAATGACTGTCAGGTATTTTAAATTCTATCTTATTTTTTATTTTATTTTATTTTATTTTATTTTATTTTATTTTATGAATATATAGATATATATTCTCTCTTTTTACCCTACATGTCCTTTATATATTATGGTGTTCATTTTAGTGCTTTTAAGGGATTCCTTTGTGTAGGAAATACTGTGTTTCTGTGTCTATATTTTTCTTGTTCCATATCTTGGGTTCTTTTCCTTCTGTTTGCTTTGTCTTACTTCAATATGTAATTTTTGTTTTCCCTTATTGTACTATATTTTATTCATTATTATTCCATAGGAGCCTGTTTCTTTTCTAATGTGAGACAGAAAGCAGGTGGACCTGGATGGGGGAGGGTGGGCAGGAAATGGAACAAGTAGAGGCAGGGAAATGGGAATCAGGATATGTTATGGGAGGCAAAAGGTATTTTCAGTAAAAGAAAAGAAACCATGCCCAGCTCAAAAAACTAAAACAGAACAACAACAGCAAAATAAAAACTCAGGCAAAAAACCATTTTCCCTCAACGTTTCTTTCAGACAAACACTAGGATGGCTGAAATTGGAAGAACTCATAAGTAAAGGCAGAATTTCTGTTTCAATTAGTGTACACTTAAAGGAAAGTGACATTGTTTTCAATTGTCTACAATAAAAAGCCTAGTTAAAACATACCTGCTCCATCTTTAGAGAAGTGGAAAGAGGGATTCTAATTCAGTCTAATTATTCTGAATAATAGAATAACTTTGTAACAGAGTAAAATAAATCAATCCATCCATCCATCCATCTATCCATCCATCCATTCATATATTTTAAAACAACGGATGCATACATGTTTGTATCTGGTACATATTTAAATATAAGTTGACTGTCACCCCTCCACTCATTTAAACCTTACAGTCCACCCAGTTAGGTCACTGTGGTGAGACCTTCTTAATAATAGATTACATGACCATTCAGCATTTGAATCTATTGTGAAACTTTGCATTTTGTCTACTGTAGTTTTTCCACAACAAAGAGTTCTTCATATTTACATATGGTATTTAAAAGTCTATTAGCTATTAACTTTTAAGACTCTTTCCATTTTAAATAAAACGTTTACAATGTTGACAACTTTGGCAGAGCTAAGGAAAATGCTGGTGCCTAATAGGTTGTCTGTGTAAATTGTGTCGAAGCCTGTACCTTTATTAAAATTATTTTTCCTGACTCGACTTCACTTAAATATGCTTTCAGTTTCCCCAGGCTAAACTCTAATATTAATATTAGTAATATTAATGTACTTTACTGTAGCTTTCTTCTCTGAATTAATGAATAATGAAGCCTCAAATCAGATTCATTTCTGAAGATAAGAGCACAGCCAATGCCTAGGAAGAGGATTGTGTGTTTCTTCTCTGCAGGAGGAAAGAGTGTGATACCACCAACAAGCAGCTCCAGCAGCCAGGAAGGTGCTCAGGCATGCCGAAAGCTGACAACTGAGCTCTTCAGGGACAAGCCTTCAGAAGAGTTGATGGTTTCTTCAGAGCTAAGCTACCTCAAAGACAAAAGCCAGCTGTACTCCAGTCCAAAGTTTTTCTTTTCTCTTTTCTAAAAAAATTATTTTTATATGTATGGGTGTTTTGCCTGCATGTATGTCCATGCACTGTGTGTTGTCTTGTGTGTGTGCCTACTGCTCTTGGAGGCCAGGTGAGGGCATTGGATGCTCTGGGGCTGGAGTTACAGACATTGTGAGCTGCCATGTTGGTCCTGGGACCTAAAACTCTTTATCGCTTAGCCATCTCTCCAGCCCTCTGTGTAGACTTTTTCAGGGGCTGAGCCAAACTACCGCAGGTTACTACCATTAAAATTTACAAGATGATATCAAAGTAATAGTTAAAAAATCATAAGAATTTTAGAAGCTGAAGCCCACAAAAGGTATTTTTGTCTTCAATTGCACCCCTGCTGCTAAAGCATCCTTGCTGTTAAGTCTTGTAAGGGACTTCATTTTTCTTGTGTTGTTTTTTGTGAATGTCTGCCACTTGAAATAGCATTTTTATCCATCATTATCCTCACAGCAAAGGATACCAGTGAAGATTTGACAACAGTTTAGACAAAATTAAGATTATAGAAAAGATGTTTTTTGAGAAGTTATCTTTATCTCATAATTAGGAGATAAAAATACAGGAAAAGAATAAAGAAAGCAAATATAAACTTAATGGCTGTATGTTCTACATACATAAAATCTTGGTCTCTTCTCCTAATGTGGTGATGTATGTCTAAAATTGTTATCTCACTTTCCTAGCTTTTTGTAGAGAACTATTTTGCATTGTGATTCTTATCAATACTTGTTTCCTTTAGATTAAGGATGACTATATGTAAATGAACATATAACTCTATAAATGATGATATAAAAATTAAAATAACATAAAAATTATTAAAATAATACCCTATATATAATTGAAAGATTAAAATAAAAATTCAATTGAAGTGAGTGTCCTATGAGTGCAATATGAATTAAACATACTGCTAGAAAAGCACTTTTAACAATCAAATTGATACCCAGTAAAACCATTTTCTCCAGCAAAACAGTTTTTCACAGTATAAGATTCTTAGCTGCTAATGCTGAGAGTCGGGGAAGGTCTTTTCCAGGGAACAGCACCCTAATTAGTTATTCAATACTAGATGTTTAGTCCCAAAATGGTACACACAAGTAACATTATACAGACAGAGCAGGCTGTATCTAGGAACATTTAAGTATATACTTACACATTTGTACATGCCATAACAATTAATAAAAAAAGAAAAGGCCATGGATTTGAATGACAGCAAGGAGAGGCTATGGAAAGTTTTTTTGAGGATAGAGAAATGCTGTGAATATATTCTTAAAAAAAGCAAAACCTTAAGAATATTAGATGCTAACATATAAATGCTTGTGTGTACACAGTGAATTAGAATGCTATACATTATATTTAAAAAGCAATAGCAAACCAATGTTGATGTAAAGTCACACCTTCCTGTAGAGACCTAAGCCCAAAGCTATTAGGCATTCAGGGTACAAAAAGCATCCATCACAGTGCACAAAAAACAAAAACAAAAACAAAAATAAAAACAAAAGCAAAAAAAACAAATGGAGAACTCCAGTTTCACTGGACACAATCTCTGCTCCACTGCATTTACCAAAGAAGACCAGGTTGCTTTCATTAGCTAAGGAATGAATGTAGAGACCAGAATCTGGATGCTAGGTGTCCTTGCTGTAATTAAGGTTGTACTATAACCATTCATTCCCTGTGAACTAAAGTTACAGAATAAACAAACTAATAATTTCATCCACCCATACTCCTCCCTTGCCTTGCCTTCCCTTGCCTTCCCTTGCCTTCCCTTGCCTTCCCTT
>NW_021604616.1:3925544-3984558 GCF_004785775.1 Grammomys surdaster | reverse complement strand
TTCCCTTGCCTTCCCTTGCCTTCCCTTGCCTTCCCTTGCCTTCCCTTCCCTCTTTTCACTCCCTGTCTTTGCAGGCACCTCCTCCTCCGTGTTAAGCAACAGAGGACTGGCAACATGTAGGATGAGTCTTTATGGAATGAGGAGCACAAGTATACAGAGGAGAAGGTGACAACAGAAAGGAGGGGAAGAGGAGAGAGGAAGGAAGAGAGAGGAGAGGGTAGACAGGAGAGGGAAGAGGGAAGAGAGGGAGGCTATGAATACCAAGGATATTTCCCAGTCTGTCTCAGCTTCTCAAGCTATGATCACTTTCAATACCTAATGAAAAGATTAAAGTAGGCAAAGGTAGGTAGCGAAGAAGGCTGATAACCCAAGTTCTATTCCTGGAACTCATGGAAAGGTAGAAGGAGAAAAACAACCCCAAATTGTCCTCTGACATTCAGACATGCCCCTTTACACATGCATACACACAGGCACTCACAGATGCACATACATGAACAACAATAGTAACAACAATAATAGTAAATTTTTAAACTAACAAATTTAATTATCTTTAGATGCAATTGAAGTTGACAAAAGAAAAATGAAATCCACCTTTCAAGTCCATACCCTCACAGCACTCCAGGAATCCCACCGCACAAAAGGAAGAAGAAACACTGGTTTTACTTGTCTAGTGTAAATGTGGCTTACTTTACATAATGAGTGGAGTACTGATATCTGATTCCAATCAATCATTTATATGGCATTACCAAGTATTTATAACGTCTTTCTCTTAGTTCCCTATCCTAATGGGCTTTGAGAACCCATATCAAGATAGACCCTCTCTTCGTGCCCCATGTAGCTATCCTTCTTTCCATGTTAGTGCTGATTCCTCCTTCCTCAGGTCATTTGTGTCAGCTCCTCAGACTTAGCCACCTGCTTACACATGGGCACCTGCACTGTCCCTCCCTTAGCCTCGAGTCGCTCTATGTGAATAAGGACAACAAAAGCGTAATTGTTCTCTACCAAGTCATACTCAAGGTCTCCATAGTCAATGACAGTGATGTGACATGCATGCCTTTCACTGCTTACTGCATTTCAAAATAACCAGTAGATCTTTTACAGAGCAAGGTGATTTGACTGGAGGTCTTTGGATCCTTAGCAAGGTCAGTATGAGATCTTCATTTCCTTGTCCTCCAGAGAGCTTTCTGCCCATCTTAAGCATAAGGTAAGGGACCCGTACACACGCTTATGAAGATTCCTTTTGTTCCGAAACCCTATCTGCTCTTTAATTTCTCAAGTTTTCAGATATTATCAGTGCATACCAAATCCTGATGAAAATTCAGCAATAAAGGTCCAAGGTCAGGTCTTTCTGGAGTAACCCTATCAAATATTCTTCCTATACTTTTAAAATCATCTGTTCAATTCAAAATACCCTTTATAACCTAGTTTATATTTAGTTTAATTTTTTCTGTTGATTTATTTTCTCGTGTTTGAAATAGGTTCTTGAACATCTCTATCTATTCAGGTAAGAGAATAAAAGGCAAAGCTGTATAGATAAGTACTGAGTATAAAGTGACAGTGAATCTATGTATAGACAACAGAAAAGCCTAATTGCTTGATAATTCTATAAGGAGTAACCAGCAATAAGTGGCGGTGTAAGCAGGAATTTGTTCTACAGGCAAAAGCCTAAATAGATATTGCATCTTAGTCAGCTAAAGAGAATTTTCAAGAGATCTTTTAGAAGATTTAAAAAAAGCCAGGCGAGCCAATGCTCTGTGGCTGAAGCGGACTGTGAGGAGACAAAGGTCACCTATGACTATCTTGTATCAGGACTTTCTATCTAACCTGGGTCATAAAGTCTCCACTCAGCATTCTCTGAGTGAACGCAGTGCCAACTAGATTCATTCCAGTTACTTTTCATGTGTTAAGTTGTTCTACATAACATTTGCAATTCTCTTTCATTTCATCAAACAAGGAAAAAGAAAAAAGAACAATTTCTTGGGACCACTGATTAAATCTTTTAACTATAATATTTACCTACACTATAAATATTTGTCTTTTACCCACAGGTACACAGGTTTTTACACATCCCCAAAGACCAAGCCTATCAGAACAAACAGACACACAAACAACAACAAACCCAACAATCACACAACCAACTGAAATGCAGAGAACAAGAGAGTGTATGGTGCTCAGTCCCAGTTGATACATCTACAACATAATTCAGTACCTATGGCTCAGGTATCATTGTGGAAGAAAGGGCTGAAGCTTCCAAGAGCCAGCAGAACATGTTTGTAAAAATTAGGTTGTAGCTCCTAGAAATGTTAAAAAGGCTACATCTGTGAAGTCTCACCAAGTCTGCCGAAATAAGACTTGAACAAGGACACTAATGGACACATTAGCGTGGAAGTGGAAGAGGATTATATTTCTGTGTTTGTGAATAGAGAAACTCTGAGTTTCATAAAGAATAGGAACAGTGTTCCTTACATTTATAGTAATACCCTGACACTATACATGCTAAATGGTAATTAACATTACAAGAGAGATTATCAATAGTATGAATCAAGTCAAGCAAGTTATCTGAACTGAGGAATCTGAGTGCATCCATTGATAAAAGATAGAATCTGCCAGGCATTGGTGGTGCACGCCTTTAATCCCAGCACTTGGGATTAAAGGCGGTCGGATTTCTGAGTTCGAGGCCAGCCTGGTCTACAGGCTGAGTTTCAGGATAGCCAGGGCTACACAGAGAAACCCTGTCTCGAAAAACCAAAAAAAAAAAAAAGCTAGAGTCCACTAATCTTTACTTTAAGAATGGCTTCTGAATGCTCGAACATATAACAAGGACATATGCTCAACTATGTTCATAGCACCCTTGTTTATATCAACTATGTTCATAGCAGCCTTGTTTATAATAGCCAGGAGCTGGAAAGAACTCAGATGTCCTTCAACTGAGGAATGGATTAAAAAAATGTGGTATATTTACACAATGGAGTATTACTCAGCTATTAAAAACAATGAATTCGAGAGGTTCCTAGGTAAATGGATGGAACTAGAAATTATCATCCTGAGTGAGGTAAGCCAATCACAAAAGAATACACATGGTATTCACTCACTGATTATTGGATATTAGCCCAGAACCTTGAAATGCCCAAGATGAAGCCCATAAGACCAAGTGGGGGTGATTCGGTCCTTCTTAGAAGGAGCAACAAATTACTCAAGGGAGCAAATATGGAGACAAAGTGAGGGACAGAAACTGAAGGAGGGGCCGTTTCAAGACCACTCCACCTGGGTATCTATCCCAAGTGCAATCACCAAAGGTAGAGGCTGATGTGGAAGTCAGGAAGTGCATGCTGAATGCTGATAAGAGCCTGATACGGATATCTCCTCAGAGGTCTTCAAGAGTCTGACATATTCAGAGGCAGATGCTCACAACTAGCCATTGAACTGATCATGGGGTTCTCAATAGAGGAGTTAGAGTGAAGACTGAAGGAGAGCTGAAAGGATTTGTGGCACCATGAGGAGAGCAACAATACCAACCAACCACAGCTCCCAGGGTCTAAACCACCAGCCTGGGAGCACTTAGGGAGGGATCCAGTGCTTCAGTTGAATATGTAAGAGTGGAGGGCCCTGCTGGGCATAGGTGGAAGAAGAGAACCTTGACTGCATGAAGGCTGGATGCCCCAGGGGGTGGGAATTTTGAGGGTGGGGTGGTGGGAGTGGGGGGGTAGATAGAGGTTACATCCACAGAGAAGAAGGAGGAGGGGTGAGGGGATTGGGGGTTCATGTGTGGGTGGGGGATGGGGTAAGGGGACAACATAGGAAATGTAAACAAAACATCCAATAAAAAAAAAAGAGAAAAAAATGGCTTCTGATTACTTAAGTTCAATTTGAAAAGTTTCAACCAATTAGTCTATGTCACAGGCCCTTTCTCATTTATGGCACAAGAATGAACCTCTCTAAAGGATCTTTCTCCTCTCCAAACCCCACTAATTTATATAAAAAACAAAATAGTGGCAGCAAGAGTATACGTAAGTTTGTGTCTGATCTATAGTTACTAGCAATGGCTTGGACAGCTTTAATGCCTCCATTATCTCTGCAGACTTTGTCATGAATGTGAACTATCTCATTTAAGGAAGTGCTGGTGGCAAGTCAAAGTCAGCTCATGAAACAAGGTAACACCAAAGTGAAGATGCTGGTGTTCCCTCTAAGCATTCATGGCAAGAATATGCAGCTAGAATTCAACATTGATTAACAAGAACTCTTAGTCACACTCTGCCTGCCTGTGTCTGATCAGGCAGTAGACCATGCAGACAGCACTCTCTCTAAGAGTAATGCAAATGTATATCTGAGTTCCAACTAGTGTAGTGAAAGAAAGAGAGCAAAGAAGACCCTTTCAAGTTCAGGATCTTTCCTCTTCCATGAGCGACATATTTTTTGGGAGGGAAGGCATGGAAAGTCTGCTTATGAAGAAACAATATACATCATATTTATGTGATTTAACAAAAAAATTAATTAAATGAAGAATATTCCTGGGATACAGTGGATATTGGAGGAACTGACTCTAAGAAGAGAAAAATCACCAATACCCCTTGTTAAATCTTTTAGCTTGTGTTTTGTAATTAATATGTAATTAATTATGTTCAGCTGCAGCTAATATTTTAATACATACAAATGAAGTCAGAGAGGTTCACACCAGCAAAACATACTCTCATGCTGCTAAGTAACAATCATTTATACAATGTTTAATAGAATTTTAATCTTTTACCACAATGGCTACATAGAATATCAAAGTAATGAGATATTTCCTTTAGAGTTTCTGCTTGAATACATCAAACCATTTAATTCTTGTGAAAGCATTAGACTACTGCCTTCATCCTGGGAACCAACAAAGATATAGAAGTTATAGAACATAGTCAGGAATCATGGTGACAAAGTTGAAGCATTTTAGCTAAACTGTCTTCTTACTTATGTATACAAGTAGATATTTGAATGAAGAGATCAAATAATATCATTTATTCCAGTCAAAACTCATTTAAAGAAAACTTTCAATAGACTTAATATGTCTTAGTTTAGAAACTATTTCTTGTTAGCTATAGACTCACACAGAATCCCAGCTTCCCAGCTTTTGAGTTTTTTTTTTTTTTTTAAACTAGAATGTGACATATAAATGTCAAGAAACAAAAACAACCCTAGCTACACAGGCAACTTGTCACATACACATGCTCTGACACTTTTCAGAATTGCAGGCAGTGCTATAACCAGTTTGATTAAATATTAAAGCAGAAACATGTACCTCAGATTTAAATTCAATTACCAATTCAACAAATATTTGTTGTATATAATAAGACTTTCATCTCGTACTTGTTCTCGGAATATAGTGATATATGAGACTATTGAGTCACAGAATTAAACTTGATTAAGTATTTAAGTTAAAAAAACACAAGCAAATACATATTGTCTAACAGTATTCAACTATGAAAGGACACCGAAAACTAGAATATCTTAAAGCAGATACATGTGGACTTGCAGAGACTCCTGCTCTTCTCAGCAGTTGACTTATATATGAAGGGCATTAGGGAAGCAGGAACCTACCTTCTTAGTACTTGTAGCGGGGGATGTAGAGGTGAAGACGTGGTGGGGGAGATTGTCTGAGGAATGGAGAGGTGGAACACAAGATGTCCCCATAGGAATGCCACATAGATTACCATGGAGTGTTTTCTAACTTCTGGTCAGCCTAGTCATCCACTATTTGAGAAGTGAAATGATTTTGTTTCCCTGAGCATCTGGGGCAGTCTCCTGGATTGACACTATGATATTCTAAATTTAAAACAGTAATGGAAACCTCAGAGTCTCTTGCATGAGCCTCTAAAGAAGTCTGTTAGATAGGATAAGAATGTAATCTGTAACTGAGATATGAAATTCTAGGGCTCATTCAAAGAGCATTGTGTGTATAACACACTCTTTATCTGCAGCAGATATATTCCAAGAGCCCCAATAGATAACTAAAATGACAGATAATATTAGAGTTTGTAAATACTACTTCTTCTACATGTGTATACCTATGACAAAGTATAATATAAATTAGTATAATGTATTATGAATTATAATAAATAAAAAACAACAGCTATAGAAATATACTATGACAGTTGCCAGCATAAATACACTTGCATTTTGCAGCCATTATTAAATAAACTAGGAGTTCATGAATACAAGCATAGCAACACAGCACCATGTAAGCTGGTACCAAGGTGGTTTGTCAGTTATTTGACAGGTGCATAGTATATTCGCCTTAAATGTTGTGGGCATAGGGATGACTCAGGTCCTGGGCAGGGTGAAGCAAGATATATCACAGATAACTTAAAATAAGGAAAGGAAAACCCCAAACGAGGACAGAGTATTCCATGTTCCCTAAATCTTCAAAAACAAAACAGAGATAAGTACTTACTAGCATTTAGTCAATGCAGCTTTGGTTATTTGCCCAAGGCTGAGAAGTAAGATCAAGATCTAACTGAAATAGTCTATGGCCATAGTCTTCACACTGAGTGTGCTAGTCTGTCATCTCCAGGATGAGCTCACGAGAACAAGGGAAATGACCACAAACAGAAGCCTGGCTAGCCACCCTCCAGGCTTCTTGCTAATGTTCTGTGTCACATGCTAAGATCGAATCCCACCATCTATAAACCTGCCTGGAGCATAGATACCAGATAACATTTGTCATTATGCTTTTATTGTTATCCAAGAGAGGACAGAGTGACTGCAAGACAGTTCATGCAAAAGCAAGAGAAGGAGAAGAAAATTTGACATGTTCCAAGTACTTCAGTTCTTTTTTTCTTTTTTCCTTGTTAGAGAAATACAGAATTCTCCTATCTAAAGAACTGATGGTCTGATCTGAGTACCGTTTACATTCTTAGGGTTATCTTTAAATCTGAGAGGTGGTGTATAACCTAATGCCTTCCATGTCTAACCTCCAGAAGCTTCGGCCTTAACTGCTGATTTACTAGCCAACTCTTAAAATAAATGAACTGTTTGCACATTAGATGCTTCTGCATATATTTTTCTTTTCACTAGAGTTGCTTAATTATTTTTTAATTATCATGAGGAATCTTCATATGTGAATGAAATCAGTAGTGTTTTTTTTCCCCATCTGTGAAGTTTCTTTATTAGCCCCATGAGTCAAGGAGAAACTCTTTATTGCCTGCACAAATCAAGAGAAAAACAAATGCTAATTGAACAGACTGATGGGTACATGGAGAACGTGATGAAAGGAAAGATGCCAACATCAACAGAATATGGCTACTCATTGTTACCCCCAGTGAATCAGCTTCACTCACAAATGTGCATCAGAAGCTAACTATGGCAACAGAGATCCCAGAGGAACATCCCTCTGTGGAGGCGCAAGCAGGCCTGCAAACGGCTCTTCCATCACTGCTAGAACAGACAAAGCAGTGGACTCTCCCTTGGACCAATCAATTTTTAAATGAAGGGTAATACACAGAGGTATAGGAGACTTCTCTCCGTGCTAAATGCCAAATGCTCATTCGAAGCTGACAACATATATATTTTCTAATCAAACCAGCTAAGTCACGACAGGCGGGGTAAGCAGGCAGTGTTCCGGTTGCTAGCCTTCCCAAACACAATTTCCCAGCATTAGTTAAATCGAAATGAAAAATGAAAATGTGATGAAGTTGTGGGACTGTTTTCTCATACTAGCACTGATGTTTTGGAGAATTGGCTTTGTTCCTTTTAAGTCAAAACCAAATACTAATGAAGTGTTTGCCTGACTGTGGAGACGCATCTTAGCTAAACATGTTTGATCTGTCTATCACACAGAGTACCAGAGGTTTTGACGTAAGTGACTTGTATTTTGAGCTGCTCTGGAGTAGTTTTTCCTGATAGGCTGATGGGTAGCATTCAGCTTCTCAGACACTAAGTACAGGGATAAGCCCTTCTAAGGTTTCTAAATCCATCTTATTACCATAACAAGGTTCCTGTAGTTAAGCACTAGTGGATGTAGAACTCCATTTTGTTTTAAAGACACCCAAGTGAGCCAGAAAAAGTGTCTGGGGTTTATCTGGGCCCAGTACAAATACCCTGTAATAGAAGCACTGCATGTAATTGGCCTGAAACGAACAAAACTCTGATTTCAGAAAGGAATAGTGAATGGAGTTTAAACAAAACAAAACAATGCAAAACAAAACTAGGCAAGCAAGCAACAAACAAACCTAAAACAAATGGAAACAAAAAGGTAAGTCTCTTACCTTTTGTAGCAATTCGTACACACTGGGTTTTAGTTTCCTGGCAGAGTGAAATCAAAAGACAGCGATCAATATAATAGACAATATTTATTCATAAACTATTACTATAACTATTATGAAGATACACAAAAGTGTAAACAATAACTATGTCTGGAGAATTATAAAGATAAAGGAATTTCCCAATATATAGTCTGAGATAGCATTTTGAAAACGAAAATTAAAACATTAAGAACGTTTCTAGTAATTTTGTATCTGTTTCACTTTGTAATAAAGCAAGCTTAGGTATGGCAGAGAAGAGTTGCATGGCCTTCGATTTGCATTTTTTTTTGTTGCCTCTTAAGCTATTAGAAAGAATTATGTATCTGCAGAGCTAATGTAAATCAGAACCAAATACTAATTTTATTTTCACCTGCTAGCTACAGACTTTGAACAATCCTGAACATTACATACTTTCCCGTGGATCTAGGCATGACTGACGAGCTAAACGATCGTTGTCAGGAAGATCATCAAGACACTGCATGGCAGTTTAAATGTAATTTATCTGTTCTTTCTTTCCTTTGAATTTAGCTGTCAGCCACAAGACGCTTTTCAACACACGTTTTTTTTTTCCTCCTACCTTCATTACCAAGGTAGCTAGAAAAAAATAGAAACATAAACCAGAAGCAGCAAAAAAATATTATTGTTGTGTGGTACAAAAGATACATGGCTTTAAGCTAGTTTTGGGCTCTGGTCTCCCTCTTAGACACATACTTCAGCCATTTTCTATATGCTGTCTTTGCCTTCTCTTTTCCCTTCCTTCCTTCCTTCCTTCCTTCCTTCCTTCCTTCCTTCCTTCCTTCCTTTCTTCCTTCCTTCCCTCCCTCCTTCCTTTCTACAATATCTTAATAAACATTCCTCCTCCATGAATTTTCTCTTGGTCTCCCTAGGTAGAACTGAGATAGCACTATAGGTATCCAGCCCTGACAACTTTGTGCTTATCTTTCAATATTTAATAGGTAAGAAGAGACATCAAACAAAGTCTGTGAGTGTATCCAGTTTGCTAATACAACTGTAATCAAAGCTGCCCGTGTGCCCTACAGACACTTTTGGTATGTGTTCCAGACCCTACAGGACAAAGGATTATAATGGAGTATACATTTCTGTGGCCACTACCACCTGGGCTGTTGCTTTGGTGACATTGGACATAATAGCTTATGAAAAGATCAGGTATATCATAGCGAGACAGAGATCAGCACATCGACTCTGCCTTGGGGTATGGACAGACTTTTGTCCACAGGATTGTAATAAATTGCTTTTTTTGTAATCTTGGATCTGCCTCATGTTCTCCCCGTCCTGTCCTCCTTCTCCTGTTAGCCAAGTTTCACATATCAGGAGCATGATTTTTTTCTGAAAACAGAGGCTTCCTTCAAGAAGCACTTTATAAGTCTGTCTTCACTGGTTTTATATGTTGATAAATAAGAAAAACATATACAATTCCTTCTCAAGCATTTACTTTGAAAGGATGTAAACTAAAGAACTGAGAGAAGAATAGGTCCTTCTACTTCTTTCCTGGGGCAACCTACAGAGTAGGCCGCAAGAGATTTTTATGCTCCTGTGTAGATCCTCAGGGATTCTCATTTCTTGAAAGCAGTCCCAGTTGACTCTCTGTAGGCATTTCCAGCCTCTGCTGGTGGGAGGCTCATCCATGTTACAACTGTTTATCAGCATATGAAATACATTGCAGAAACTCTAAAACCAGTGGTTCTCAATCTTCTTGATGCTGTCACCTTTTTCTACAGTTCCTTATGTCGTGGCTACCCCCAACCATAAAATTATTTTTGTTGCTACTTCATAACTGTGATTTTGCTACTGTTATTAATCTTAAGGTGAACATCTGTGTTTTATACTGGTCTTACGTGAAAGGGTCTTATGTGAAAGAGTCCTTTGATCCCCAAACTGTCATGACCCATAGGCTGCTAAACTTTGGTCAAATGGCAGAGTGAAGAGTGTCAGAGAAAATCCCCTGTAAGTACATACATTTACTTTTACCACACAACAGACAGGTTAACAAGAGTTAATTTGGAAATTCCCACCTCTTTAAAGACAAAAACTCAAACCCAGATCTGCCTCCTACCTGTATGCTATTTGTATTTAGGTGGGGTTACTAAATTTTACCATGTCTCTGTTTTGAACAGCCTAATTAGACAATTACTTTTAAAACATGTGTGTGTGTGTGTGTGTGTGTGTGTTTACAGGATGGGTTGTTATTCTTGAATGTCATTTTGATGGAATTACCATGGTAACAAACCTCTGGGAATGTCTGTGAGGTATTATTTATAAATTCATTGAAGCAACACCAGAACTCTTTGCTCTCTACTTTCTCAATGAAGACTACTCTTTCTGCGGTCTCCTGTTCCACTGATGTCATTCTCAACTGGTAACCAAACAAACCCTTTATCTCTTAAAATGCTACTCACCAGGCATTTTGTCACAGCAAGTGGTGTGGATGGTAAAGAATTAAGTTCTATAGAGGAAAAATGGGAAGAGTGGAGCATCTTCAACTATGGGCAGCCTCGGCATATAGACTATGTATTTAAAGGGCGTCTGACATTTTCCTTTGCCATATACTCTACACTGGCCACAATGGTAGGCAGAAAAATACAGCTTGCAAATAAAAGCAATACATTCTCATGGCCCTTGTAGAAATACACATTGGTTGTCTTCCAATTAAACTATTCTAAGAGCTAATATGACTCAAACAATTGGTTGCCACATACTTTACACCATCTCCCAGGTGTCACCTTAGGGACTCAGTTATATAAAAGCAACAATTTCCCACATAGCTCCAAGTCCATCAAATGCCAGTGTTCAGCTGGATTTAAAACTGTTCAAGTTTCTCTTCTCAACATGTTTATTTTTTTTACCCTACTGCCTTATCTAAAATAGAAATAAATAAAAACAAAATAAGTCTTAGGAAAGAAAGTCTTTCAAAGGAAAACAGCATGAGAGGAAAAGGCTAGGTTGTTTCTCTACACGTGCCCTGCTGAGTTTTCCTCTTCAATATTCATTTGGGATCAGCGGCAGTGTTGAAAAACAACTGTGTCCAAAATGGGAAAGGGAGGGGCAGCCAGGGCCAGGGCCAGCCAACTTCAGTAATGGCTCAGCACCCAGCCTTCACAGGCAGCCTTCTGTTTAGGTTCTGTCAGCTGGACCACAGGCATCCCATTACTTTGTAATCAGAGGACTGTTACTTGTTATTTATTATTTGGCTTGCACCCCCTGAAAAGCTTCTAAGTCTTTATTAGCCCAGTGTGGAACGTGTATTCTGTTTATCCTGAAGTAAATTTAATCTTTTGAAGCGGCCACTATTGAGCAAGTGAGGTAGAACAATGCAGGGAATTTACTGAGGGTGGAGTCCCCGGCTGCAGCACACCCACCTTTGCAAATCACTTTGCTCACAGTTGCACTGTGGGCATTCCTGAAGAAAGAGCCAGTTGCACTAGTTACTAGGAAACAGGGATCCTGTGAAATGCTGCTGGCTCGCAGCCTCGGTCCTTCAGTCAACTTGCAAGAGCTGGCAACAGAAGCGACACTACATATCCATTTTCTTTCCCTTTGTTTTCTTTTTCAATTTTCCTTGACAAACGCCACTGAGTGTTTATAAAATATAGCCACAGCTTTACTTAAGATCAAGGGGAAAAAAATCAAATCTGAGAGGAATCTCACCTTCTCCACGCTGCTCATCGCTTGGAAATAGATGTTGTATCCTTTGCGGGGAGCCAGGGGAGGGTTCCAAAAACCCTTATAGGTCCGGTTGTCGCCCACGGTGAAGGGAGCAGGCTCGGGAAGATTCCCAGGAGGGAGTTCTGCAGCAAAGTAATAGGGCGCGCCCCCACTCAGGGCGTTCTGATATGTAACTGGTACCTGGTAGCATTCCATGGAGCCTGCTTCACGCTTGGTCCGATGTGGGTGCAGCTGCTCCACAACAATTTGATAAGCACTTTGGGGAAGAGAAAGAAATGCTTGCACTTATTATCTGACGTATTAATATGTTTGGGGAAAGGAATAGGGGATTCAGAGTGGGTAGGCGGCTTCTCAAGGCACTTAACCAGCATTCAGCCCCTTTTGCATAAAATGGTTTCTCACAAGTCTACTGCCTTCAACTCTGAGCTTATCAAGGAACTAAGAAAAATCACTGTAAAGTGGTTCACATTTTCAAAGGTTGAAAACTACACCTCTCTAATAAGGACCCTGGCATTAACCAGAGTCATATCCTAGATTAAGCTCTTTGTCTCAGATTTTTAAATGGAAAAAGTTAACATTTTCTTGTGAAATTACATCAGGGAAGGCCCAGCTCCAAGGCCCGCCAGAATGATGGCCTCCAGGAGGCTTTGGAAGCGGCTGTCTGCAGTTGTCACAGGCTGGGACACTCTGACAGGCTTCTCCACCTCCTGACCTCGCCTGCATCTCCACTGCCTCACAGCTATGCAGATCCAAAGCACAAATGACATGTGACAGGGCGGGCACAGATGGACACAAATCTGTCCCCACAACAGAAATAGACTGGCTCCTTCTTCTGGGCTTGTTAATAATAAAATGTTACAAATTGAAGAGACAGATGGCATTTGGCCTATTAAAACTCCAACCTGAATTGCGAATCTTTTTCTTAAATACCTTAGAACTTTTCTATGATAGCTGATATGTTATAGGGTAAATGAAACCCTACAAATCTGAAATAAAGATCTCTGTGATTACTTATTTGTAAAGTTCTCAAATTTGTATGTCAATAATATCTTTCCTTTCTGGAAAATGTCTCAAGTAAAAAAAAAAAAACCTAGGTAAAGAGTATCTATAAAATTTGCCATTATTACTAATATACTTTCCATAATTTTAATGTACAAATAATTAATGTATTTTAGAATTGCTGAAAACTGAAGGAAATTCATTGTGGCTTTTAAATTCAGTGTGAATAAGCTGTGGGTGGGTGCTCTATGTAGAATCTTGAGACTTTTAGACAAATATGCTTCATCTAGGCCAGTTCATGACTCCCACAGGGGGTCATATATCAGATACCCTGCATGTCAGATATTTTTATTATGATTAATAACAGTAGGAAATGTACAGTTATGAAGAAGCAATGGAAATATTTCATGCTTGAAGGGGGTTACAACAACATGACAACTGTATTAAAGGACCCAGCATCAGGAAGTTTGCGAACCACTGTTCTAAAATATGATCTAGGCCTTCTGGAGAGAGATGACAGCCAGTATTCAATAGGTCTGAAGTATGGAGGAAGATGGAAGACAGTGGTTTTGTTAAGGGATTTCCAGAGACCAAGACAGAAAATTTGCATCTAGGAGCATGAAAGTAATTCAGGGTCTACAGCAAAATACCAATTTAAATATAAGCCATTATACTTATAAGCAAGAGACCCCACAGCCTCAAAGAAAGAATTATATTTAATTTACAAATACAGTTTTACTTTCCTCCTTAATACTGAAGTTTCTGTTTGTTTTCTCATTAAAATACTGCTAACATATCAAAAGGCTGCTCCCCATTTCTTTCTCTTTTGAAGAAGAACATAGATAATATTCATGGTAGAAACTGAGATTTGAGCTTATAACCCAGACAGATGTCTGTTATTTCAGACTGCAGACACTGTACCTCTGCCAAATTGGGTCACCATGCTTGAGGAAAAGCTACTGACAAGATGCCTGCCCTCTGCCTCAAACAGGGGACAGGCATTTGTCCATTTAAATTTAGGAACTAGCAAGCAGAGGCCTGTAGACACAAAGGAAGAAAGAGCTTAGTTGCTATATGCCATGCTAGGCAGACCTAGCCCTTATTTTATTTTGAATTTATTATCCATAATTATATGTTATATACTTCTGTGCTCAGTGTATGCACCCACACACAAATTAATAGATGTATTGTGCTCTCCAGAAATATTTAAGCTTATGCACCCACTCCAACAAACAGTAATGGCGGTTATCTATCTTAGCTAATAATGTAAGCTAATCTCTAAAATAACAAAGTTCTTAATTATCCCATATATCTCCAAAAAAATCTAATGTACACTAACTCTCAACTCATTCCATTCATTTGACATATTTAACATTCCACTTTCATGTTTTTCCATTTCAATTAAATTCAGGAACTATGCAAGCCAGCCTGGGGCTTCCCAGATTTATGTGGAGTGAGCAAACTGTTACAGGAGGAGAGAAGGGAAGAAAGGCAGGTTCACCCTGCACTTTAGAACCTTGAGTCTGGGTCCATCTGAGATAAAAATCAACAGTCTGGACCAAGCTAAAGACTTCAGATATTTCATTTAAGGAGAAAGTTTACAGTAGGGATGACTCTAAGAGGTGTATAAAATAATTAAATTTCCCACTTACATGTATGAATATTTTGTTAACATGGGCTTTAATTTTAAAGAATCTTTTATTTACTAATAAAGATTTATCTATGAAATGAAGCACACCTTTGTTACTACTACTGAGAAACCGAGGCAGAGATTTGAATTCCTATTAAAGTTTACATGTACCTTACAGTCTTTCTACTTGTGTTATGACCCAATGTCCAGGACTCCGTCCACAGTTCACATGTGAAGTCTTTTCAACCGTATGATGTGGTATTTGGAGATGGAGGTCCACAGAAAGCCATCTGGCTTAGATGAGAAGTCTTAATAAGGGTTGAATTGACCATCTTGGATTTCCTAGCCTTTGGAGCTATAAAAACTAAATGTATGTGTTTCAGCCCCTCAGATTTTGTTATGACAGCATAATGTGGATTATGTACATACCTTTTCTTCAGAAAGCTTCCCTCCAAGAAAACTGTCTAGACCATTACTTGTGCAATGACTGACATCAGGTGGGAAGAGAGGAGGCAGGCAGCCCTCATTCATCTCCCTTTCACACACCCTCTGCCACATCTACAGAAGCACCTTCACTGCATTAAACTCAGTTCTGGGCCTGAGTATTTTTCAGTCTCAGCAATGCTTATCCCGTAAGCCGACACAGGAGCTGCTTCGTTTTATATTCCAGTATGGTTTCAAATGGGATAATGGATATTTAACTGGGCAATTGTAGTATGAGCAAACCGCTTTCATCTTTTCTGGAGGTGTCTTTATTTAGAATATACCCAAATATATTCATTTTTTTTGGTCTCACATAAAAAGATCTCTAATCTTTCATAAGTCCTCAACATGTTTGAATAATGATTTGCTAGGAATTTATGTCTGTTCATTCCTGTGCTTACCTTATTCAACAACAAAGCACTGGGCAGTTCCACACAGACATAGAGGATACTTCAGTGAAAAAGGCCTCCTCCTCCTCAACTTTCTGTTAACTTTTCTGTTTTTGAAATTACCAGAATTCTACTTTGTTGAAATGCTTTGTAGTCCTCAAAAGAATGTAGCCCTCATATGTATAATATATATGTACAATATGTGAATACGTAATTATGTATAACATGTATAATATGATATATATTTAAATATATATGTTATATATTAATATATATAATATGTTATATATAAATATGTATAATATAGTATATATTTTATTATACAATACATATCTTAAGCATATTGTATATAATATATAAGTATAATCATATATATTTCATATGAAATAAAAATACTACCACCTTTAAGACCCCTCCACTTTCAACCTGTGACTTTCCTGGGTTGGTGTCTAAAAGAAAGCAACTCACAAATGCATTTCTCTGTCACCTCAACTCGGCTTCACACATCTTTTCCCCATTTACAGTTATGCCAACCTCAAGTTGATTTCATTATTTCTCTTCTATGACATCACTGAAAATAACTTTCTGGAAGAAAAAATGTTGGGTTTATACCTGTCTGTGCTTTTCCTGCCAACAAATTAGAACAGTCCAACGTGTCTTTGCAAGCAGTGACACTGGCTGAAGTCTGCATAGCACTTTACTGTCTTTAATGGAGCCTAACCCTCGGTCAGTTCCCTGAGGTTAAGACCCCTGTGCAACTATTTCTCCTTTTCTTAGGCACACCCAGAAGGCCTGGGGCGTATCTGTATTGAATGGACTATAACGCAGTGAACTTAAAAAGTGATTGCGTGCAGTAAAAAGCGCTACTGAAACAAGTAAACATCGTTGCAACGAGGAGTACCATAGATGCTCGGACAGAACTCCAAGCAACTTCCGAGAAAGGAGACATTTTCCCTCATTGTTCAGTATGAGAAGGTGTGGCTCAAACAGATATCCCAGATTTAAAAAATAAAAATGCCACTCCTGGGGCATCAAGTCTCTACAAGATTAGGCATATCCTCTTCCACTGAGGCCAGACAAGGCAGCCCTCTGCTACATATGTGTTGAACCTCAGACAAGTCCATGTATGATCTTTGGTTGATGGCTCAGTCTCTGAGAGCAACAAAGGGTCAAGGTTAGTTGATACTTTGGGTCTTCCTATGGAGTTGCCATCCTCTTCAGTTCCTTCAGTCCTTCCCCTCTACCTCTTCCATAGGGGTCCCTGACCTCAGTCCAGTGCTTGGCTGTGAGCATCTGTATCTATCTCAGTCTGCTGTTGGTAAAGTCTCTCAGAGAACAGCCATGCAACCCACCTACAAAACTTTCGACCCAAAATTGCTCCTGTTTAAACAAAATACAGGGACAAAAATGGAACAGAGAGTAAAGGAAAGGTCAACTAGTGACCAGCTCAACTTGGGATCCATCCCATGGGTGGGCGCCCATCCCCGACACTATTACTGATACTATATTGTGCATGCTTTTATTTCTTAAGGTGTTTAAATCATCAAACAGAATTTAACTCTAAGTTTAAAACATTAGAAGACCTTGGGACTCTAGTAATTCAAAATATTCCATAGTCTTTGACTATGTGTATTCATTTGTCAATCTTCCCTATTCATTTTCATTGAAAGTTCAAAATATTACTGGTTAACTTAAAACTCAATATATATGTGTTAAGACTCTTCCTTTAATACCCAAATTATAACTTGTGTTTAAAAATTAAAAATGAAACAACAAATTTTGGTTAAAGACATCTAAAAGTCACTTTTAGTTTTGTGGGATAGGCCGCAGGACGACTTCCCTTCCATTTTAAGGAGCAGAAGTGAATTCTGCTGTTGCTCAGAGTACATGACACATATTGTGGACAGTTTCCTGATTAGATGCTTATAAATATGGAGCTAGAACCAAAGCTACATAGGTCTGCCCTGAGATTTAACAACAACAACAACAATAAAATTACCATGTTAATCTGTGTGGTTAAAAGTTTATTCCACATAAACTCTTGGGGCAAGTAAAAAACAAAGTCAACATCAGTATATACATCATTTCATATTTTATCTAAGAATCTATCCTTAAAGCTTCAGGAGAAACATTAAGCTCTATAGTTTCACTGCCATGTGAAAACATATTTCCAAGATCCCTCCCTATCCAGACATGGCTTGCTCTATTCTATTGCCAGGATTCAGAAGGTCAAGAGTTAAGGTAGTCATTTTTTTCTGATTTCCAAAGCATTCCAGGCTCTCCACTGATCCACTCCTCATATACAAAAGCTGGTTCTCCTGTTATTCCTCCTCTCTTCATAAGAATTGTCAAGCTCCCAAATTACCAAACTCAAAATCCTGGCATTCCCTTAAACAAGTCCTCATTCCCTGGAATCTTTCCTCATCTTTCAGCATGCCATGTCGTCTCAGGCTGTCCTTCATTCTACAAGTCAGACTCCATACTTTAGACTGGGATTAATATTATCCCAAATCCCTGTCTTTCATCTCTCTTCCTCTCACTATTTTCCAATATGCATTATTTATTTGAAGCTGCAAGGACTCCTGTGACTCACATGCCATCCGCAGTCAAAGGTTCCTTCCATCTTCTTTACAGAGTTAATACAGAGTTAATGTACTTCTGTCCAGAATAATTCCCTGACTGCTGCTCCCCCCGAGTATAGTCTTCTAGGTCCAATGCATACACACTTTGAGGTGGAAGGAATGGCTGGAGAAGTCATGATTACACCACATTCTCTTTAAGTCTTGTCATTCATTCATGGATACCTTTCGCGATGCCATGACCTCACTGTCAGAACCCCCAGGGCTAGCCTCAGAAAATCTGGGACTAAAACAGCATTCCAAATCATGACTTTGCTATCTCTTGAAGTGCTCATAGTTTATTCTCAAAGGAAACTCTGGCAGACCGCATTTCTTTCCCTCCATAAATTGCTGGGTGGATCCCCAAATTTCCTCTCTGCTGGCATTGCCTTCATGCCAGGGACTCCCTCACACTCCACACTGAGGATGACTATTTCATATATCCAGATTAACTCCTGGTATGCAAAGATGCTTTTAGAATCTGTGAATTTGTGGGAACCATTGTTAACTTTAGCTTTAACATAAGCCTATGCTAAAGTAAATGTACAAGCGCTAGATAATGAAGATTTCTTAGCTATTAAAGCAGAAGATTTGGAAGGAAAGCTTGACATTATGAAGATCAAGAAAAAGAAAGTCCATTTGTCGTAGGGTTGGGACAAATGGACAGTGAAATGCAAGCCAGCAAACACTAACAGTCTTATAGAAAGGGAAAATAGACCCAATATTCAGGATTGATGGCTGAGTACTACTGGGAAACTTTGAGGTTTAGCTAGAGGTGACGAGATCCGGTATTCTGCGAAGACACAAAGTAGAAGACCAGTAAAGTTTACAGCGCGGGGTGAGGGGTAACTACACCTCAAGAAATTAAGCAGAAAGTAAATCCTTTAAAGGAAAGTTGAGATGGCATAATGGGATACAAGAAATGATGTGTAGAAGCAGACCATAGACTCAGTGCTGGTAAAAGTTATCACCCCAGTGCATGACTTTCAAGGCATAGGGCACTGGACTAGACCACCTCAGAATCAGACGCCAGTGTCGTGCATGCATGGTTGGAAGGAAGGAAATGGTCAGCGGGAAAGAAGATACTACTCGACTAAAGGATGCCAAAAGCAAGGGAGGCAAGGTCCAAACTCAGTAAATGCCAAACCACTGTGCAGCCTGTCCATTCAATGTAGCCCTGCCTGTTGGCTCCACCTGCAGGCGCTCTATGCAAATGCTGCTAAATAAAGATGGATTAATATGTCGGAAATCATACTATTCTTCCCTTTTAGGGACAGTCACTTACTGCCTTTGGCAAATGTTCATATTAACTTATTTCTAATTCTAATAGCCTAGTATATAAGGTCGGTTTTGTGATTGTGCATGTTTGTTCGTGTGGTGTATGTGAAAGTGTGCACTCATATACGTGTATTCCTTTATTTATTCTTTCCGTATTACTCTCCACCTTATTTTTGGATAGGGTCTCTCACCGACCCTGAGGTGTGCCATGTCAGCCATGCTGGTTGGCCAATGAGCTCCTGGGATTGGCCTTTCTCTACACCCCGATTCTGGTATTATAGGCAAATGTGGTCTTACTTGGCTTTCACAGGGTTTGTTGGACAATTCTTCAAACTTAGGTCCTATTGTGTGCACAGGAGGCAGTCTTAGCTACTGAATTATCTCTCCAGCCCTTCAACTTGTTTTCTGAGAACTATTCATCTATACTGTATAATTTGGAGTTACTAGCCAGTGGGTTCAATTCCAGGAAAGGTCAAATGTATTGCTAACAAATATAATGAAGTATATTTCCATGCCAGAGAAAGATAAATGACTATTAAGAATTATTATTGCATAGTTACTGGTTCATATCACATGAATTATTAGTAATTAAAAATCATGTATACACAAAGACAAGCAGAAGAGAAGAAAGTCATTTAATCAAACACGTAGAAAATACACAGAATTCCTGACCACTCTCAATGAGCTCAGGGTCTACACGATGGACTGACCCCTAGTTGTGTTGTGTTATGGTCAGTGTATCTTTGGTTTATAGTGTTAAGCAGGGTGACAGGCACTTAATGAATGGTCAAAATTTGCAGAAAAATTTTGATTAAGTGAACAAGGTTAGTCATATAAATTAAACAGCACAGGGATTCAATAATAATGACAATAATACATGAAGAAAAAGTTGACTTCACTTAACATATTTAGAGATTTATAATAGTTTTGAGATTTTATTTATTTATATTTGTTTTTTTTTTTTGAACGTATGTTTGTATACCACATAGTGCAGTGCTGGTGGATGCCAGAGAGGACATTGGATTCCCTGTGACAAGAGTTTCAGGTATTTGTGAGCCAAAGTATGGATGCAAGGGGTTGAATCAGTTTCCTTTGGAAGAACTGTTAGTCTTCTTTACACTGAGCCATCTCTCCAGATCGTAAGAAACTTTAAAAGATAAACACAACTACCTGGAATCCGCTTAAACATCAGGAACATATTAAACACCTACAAAGTAAGTTTAGTCACTAGTAGGGACACGTGAATGGCCACGATTACGCGTCAATAGAGAAGGACACCAGGTCCAAGTGAATGGGGCATTTTCTCTTCCTCTTCACAGGAGCAATCAAAATGAATCAGAGGTCATTGATTCATGAACATTAATGTATACTGATTTTAAATGTTTAAGTAGCTGGTATTCCAGAAGCATCTAAGTTACAGACATATTAGTAACCTCTCTTGTTCTGTTATGTGGTGGTGCACAGAATTTTAGCCAGATGGGGATTGCAAGTTTTCTTTGTCATGGTCTTATATCAACATAATTTTATTCATGAAAAAAAAAAACTATACAACTCTGAGGACAAAAGACATCTGTTTCCTTACGTCACAGATATTTGTTTTACATACAGAACAGAGATTAATCTGCTTTTGAAAGAATTTATAAACAGCACAAAACTCAGTCCTGCTGCCTGATATGCCTATATGGTTTTCTTATCAATATTATACCTATATAAATTATACCTATATGATTTTCTTATCAATATTGATTAATAAAATAGCATAGCTATTGGTTTCAATCAGAATCTTGAAGAGTCATCTATAGCTGTTCAAAATTTAAAAGCCTTAAGTAATTTTAGTAATCTCTAAAAGTGACCTGGATCAGAATGTTATTTTTGAAATGGATCAGATTCTTTTTTTTGGAAAGAATAGCAGTAGTAGAGGAGAGATTTTTAATATTAAAAAGATAAAGGAACCAGTAAGCTGAACTTTAATATTTATTATGAAATTTCTGATAATTTAAGAACTGAAAGACCACAGGGGTCTTTCTGCTATTATTCTTCTGTGTTATTTCCTCAGAGGTTCCTAGTGATTTTAGTCTCTCACGAGAAATTACTCGTAAGAGATACAAGAGTTAGACAAGAGTTACTTCCTTATACTATTTGACACAGATTCTAATACTGGAAGTCAAATGAAACAGGATACAGGAAAAACCAAACAGAGAGCAATAGTCTTAGATGGCACAGAAATCCCCTCGGAAGTGTTCTCTTAACTATAGGTCTATTTGTTATCTTTGTTCAAATGAATGAAGAGAAACAAAGCAAACAAACAACGGTGCTAAGCAACCACAGGAAGGTACTACTCCCACTGGCTGCTTTTCCTTTAACCCCACCTCTCTTACCTGATAGGGGCACCTTTGGCTTGTGCGGGTCTCAATAGTACTGTGATGGTAGTGGCAGTTTCATTCAGAGAGGCGTCAACTCCTTCATAGTCAGGTAAGCTTGGAGCTGAAAAGAGATCAACCAGGCGAAGAGAAAGTTCAATCGACTTACAGTGATATATTATAGGTTGCTATGAATAAATGATTTCCCTTAAGGGGAAATCAATTTAATTCCTAATTAACTGCAGTGAACCTTATTTTATGGCATGACACCGAACCTTAACCCTAGCAGAAGTATCTAGAAAGGCAACGTTGTTGGATTTTAAGAAGCTATCTGGGGACTTGTATTCATTCAAAAAACTTTGTGTAGTTACTTTGGTTTCAGCTTCTCTAGGTCTTTAACCCAGCAATGAAGAGGTGGAAAAGTGGGGGGAGGACACTCAGCCCTGGCTGGGAGTGACACAGGAAGGCCAGAGCTGTGCATGGCAGAAGGGAGTTATGGGCTGCCTGGTGGTTACAGCCATTCATTCTAAATAAGCGAAAGAAAGGTCCAATATCTTCTCTGGACCAGTTTCCTGTGACCACAAGGAAAACATAATTGGTAGCTCTGGTGAACTGGAAAGAAAAATCATATTTTTCAGTTGCCAAGGGCTACTACACTAATTTGCAAATAGTTGAACACACACATTTTCAAAATGTTGGATAGTGTTTAATTGTGTTCTGGGAATTTCCAAACCTTGAGTAGGAAGGAATTTCAGTTTGTTTTCACCATGTAGAAGGATGTTTAAGGGAATGAGACTTACTGAAACATGTAGATTAGCAGTTATATTTGAAAGGTCAAGTGATGTTTACCAAAAGCAAAACCTATGCAAAGTTGTATGCATTGTGATTTAGACACAGGCCCTGACATGAAGTCAAAATTAAGAGTTAAGACTTTATAAACTCAAGTTGTATAAATAAAAAATATACACTCAGTAAACTCAAATAATCAAAAGATACACACAGTTAATTTGGCAAAACAGTAGTACACCCTTATATAAGTTAATTAGTATCTGTTTGTATGAATGTTTTGCCCAAATAAATGTTGGTGCACCACATGAATGCCTGCACCTGTAGAAGTCAGCAGACTGTATCAGATCCCCAGAAACTGGAGTTACAAATGGTTATGGGATACCCTCTGGGTTTTGGGAATTCACGAGAAGAGTAGCTAGCTAATGCTTTTAACCACCAAGCCACCACTCCAGCTTCTTCCTAAATTAATATTTTTAAATGTTGAAGGAAAAACAAATACTAGACTAAAGCGATAGATAGCTATACATTATCGTAAAATTTCAATAACCTCACAGTAAGTTCAAAGCATAGTATCAGGAATTATATTTTTAAAATGCAAAAAAAAAATTCTCCATTAAGTCACAGTAGTAAAACTGGATTGAAATAAATTAGAAGGGAAAAAAATACTAAACTAGTGTTTTGGTCTATATAAATTTTCTGTTTATCATGCTGAACAAGGTATCTGAGTCTTGAAAATTGTGTAAAATCTGTGTGTGTTTATAAATCAGAACTATATAGTTGCTCAATGCTTTCATTTTTGAAGCTTATGTAAATTTTACAGCAATTTCTATAGAAAATTTCAACAGTTGCTAATCCTACAAGGTAGGAAATTTGTCGTGATATTCACAATGTCTTAATTTCTAATAAAGTAACCTAATAAATATTTTGAGTTGATGACTTCCATTAGGAAGTAAAAATGGCAGTTTAATATGTTATAATTCCTTAATATTATGGATATTCTAAAACATTAGTCTTACTAGAATACTAATGTGAATCAAGTCATATGCAAATGAAATATTGGAATTACTTTTACTCATGACATAAATTTTAAATTTTTTTATTTCATTCAATACATTTCCAAGTAAAGCTTAAAACGATTCAAGACAATGTGATTCAAGACAATGACAAAAATACAGAATGTTAATTGGGAAGGGCTGCTGCTATATACTGTGGAAAATTACTACAGAGAGAATTCACAAAATAAAAATATTCTCAGACTTCATTTTCAAAAACCCTTCTTTAGTTACATATAGCATACACATTTTTTTTTGTAATCTTAAAACATGACAAAATATTTTATTAACTAGAATAGACTTAGGATGTGTGATAGTGTGTATGTGCAGGAGGAACTTACTCAGCTTTAACTGGTGATCTTACTGAAGGAGAACTAGAATCTATAAACAATCTAGCCCAGTGAAATTATAAAACTGAACATAATAGAAGGTAAAATTTAGTCACACTTACTTATCAATTCAAGAGTCTCTTGCATGTTGTTATTCTGAGAATTTGATGCATTTGTGAGACACTTTTTATGCACAGGAGAGGACAGTTTCATTTGTTTACAATTTTCAGAGTATTGGGGAAATGTGACAGAGACGAGGTATGAGATATTCTAATTCCAGAGTGAAAGACCTCCGCTGTTTCTTAGATAACATCCATATGTCTAGAGCAGGCAACTGATACTCAAAGACACAATAAAAGGTCTCTCAAAGATTCTGAACTTGAAAAGAAAAACTAACTTTTTAAGACTACTGTCATTTTTTGCGACTGTTGGCAAACTGCTTGAATTACAACGTAGAACCAATAATGAGTTGTTCTCAAATGTCTGAATAAAGTTCCCTTGACCTCAGGTGGTGAGGGTAAGGCCTTACTAAGCTACACGTGAACACAGTATAGAACTGAATGTCTACAATATGTTACGGCAAACCAGAAGCATGAGCCTTCCAGCTTCTACATGACTCATTTGCTTACCTGAGATATTTGTGGTCACATTGATGGCTGTGGCTGGCCCAAAGCCTTTGACAGTGCTGGCTCTTATGAAAAACTGGTAGGTGGTTCCAGGGTGGAGATGCATAAATACATGGTGTGTACTATTCCATAAATTTGATACAGTCTGCGGGGGCCCAGCCACTGGAACAGCAGGGTCAAATGATCTTATACTGCTATAGCTCACCTGTTGTGGCAAATATATTTCCCATTACATATCAACTGAAGGAATAATAAATTCTAAGTAAATCCTTTCTAGATAACATAGTATGGGAGAGCTTCGAGCCATCATTTCTTCTTATTTCTTCTACTTTTATTTTGATGTCATTATTTCTGACATCTCTCATTTACCATCTATCTGTCGTCTCTCTACCAATCCATCATCTAGCTATCATCTACCAGCTGTCTATCATCTATCTATCTCTATCTACGCGTCTATCTATCTATGTATCTATGTATCTATCTATGTATATATGTATCTATCTATCTATGTATCTATCTCTCTATGTATGTATGTATGTATCTATCTATCTATCATCTATATCTATGTATCTATGTATCTATGTATCTATCTATCTATCTATCTATCATCTATCTATCTATCATCTATCTCTATCTATGTATCTATCTATCTATCTATCTATCTATCTATCTATGTATCATCTATCTATCTTCTTCCTTCCTTTCTTTCTTTCTTTCTTTCTTTCTTTCTTTCTTTCTTTCTATCATCTTCTATCTATATTTTGGTATGGTTATGTCTAGCAACTCTCACCTGTATCAATTATCTATCTATTACCTATCCTCTATCTACCAACATCTATCTTCTATCATCTATCTTTATGTATCTAATATGAACATCATCTACCAATCTATCATCTTTCTATCTACTATCTATTAATCCATGCCATTAGTTTTCTATCATCTATCATACAACTACTAACATATGTTGCAGCATGTCTAATTTGTCAAATCTTAAATGTTTAAAAATCTACCAATAAATGGATATAGTTGAATATCCATGCTACATACAAAATTTTTTGTACGTACTTTAAAGTGCATGAAAACAGAAAGTCTTCATCAAAAGGACGACATGCTTCTTTTGTCTAGGGTAACAGTGGGGTCTAGCAACACTTAGCAGCACAGGTTAGTAACCTGCACTACTTGGGAAAGGTATGCAAATTCAAGAATAGAGTGACTTTAGGATCATTTGTGCTAACTTAGTAAGAATGTGCCTCAAAACAACAAAACAAAATGAATGATATAGAAAACTAGCATTCAGACACACTAACACAGTCAAAACATTCTCATCCCTAAAATTCATTCTTAAGCACTAGAAACAGGAATATTTATTCTATAATCAGCACTGATTATGCACCAGAAAACCTCACAACTATGCAATTAAAAATATCCATTTGAAAGTGATGAGGAAAGGTATGAAATTCCATTTCAATAAAAACACATTAAAAAAATCCATCATTCTCCTCAGCATCTTATATTCGAAAATATGGTGATTTATATTCAAAGGTACAATGAAATCCGGAAATAGGTTTTTAATCTGTTTTGCTTTGGGGGCACTATTAATTACTTACTTCGAAAAACTGGCATTCAATGGCCTTTCCTTAAGCATAGTGTGATAATGGTTTCTTAATTTTAGTAATACGGATTTAGCATTTTTACATGTAATTATTCATTATAACCATTAATTGAGTTTGACAAGGACATAGTCCAGTTATCCATATACATAGACACAAAAACTAGCCTATATTCCAAGAATTTGAAATTCTTGATACTGTATAGTTATTAATTTTCAAATCAAATAATTTATGAATTAGGACAAAGGAGAGCTAATGACGTTTTAGTCCTCCCATCCCCACCTTCCCCCTTTCCATTATTCCCTCCTAACCTTCTCCTTTTTGCCTCTTCTTTGGACTACCTGCCAACCAGCACCCTTTCCCTCATACCTCATACTGAGTGATAATTCCATTTGGTTCCAGTGGCTCTTTCCAGTTCAAGAAGATCTTGTTTTCAAAGGATGTTCCTTGGAGGGATTTGACTGGCACAGGCCCGGGCACTAGGAATAGAAGCATTGGTGATAAGAAGATGTACAAACAATGTTGAGAACTCATCATGGCAACAAGATGAGCACACTTTGAAGGAGAGACCATCAGGTGAAAATGTGTCTTTAAAAATAAAATCAGTACATGAGCAGTATGCACACTTGACTCCAAAGGGGACATCGAAACTCAGGCTGCAAGATTCTCCAGCAAGAACCACAGAAATAAATGTAAAGTTCTTTTTATTCGAATGAATATTCAATCACCTTGGAGGGTTGCATAGTCGTGTACTCTGGTTTTCTCTGTTGTATACCTCTAATAACATGAGCTTCTTTTTGTAATTTGCTTTGAGAACAGAGATGCATCTCCTTGAAAGATTTTTTTGAAGATTATGATAATCCCCTAAAGAGGTTCCATCAACAAAGTTCATAAAGTAATGAATTACAATCATAATTAATGCTCTTTAGACTCAAAAGACAAATCACACAGCACTGACTTGAAATGCCCATTAAAAACCACCCTGACTTTTGTAGCTATACTTATTAAATTTTCTATAATTAAAAAGATAACATTGATTATTATAATTTTTAAAAAGATGTTAAGGATGAATACACTAAAATGTAATTGCTTCATGGTTCTAAATGAAGCTTACTGTTTTTTCAGCTAGGAAAGAGGCTTACTAAGGGCAATCTGGTTTAAAATTCAGGTATTTTTCAATTTGTATGCTTTAGCCATTTGCCAGAGCTGAGGATGGGGCTCAGGGTTTGTCCACACAAGCCAGTGCTCTACCACTGAGCTATCTCGGACATTTTACTGTCATCTTTGTTTCCTTTTTATTTGTTGTTGTTGCTGTTTATTTTTGGTAAGGTCTAATGTACACGTTGGCTTTGGGCTCTATGTAGCTGAGAATGATCTGAACCTATGATTCTTTGCCTCTTCCTCCAGAACGCTGAGGTTATAAGAATGTGCCACTGTGCTCAGTTAGATGCCAAGAATCACGCATGTTAGGCAAGAATTATAACATTGCCCAATCTTTATTTGTGAAAGCATTATAATTTGCGAAATCTCAAGTTATTAATTAGTGATGTATCAGTTATTGTTGTCAAGCTACAAGCTATTTCTATTATTATGTGTTTTCCTTTTATATATTTTACTTTAAAACCTTGGTATTTATTCACACAATCCAGATTCTTCTCCCAGTGATGCTTTACAAAACATATCGTCCCACACACTTGGCTTAAAAATTCCTTTTTGAAAATATCAACCCTGTATTAGGCAAGTATGGTTTTTAATTAATATTTTCCACAAATCCAACGTTTCAGTGAACTTCACACATGACATTATCTAGAAATGCTATTTCAAAGTACAGAGCAATTTCATGAGGATTGAAATAAATTAAAAATCACTGGATCAAAGGAAATGTATTTCTTCATGGCTAGCAGCAGCAAGAAATTCTGAACGATATGTCACCAGACTAAGATTTATTTCATTCTACAAGGAGACTATGAATGATGTTTTGACCTCTGGGGCAGGCAACATGAGGTCGCACATAAAACAAAGAAACCCACAGGAAAAAAAGAAGAAAGAAAAAGAAATCCATAGTAAACAGAGAGCATGCCAGCCCTGATCTTTGCTCATGCCCGCGACCCCATCAGCATCCCTTACCATGCTCATTATGGCAGAGATCTTGACAAACATTCTGTGCAATTTCTGGCAATGCCACAGCTGCCAGGGACACTGCTTTTTTTGTGCAAGGAGATATATGTCTACCTGTTGAGTCTGGTTGTGACCACATTCAGGGGAATGTATCCTTTCTTCCCATACTTGTCAGGGCGCTTGGCAGATATGGATAGGGAGAATCAAAACAACCGAAAACGAGGAACTGTTTTAACTTCTGTGTCTACAGAACACAACTTGGCTTATAAATTCTATGAAACAGGATGAAGATATTTCAAATTGTTCTTATCCAGGGGTGGTTTAAACTATTTGCATAATTCTGCATTGCTAGATGGACAGACACAAAAATTTGATTTCCTACAACAACATTGACATGGTCATCCCTTCTCAGGCATATTCTACTTTGCCACAATTTTGCTTCAAGTATTTTCAGGTTCTGTTTTCAAGATGCAAAATGTGAGAGAACAGCAAGGCCAAGGTATGCTACACAAGTGATCGTGACTTGGATGAATAACTACTCCAAAATGCATACATATGTATACATATATACATAAAGAAAATGAGGACAAGGTATGGATACAGACCATATATGTGTGTGTGTGTGTGTGTGTGTGTGTGTGTGTGTGTGTCTTTACATATATTCATAAGGATGAGGTATGGGTACAGACCAGTTACAGTCATTTATTTTCTACATCTGAGGAGAGATGAAGTACATATACACACATAGACGATGTCTAAATCCAGTTAGTTTGTCTAAATACAGAATGAACCTCCTAAGGCCGTTTCATGCCTAGCTACAGACTGCATGGACTGTCACTTCATGTTTCCACCATAGTAATTTTTAATGGAGACAGAGTGCTGACTTTTGTCCCTGTACTTGTGATTTATCTGTGAGCTGCTTCAGCTAATTTTGTTTTGAGCATGAGAAAGTCCTTCAAATATAACTTCAAAAAAAAAAACCGGAAAAGAAAAATAAAATAGATGCGGAGAAAGATTATATTAAATAAGCATTACAGCCTCTAAAATGTAATAAATGTACATTTTCAAATAGCTTTGTAGCCTTAAAAAATGTCCCCAAACCAGGCTTTTCTGCTGAGCTAACTTCATAATATTGATTTTCATGAATGCTGGAATGAAAAATGAAAACAGCACCTTATACAAAAAATTCTGCCCACGCATTAAAGAAGCACATATAATAAATTAAGTATAAATTTTACCCTAAAGTTCTAGTGGGAAATGATTCTAGCTTTGGGACCTTGATTTATGGAGGTCCCCAGAATTCTTTTCACATAATTATATCTTTTTATTAGATGGCTGATAATTTATTCTTTTTTCTCTGTATACGGAGAAGCAATAATTTAGTAAGACTGACATAATCAGATCATCACAATCCATCCATCTTTGCAACAATAAGTGTGATTTGGTTGTTCTTCTTCACCTCGGAACCTTGAGATCTAACAACTATTCTGTGAAGAAACTCAAACTCACGTGAGCAGTCATGAAAAATGTTACTCACAAATACTTCATGAAAGTTTCTACATTGGTCATTAAATATTACTTATAAGAGTAGAAAGCGGCCAAGAGAAGGGAAAAAGCCTACCCCATGAGACACAACCACAGGGATCATGCAGTAGTCCGACTGTGAAACTCTAATGGTCAACTTCATATAACTGAAGCCAGCATAGCATAATAAACTGAAGTTTAGGATAACGGAAGCTTATACAAACACAGAGGTTTAAAAAAAGGGGGACCTGAAAATAGTGCAGAAATTAAATAGAGAAACCATGTTATTTCCCACTTATAAAACTGATTCTAGACAATATGAGCATTATCATTGTGAGTTTGATTGGGTTAAGGCAAAATTCCAGAGCCATTCATTACCTGCATATTAACATAGTCATTTGTGTAACCAAATGCAGTTTAAAGAATGTAATGTAATTTTAAAAATTACAAAAACCTGACTGCCTTCTTTTGTTTGTAGGAAAGAAGATCAAGATAGTAAAGTATAACAAAGGATGAAATCAAGGGAAATTGCACTGTTAAGGGGTGAGTGGATTAAAAACAAATGACAGTATAAAACTTATGTAGCTGAATCTAAATGTTATCAATTAAGACATCCTGGCTTTAAATGTTAACACTGAGCAATAAAACATGTGCCTATGCTCTTAATACTAAATAAATGGGTTATAAAATGCCCAGTGTGACACAGACCCTGAAATCGCCACAGCACTTCAGAAGGTGTGTGATCCCTCAGGATATCGGTAGCTCTTCTTAGACGTCTGCTTCTGTTATTGACCTATGAATCCATTACCCTCGCCTCTTCTCTTCCACACAGCTAAGTGTTAAGTGTGTGGGAGGTTAGGGGTGACAGACAAGATGGGGAAGGAGGTATTATTGAAATGTTGTGACCACATTGCTTTCAAGATGTGAAACAATGTAATACTTGAGATAGCCACCTTGTTTAACTCAAATAGCGTAACACCACATTCATAAGTCTCAGAGTTTCCACTCTAAAGTTTTTGTAACATGAGACTGACTTCAGGCACCGTGTTGCTGCAGTCTGAGCTAAACAATATCCAAGGCTCTTGCTTCTCTAAAGACAAAGCAACAGGACAAACCAGAGTCCCTTCCACTTTCCAGGAGAAAACTTGAAAAGACTGTTTCTAGAAATTACAGCTCACAGACCTATTTTACGATAGCCACCTTCTACTTGCTAGGTACCAAAAGATACATAGTGGCCTATTGAACACATGAAGGGAGGTGGGGGAGGTGTCTGGCTATAAAATAGATCTTTTGTTCTGAAACTCAAAACAAAACAAAACAAAACAAAACAAAACAAAACAAAACACCGTGTGCCTCTTATCAGACTGTGCGAGGAGAAAGTAAGAAGGAATGGAAGCAGAAAGATCTCCAGACTTGACCTAAGCATAGGAGAGCTGGGAGAAATTACTGTCTATAGAAGAGGTGGATGAATCATAATTCCTGGTAAACTTTGCTTCAGAACATTATATAGTAGCTTTCAACCAACATAGATTCATTTATAAAAGAAAATTCATAAGAAAGTATCACCTTAAAATATTTAATTGTTAGTAAAATGATAAAGTTAGAGACTTTTGTCTCTATTTCTGTTCAATAAGGAACTCTATTCATAGTCATGCTGACGATTTACCATACCATTAGGGAAAAGGCATATATATTATAATATTAATATAAATACACATTCCTATTACCTAATTTTTATGAATATAATTTCTTAGATTGTAATAAAATCTATAAATATGAAGGCCTGTTATTTTTTTTAGGAGGACCTCTATTTTGACTAAAAAAATGTCCTGTGCCTTTTGTGCTCTCTCTCTCTCTCTCTCTCTCTCTCTCTCTCTCTCTCTCTCTCTCTCTCTCTCTCGCGCGCGTGCGCGCGCACACACACACACACAAACACACCGATTTGCAATCAGATTGAGTATTTTATCTTCAAATATTAGGAAAACAATTTTAGCTAGTATGGTTTGCAAAATGCACACACAATGAGTAAAAAAGTGAGTTTGCCAAAAGGTAGCTGATATAGTGACATGGATAACAACTTTTTGGCCTTTCACATTTGGTAAGGAGAGCTTTATTCAGGCTTTACTCATTGCTGTTTGAAAACACAGCACTGGTGCATGTCATTTACTATTTGGATTCTTTTGTAAAGAACACGTGTTCTGTTAGAGGTAAACTGAACTGAGAAAATTTGGTGGGTTTCTGGGTTTGGTTCAGTGATGGATACTGTAGCGTAAATGTAAAGAAATGATGTCATTCTTTGTTCCACCCCCACCTATCCACCCTCCACCCCTACCCCGTACCCCGTGAAGTTAACAAGCAGGAGCCTACCGTCTTCATCAGTTTGGATGATTGTTTCTTCGCTCTCCTTCCTGCCTTCTGGATTGGTTAGGATCATCTTGAGGCTGACATTTGTGTAAGGTGGCAGATGGTTCACAACGTGCTGAGGGGCTTTGGGGTCCATGTCCAAGCAGTCTGCCCTGCTCTCATTGTGGCCCCGGAAGTAATGGTAGCAGATAGTGACGTTGAAAGTGTGGCAGCGAGTGATATTGTAGCCCAAGGACTCCCAGTCCACCGCGATGCGCCTTGCCTGGATTTCAGCAATCTTTAACGTCTTTGGCGTCCGCATAGGTTCTGCAAAATAAATCAAAGTTTCAGACAGAAGTCATCTTGACTGCAAATGCTTTTGGAAGAGTATGACACTGAATGTGACACGGCATACACAAATCCAGTGAATATCAAGAGAATCTTTGGTTTTGAGTGTTTTGCCAAGAGAATTTTGGGGGGTTAGTGTTATACCTATTCATAGTTTTAGTTTGATGTTTTAGAGACTTCCTACTTTAGTTTTAGAAACTATGACGCAACAGTAAGGAAAGAACTAAAACATCAAACAGCAACAATCCCTAGTACTCGGGAACTAAGCAGCAAATAGAGACAGAAATGTGGAAACAATGCCTGATGGGTGTCATTGTCCAGCTTCTTGTTGCTTTCCTTCACCATGATCGAGTAGATTAGCTCATACATCAGAAGGGACAAGAGTCAATGTGCTCTGCTCGGTGATTTGTCATGTCACTAAGCTATGGTGTGTACTAATTAGTCTAATTGTAACACTAAACTACCATTTACCAAAAACGACACAGCTATTAATTAACATTAATTATTTCAGTAATGATGTTGTTCATCAACACAAATAAAGGATGTAGAAAAATTACAAGAACACATGTGGATAGTAACACCATCTTCTCGCCTTCCTGATCTCTTCGTGACTTATTTTCTAAGACACTTAGGTCTAGCAACCCATTCACTGCCACACTAACCAAACAAGGAAGGGAGTTCTCACTCAGCTGGAACAAACCGGCATGACAGAACACTCAGAAGACTGGAGTCCATCCATCACTGACTCCCAGCGGTATGCGTTCCTCATGCAAGACTGACTTTAATTGTCTAACTTAATCAAAATAATTACTCTATGAAAGTCAGGGCCATGGTGAACTGTATATAGTGCAGAAACCAGAATACAGCGAAATGTTAAGACATTGATTAGACAAAAGTAAAAAAAGCTGAGGCCAAGCTCAAGGTCTCACTCACACCTTCCTTAACCCACTCAGGGTGGTCGATGCCATGGTGAACAACAACAACCTGAAATCAGCAGGGATAAAAGCAAAACAAATGCAAAAGGCCCACATTGAATGTTTTTACACATTTTTATATTCGATATTAAAAATCTCAGCTCTATAAAAATAATTAGAATGCAACACAGATGGTAAATCCAAATTGGGAATCCAGTTCAATGGCTCTAGTGTGGGATGGGAAACAATCCCAAGTGCTAGATACTTTAAAATTTCAAAACTAAATATTCCCCATGTACACATAAATCAAACACTGGTAGAATCTAATGCTTAGGTTTCAAACGTCAGTGGTGCTCTTCAGACTTCAGTCTGTCTGCTTTACCAGATTGGATCTTGTTTACTGTACTAAGAGCACACGGAGAGACTGAAAGGAGGGCCAGGGCTTTGTAATCATATAGGTCTTCTCACATTTAACTCTATGCTAATCCTTTCTCCACTGGGTGATCCATCCAGTGCCCTGGCAATTCCCAGCAGACTTTGTCTCTAAGATCCCGCAGCTGACTAAATAATAACAGCTACCTTAGCTCTGTTCACAACTAGAGAAACTGTAATTTTCACTATAGCTGGGGAGCAGCAAGATTTTCCTTAGTGGTCATAGTCAACTTGAGTCATTGTCTATAAAGTATATTTATATGTAGCCATAATGAGGAAGTAAGAAAAGACCTAAAATATACAAATGAGTGACCCTTAGACATCAATGACAGAAACCACCACTGATAAAAAATCTTCTGTTTAGTGATGCTACCTGTTTACATAGATCCTCCCATTCTGAATCTGGTGTTTCCTGTTTCTATGCATTTCTCTGTATCTGAGCCATCTTCTTCTTTGTCCGTATCTCTGTTTCACCTCTGTGTAGCTGGCAGCTTATTCCACCATTTAACACTATCTCATACACCACGAAAGAGGTCAGTGCTTTATGTGCACCCCAAGTTCTCACATAGCGCAGAGTTAGCAGAGAATGGATAACTTGCTGTCTTCATTAACTTTTGTCAAACCTAGACGGATCTGAGAAGAAGTTGGAATTGAAGGATTGCCTTCATCAGACCGGCATGAGGGTGAGGGTATGAGCCAATTTCTTGATGTTTATTGATAGGGGAGGGCCCAGCCTGCTAGGGCTGCACTACCCCTGGGCAGGTGGTCCTGGGTTGTATAGGAAAGCAGACTGAACAGTTGTGAGGAGCAAGCATGTAAACATTAGACCTCCATAGACTTGCCTTTGGTCCTGCCTCCAGGATTCTGCTTGAGCTTTTCCCCTGATTTCCTTTGATAATGGAGTCTAATTGTAAGAAGTAATAAACTCTTTCCTCTCCAAATTTTATTTATTTATTATTTTCATCACAGTGATAGAAACCAAACTAGGACAATTGCTACGTAAAAGTTCACTGGTACACTTGGATAATTTGGTTTGTGTGTATTTGAATGTTGCTTGTTTGGCATTCATAGTGAATTACAGAGGAAACTCAATACAAATCAGGAAAAGGTACATTGTTAGTCCTATGCATGTGTGTCATCATGAAAATTTCCATGCCAATATTTGATTAAGAAAATGATTTTTGACTGAAGAATCTTTCAACAAAGTCAGTAGGTTACTTCCATCCCATTCTAGTTTCTATAGACTGAGTGAATGCAGTCAGTTACCCTGCTCTTGTTAAAACAGGAATTTAAACATAATTTTACATTTCTTGTTTTTGTCTTGCTAGATAGTCCGTGCTCGCTTGGAAGCCAGTCCCTTCTTGTATTCACATAGATATAGGCGAGACAAGAAGTGGAAGAAGTTGTTCAGCAAAGTTATCAGAACCTTAGGGAAAAGCACAATAATGTAGACCTTTTAACACAGTAAATGGTCACATAAAAAGGCCTCCAAGTTATTCATCTAATAGGAAACAAAAATGGACTTTTATGGAGGTATGGAAAATGATACAGAAGGTAGTAAAATGAATAAAACATAGTGCTAGGCCTGAGGAGCTTACCTCTTATTTATTGAAGATGATAAAACAAGAAAAAGATTATATTTTGATTAAGGGGGACATGAATGGAACACAGCAGTATCTCTGAACCCAAGAGGGAGTGATAAGTTCTACTTGTCAAACAGGTTAGACATGTACATTAGGTCTCAGAAGACAGAGTCTAGATCTACAGACATATTTTAGATAAATAATACAACTGCAAAAGAAGTAAGGTGGAAAGAAATGTGGAATATAATTACCAAAAAGAAAACTACGTATTCCCATTTGGTGGCTTTACAAATACCCAGCTGGATAAAATGTAGGAAAGACTGGCTGGCCAAACACTGAGCAAATTATGTTGCTATGCTAGGAGTCTGAGTTGAACAGGAACTAAATTTCTGGACAGAAAGTCAATGTAGTCAACACAACTGCCTTGGAAAGATAAAGTTGGAGGCTATGCCATATGTAAAGACATTGGGGTAAGAAAATACAATTACTGCAATATGTAAGGATGTAATCTGGACTAAATAAGAAGGGACATCAGAGACAGACAGACTAGATATCACATAGGAGGGAACAACTGAAAAACTGGGTGAGTATTTGGATTCAAGTGTATAAATAGGTATTATATAACTATCATTCTCAGACAGAATGCCTTAGAAAATATGGTGCTCTTGGAAAAAAATCAAGATACTGCAATTAAGAGGTGAAATGATATAGTGATTCAATATCATTTACTTATTGCTTTGTTAACCATGAAGAGTACTAGAAACAAGGAATGTGCAGATCCATTTAGCCATGTCCTAATTTAGGAAGTAAGGCAAACGAGCTATAATTGAACTAATTTATGTTTTAGAAAGTAAAGCATAGAAGCAATAATTGAAGAAATTTGTGTTTTAAATAACTGGGAGGCATTCTGAAAAAGAAGTCTGAATAGAGGCATTGGTGTCTACCTTCATAAAAGAAAGGGGTATGTGCAAACCTTCAGAGATGAAAGTTGAAGGTAAAAGATGGAGAGGGAGTGGATACAGGGGAAAGAGAATGTGTGGAGCAAATGGTTGGAGACTGAGGGAAAGAGAGAAACCAAACAGGAATATAAAAATAGTGTGTTAGAGAGAATGAGAAGGGCCATGGGATTAGAAAGGAAGAGAGTGGTAATGACTTATAATTACCTATTCATTCAAGAAAGAGCTTAAGAAAGTTCACTAAAATCCAGCATATATTTCAAACTCCTGCTGCATTTATTCTTCGGTGGTATTCTGCACATCCCAGTGTGATCTTGCTACGAACCACCCAAGTCTAAAATACTTGTCCATGTTCCCCAGGCCTGAGCTCACCTTCTTAGAGATTAAGGAGCCATCCAACCATGCAGCCAGATCTTTATTTGAATAGTCACTAATGGCTAGACAATGTTTTCTATTGTCTTAAGAACCTGAGCTCCTAAAAAATTAATATCATGTTTCACTGATATTACTCAGAATGGAGAAAAGTGATTTGTTATTTCTGTTTGATTTTTTTTAATTGAGCCCCAAATTAGTGTAACAAGTTGCTCTCAATCATACTCCATCAATTTGGCTCCTCAATGATAAGACTTTTTGTGAATCTGCTTTGCATCTAAACCGAAATGAACAAACCAAATACACCAAACACCCAAGTACTACAAACTCAGATTCATTTTCACATGTGAAAAAAAACAACCCTTTGTAAAAAAAAACAAACATGTAAAAAAAATTTGTAAAAATGTTAGAAAACTATTTTATTACATTAAGAGAAGAGATTCCAAAAAGTATACGTGTGTCTCTCTCTATGTGTATATTGGTGTTTATGTATGTATATATGTATGTATGTATGTATGTATGTACATACATGTATATAAAACATCAACTATAGAAGACTTAATTGGGTGACAGAATAGTAACAGAAAGGCTACTTTTGTTTCTAAAGTCACATAAGGTATTTTCTTCTATTACCTTGGCCTTGGGGTTTGTCAACTGCACAATTTGTTTCTACAATTTGAAGATATGATAGTCTACTTTTGTAACAAACTCGGTCTCGTTACACATCTCTACAATAATTGTACCCATTTTGCTGTAAGAAAATAATAGCTATACTCACTATACCCATGGCGTGTGTGTGTGAGTGCGTGTGTGTGTGTGTGTGTGCGTGTGTGCGTGTGTGCGTGTGTGCGCACGCATGTGCGCTCACGTGCTTGCACCTTAAAAAAGAATGATGATTTAATAACAAGTAAGAATTCAGCTTAGGGGAATGAGTTTATCCACTTAGAATCCATCCGTGTGGCTCCCTTCCTTTCGTCTTTTTTGGTCAAAGGATCAAACTCAAGGCCGACAGCATATCTAGAAAGAAATCTACCCCTGAGCTATACTCTCAGATCCATCAGTGTAGCTTATTCATTTTGTATAACAACAGAGAAAAACAATGGTTTAACTTGAGGTAAAAGATTGGTGAGTCAGGCACTCCTCCACATTGAGGTGGTAAAAGAAACAGTGCATGGTCAGCATTAACAGACCATTCACCTTCTTCTTGAAATCACTGTTCACTGGACATATCTCTCCAACACTGTCAACCAACAGGTAAGGCTGGATAGACACTGTTCCCTTAGGACTCAGAGAGGTGTTGGGAAATCCTAAGAGTGCGTGCACTTTGATGTGCCATGAACAGCACTGGAAGCAGAGGAAAAAAAGAACAGGAAAGAAATGCAAAGTCCAGTTTTTCTGAAGTCTAACCATTGTCAGAGGAAGCTTGAGTTCTCTTAACAGAGACAACGCATACAAACAGGCAGAAATCTTTTTTCTTCTTTCCTTTCCTATGAATTCAGGTAGATCTCTGTACTATTAGGTCTTTCCACTTCCTTTTTCAGTGCATGCATCTGCATACATGTATCACAGTGCATGTAGAGAAGAGTGAGGTAAACTTGTGGAAATTGTTATCTCAGTCCATCACAACGAAGAGTGGGATCAAAGTAGAGTCCAGACTCAAGCTGCCAGCCTTGGTTAACAAGGCTAATATTTCTTAATGCAGTAAGAAATGGTAGCATTAGAGGCTCCACCTAGCTGGCTAAATATTGATCAGCAACATTTACAATTTTCTCTATCCTTTCTAGCATTTATTGTACGTTTATTTCTTAGCTACTATTGCAAGAAAGGCAATATTATATCTAAAATAATTATAAAGGCATGTCAAAAACTGTATAGCCAGTTTTAGATAATTAGCTCATGGGGAAAGATGTCATACTTTATTGTTTCCACTTTTCTTTTAAACAGATCAAAGCAGATATTTACATCTGCAGAAAGTTATGTCACTTGTTGAGTTCAATTTGATAGGATAAAATGAAAAAAATATTTTGATTCTTCCCAAATGGTTGAAAAAAAAGAAAGGCCACATGGACAGAGGGGACCTGTTGACACTTTGAGCCACTGTTCTTCAGAAAGAATACACTCTCGGTTTCAATAATATATTTTTCTCCTTTCTTTTCTTCCTTCCTTCCTTCTTGGCTTCCTTCCTTTTTCTTTTGGTACAAGACAGGTCAATATTAACATACTTTTGCTGTGATGATCTCCAGTCATTCTGAAGGGGTTAGGAAAACAGACGCTTTAGCAACCATAAGAGAACAGGGGTCGCGTTTCCCTAGAATCAGTTTTTAATGATAAAACTTTCTATCCAGCTGTCAGTCAGAGAAAATAGAAGATATCCCAAAGCTCATGAGGAGAAAACAAAAAGGAAGATCTTGTCAATGATGTACACAGACTAGGTACACTGAAGCATGGCAGGAGCTGCTTGCTCCTGGATGTCTTTTCATCTGAAACCTTAGAGGCTCACTGCAAAACACAATTTCTATTCCATTTATAAAAACAAATACAAGGAAAGTGAATTTTCTGTCAGAGGAGATGTTTGCCAGTGTGAACTAAAATAGGAGCAAGATGAAATTTTGGAACACAAGTAAATTAAAAAATAAATAAATAAGAAAAAAATAGAGCTGTCCTTTGGGAAAGGAAATTGTGTCATCGCAAGAAGGCATTTTCTATTCTTACCTCAAGTATCTGTGTCTTTGTTCCTATTCTCATGGCAAGAACTGAGCGTGATCAAGGTTTTACATTTCACATCTTTTCAATGTTACAGCATCATTAGCCATGCCCAAATAATTTCATCTCTCCTCCCATGGGTCAAGTCTCGTTAATGGCAAGTTGAGGGGGTGACTTGATTAGTGCTGTAACGTTAGGAAGCCTCAGGACCAGGAATAATCACAAAGCAACTGTCAGTTCTTTTGGCTTTCTGGCTGAGTGGTTGAAGTGACATGCTTAGACTCAAGGGACACACAGTGACAGAAGGTGTCTGGCTCACTCAGAAATCCTGCAGAGTCCCAGTCATACTTACCAGGTGTCATCAAAGCCATACTCAGCATATCGTTCCATTACAAGACAAGCCATTGTCTCCGGCCTCTAGAGCCCATCACATACTGCACACATTAAGGCCTCCTTCTAATAATACTAAGCAAACAGTTTGTTTTTTTTTAAAAAAAAAAAAGATTGGCATGAATTAAAAAGAAGACAATGTCTTTCTTTTCCAATAAAATATCTTCTTTCAGATCTTTCAAATAGACCCAGTTTACAAACTGTGACTAACGGAAACCCTTTGCTGGGTTTCATTTACACCTTTGAAGTTCCGGTGTGTGAGACTATGCAACTGAAGTCAGCTCTTATGTTGTCTCTCACACATTTGACCTGAATAAAACTTCAGTGCAATTCCCATAGGTAACTGCCTATATTTGAAGAAAAATTCAAAAGAGAGATTTTTAAGGAAAATAATATCACCTATTAGTATAGAAACAATCTTCAGCTTTCTTATAAAATTTTTACCATTAGGGCAAACTTAACAAAATAGTGAGTTTTTGTTACTCTTAAGAAACAAACTGTAGGGCTGGTGAGATGGCTCAGTGGTTAAGAGCACTGACTGATGTTCCAGAGGTCCTGAGTTCAATTCCCAGCAACCACATGGTGGCTCACAACCATCTGTAATGAGATCTGATGCCCTCTTCTAGTGTGTCTGAAGACAGCTGCAGTGTACTCATATATACATAAAATAAATAAATAATTCTGAAAAAGAAAGAAACAAACTGTAGACGAGATCTTATATAATATGTGGTATATACTCCCATAGTCTACGCTTACAATTCCTTCCCCCAGCAGAGGAGCTTATTCCGTCCCAGAAATGAAGTCTACCTAATTTTCTGAATTACTTAGAAAAATGTATGTTTTCTTTTTAATCTCTGTTCTAAGCATGTAAGCATGCTTTCCTGAGCACTCTGCTCTTCATTCTTTCTGTAAGGGACCCTCCCATCACGTGGCTGCATCTCCCTGTGGCTGACATCTTTGTTGTCTTAACTCAAATACTATGGCATTTTCATTAGGTTGGTGTTTTATTTGTTTTTGTTTCGTTTTTCCATTTTGCCTCTCCATTCTCTTTTCCATTCCGCTCTGTTGCACACCTGCTGAGATACACACTTTACCTGCCTAGGAGTTTTTCTTATTAAACTCTAATAAACCCTCTTAGCTTAAAACAAAACAACACAAAGCAAAACAAAACCATATGACTTACAAACTGATTCATGTTATCTGCTTTCCAAAGACTCTTTGAGGGCAGGTTAATTTCTCAATTGTTCCCATAAAAACTAACAATGTTGAAGTAATAGCACTTGAGAATGACATAACATACACCTTGACTAAATGGCTTCCCAGGAACCTTCTCCACCACTGCAACATGGGACTCAGTGAAATATTCTAACTTTGTACATCAGTGAGTTCATGATGCCTATAAAAGCCAATCTGCATTATAGGCCAAATATCTTTACACTGAGAGACTGAACCCGAAAGAAGGGATAAATTGGCACACATATCCTTATCCAAACTTCTTTAGTGGTAAACTACACAACTGAATCAATCAATTATAATGGCTGGGCATTGTGTTATAACTAATACAGTATTCTAAGGGCAGAGACTGTCTGGAATTCTTCCCTCCCATCAAAATTAACCATAAAAATGTTACATCCCACTTTGCCCTTCAGCATAATGGTCAGCTTAGTATACAATGTACTATGCTTCCGTTCCTTCTAGAAATTGATCAAAGACACTGAACTGCATCAATCCCCTATCTGGAGAAAAGAGACTTCTGAGTTACAGAAAAAAGCTAGCATGGACAAGAAACTTCAAAGGTGATCACAGCCGTCGAAGCACTTTAACACACAGCTTGATTTCATAAAACACAAATGCCTGGCTGCGTGCTTGCTTCGGGGTGAAGGGCTGTGCAGCCGGTGATTCGTAGTCCATTTCCTTTCTGAAGCCACCATTTATTCTGCGCTTTCATGCATGATTAACAGCACCCGGATCCTTCACGTATAATCAATAGCTGTGAGGTTTTATATTAGGTTTAGAGATTAGACAGCCTTGATTATAAATTTTATCGATTTGTACAGCTTAGCTGCAGAAATCCCTCGACATTTTCAAAGATTAAATTAAAACTAGATATATGGCCTGCACACACTCGAAACGTTCGCATGTTTATAGGATCTGACCTCTTTATACCCATTCCTCCAGATGAATAAAACTTATCTAGTTCACCAAAACATGAATCAGTATGTCAACAAGCATCAAGCTGAGATAGTAAACACAGTGAAAATGTGACAAAAAGAATTACAAAATTGCTCGCAAATCTGCCTGAGACTGTAATTAATACAGGCAACCTGCAAGCATTAATTGCTTCAGCTCATTTGTAAATTAAGAAATTGACAGAGAGAAGAATAATGAACTCTTTAACTTCCACCTGGCAGAGCGGAGCCTATGTTAAAATGGAAGAATCATGTTCTCTTGAAATAATGGAAGGATAAAATTGTTTTAACGGCTAGAGAAGTAACTATGCTTATCTTAGAGTTAATAATGCACTGATTATAAAACCATAACTAAAGCTGTTTTGTGATACTGTTACCTTAAAAAACAACATAACACTGCTGTATTATCTATGTCTGATATCTTAAACTCTGAGACAATGCAGAACAAACATTAGTAAATATTAGGTGAGGCCAATATTTTCACCTAACTCCAAAAGTTTAGTCTCCCACCTGTATGGAACAATTATCTTTTTATTTTTTTTCCTTGAGAAATAAGTATCTTTTGATAACAGTTAAACTAATTATGTCCTGTATCTACCTAAGGTCTTTATATGATATGGAATATTCCAGAAATATGAAATGCATTCATCATGATACGAATCCTGAAAGCACTCAGCCGGATTTTAAGAAATGTTCTGCAGTAAGTTACATAACAAGCCCTGCCTTGAGCCTGCTTGGGTGGCCATTTCAGTGCTCACTGTGATGGCCTTGACAGAATATGAAATCCACTCAAGCTATATAAGTAAAAGACAATTAGGTATCACTGACTATTTTATGGAAGGTATTTGGTGCAGACATTTTCCCTTATATCACTAATGGCTCTACATGGCTCCAGAGGAAATCCCAAAGATGATCAACATGTTTTCCCTGTTTCTTCATGCAAAATCCTGATAAGAAGACAGTTTAAATATTATTTGTTTTGTGTGGTTATGGACGAACAGTGATCATGTAGAACATGTGTGTTAAGTGTAAACACTGGTGAATTATTTTATGTTTCTTTATCCACATGCTACTTTTTAAATCATGGTCTTTCGTCATCTAAATCAGATCGGCTTAACTTTTGGCCAGGGACTTCCACAGTCTGTAGCTTCCTATCTGGTTGTGGACACAGGACATCACTTAGCTACACCATCATCTTTCACTGAGTGTTCCTGTTAACTTCCTAGCATCTCAAAGTTGTGTCTCTGGACTATACTGTTGAAAGTGTCATTGGCTGTGCAGTCTGCCACAGGACCCTCATCTATTGCCAAGTGCATTGGCTCTAACAGTTGAAGTCACTTCATTTCCTGTCACTTCTTCACACCTGAGCCATTAAGGATGCTTGTTCCTGTCAATGTTATTGGAGCATTCTTTGGGCAGATCTTCCAAAATGCTGATTTTATATATAATTCATCCATTCAAAATTTCCTGGAGGAGAGAGCGAGAAGGAAGGAGAGAAAATGGCACTCATGAATTACAGTGCCTATGGCCAAGCTGCAGCCCAGCAGGGCTACAGTGTTTACACCGCACAGCCAACTCAAAGATATGCACAGACCACCCAGGCATATGGGCATCAAAGCTATGGAACCCATGGGCAACCTACTGATGTCAGCTATACCCAGGCTCAGACCACTGCCACCTATGGGCAGACTGCATACACAACTTCTTACAAACAACCTCCCACTGGTTATACACTCCAACTGGCCCCCAGGCTTACAGCCAGCCTGTCCAAAGAGATGGCACTGGGGCTTATGACACCACCACTGCTGCAGTCACCACAACGCAGGCTCTTACACAGCCCAGTCTGCATATGGCACTCAGACTGCCTATCCAGCCTATGGCCAGCAGCCAGCAGCCATCACACCTACAAGACCTACCGGATGGTAACAAGCCTGCTGAGACTAGTCAGCCTTAATGTAGCACAGGGGGTTATAACCAACCCAGCCTAGGATATGGGCAGAGTAACTACAGTTATCCCCCGGTACCTGGAAGCTACCCAATGCAGCCAGTCACCGTACCTCCATCTTATCCTCCTCCTGCCAGCTACTTATTTTCACAGCAGACTAGTTACGATCAGAGTGGTTACTCTCAGCAGAACACTTATGCAGCCAAGCCGCTACGGACACCAGAGAAGTATGGTCAACAAAGCATCTATGGGCAGCAACCTCCCACTAGTTACCCCCCTCAGACTGGATACTACAGCCAGGCTTCAAGTCAATATAGGCAACAGAGCAACAGCTACAGGCAGTAGAGTTCATTCTGACAGGACCATCCTAGTAGCATGGGTGTTTCTGGGCAAGAGTCTGGAGTATTTTCCAGACCAGGAGAGAATCGGAGCTTGAGTGGCCCTGAATACTGGGGCAAGGGAAGAGGAGGATTTGATCACGGAGGGATGAGCAGAGGTGGGAGGGGAGGAGGACTCAGTGGAATGGGTGCTGGAGAGTGAGGTGGCTCCAATAAGCCTGGTGGACCTGTGGATGAAGGACCAGATCTTGATCTAGGCCTTCCTATAGATCCCAATGAGGACTCTGACAACAGTGCAATTTATGTGCAAGGATTAAATGATAAATGTGACCCTAGATGATCTGGCAGACTTCTTTAAGCATATGGGGTTGTCAAAATGAAAAAGAGAACTGGACAACCCCTGATCCATATCTATCTGGATAAGGAGATAGGAAAGCCTGAAGGTGATGCCACAGTGTCCTATGAAGATCCACCAACCACCAAGGCTGCCGTGGAATGGTTTGATGGGAAATATTTTCAGGGAAGCTAACTTAAAGTTTCTCTTGCTCGAAAGAAGCCTCCAATGAACAGCATGCAGCACCCCAGGCCACTTCGTGAGGGCAGAGGGATGCCACCACCACTTTGTGGAGGTTCTGGTAGCCCAGGAAGTCCTGGAGGACCCATGGGTCGCATGAGAGGCCGTGGAGGAGACAGAGGAGGCTTCCCTCCAAGAGGGCCCCGAGGCTCCAGAGGGAAAATCTTCAGCATCGAGCTGGAGACAGGCAGTGTCGAGTCCGGGTTGTGGAAACCAGAACATCACTTGGAGAACAGAATGCAACCAGTGTAAGGCCCCTAAGCCTGAGGGCTTCCTCCCACCACTCTTTCCCCCTCCGGGTGGTGATTGTGGCTGAGGTGGCCCTGGTGGCATGCTAGGAAGGAGAGGTGGACTCATGGACCATGGTAGTCCTGGAGGAATGTTCCGAGGTGGCAGAGGTGGAGACAGAGGATGCTTCCGAGGTGGCTGTGGCATGGACCAAGGTGGCTTTGGTAGAGGAAGACAAGGAGGTCCTGGGAGACCTTCTGGACCTTTAATGGAACAGATAGGAGGAAGAAGAGGTGGACATGGAGGACCTGGGAAAATGGATAAAGCGAGCACTGTTAGGAATGCAGAGTCCGGCCCTACCAGAGACCTGCAGAGCGGCATTGACGACCAGACTTATTTTTTAAACCAGAAAAATGTCTTAAATTTATAATTCCATATTTATAATGGTGACAACAACATTATGATTATTCCTTGTCTATACTTTACTATTTTCACCATTAGTGAAAAACAAGTTAAACGGGGGAAAAAAAACCTGGAGATTTCACAAGCTAAACAAATACATCAAAAACCATTTCTTGTACTAAAAACCAAATTATTTGACTAGTGTTATCTCTTCTGCCATCCCCCCTGCATTTTTGAGTCTTTCATTGCACACCAAAGCTAGGCAAAGGGTCCACTGAGTACCACTGTCTGTTCCATTTCATGTCATTAGAACATATTTCTCCTTGTAGACCTCCCTAGCAAAGACTTTTAGTGCTTCTTGAAGCTCTTCTAGCCTGCCCATCTAATAATGCTCAGACTTTTATCAGTCCTTTCACCTAATGTGTAGGGCCTTCCATTCATTCTGTCTGTTCAAGTGTCTTATATCATCATGTAACCTATTACCTTAAATGTACATATGTTGTGTTCACATAAACTAGATCACAATTAAATCATTTTTATGAAGTACTGAAGTAATAAATAATCCAATTCCAATATATACATTTTTATAGCAGGATAAATGGTAAGATCAGTTCCTAGTAACAATTATCTTCATTAAATATTCACAAGTAAATATCAATGGGCCAGACAGAGAGGCCAAATTGGCTATAGTAATTGCTTAGGATTTAAATGTGGGTGATGTAGAAGACATAACCCTTCTCATTCAACTCCCCTTGTGATGCAAACACAGGCCCCTGTATACATGAAATCAGCTTGAATGTGGTCAGAATAATGTATCAATGGGAAAAAGAAGCCCATGAAATATACAAGGTGATGTGAGGACATTTTACATGCTTCTCCACAAAGATGTTTTTCTACAGCATGGCTAGATGCTTTTGTCATGGTGGGAACTTTTCATTGAAAAAATGACAGAGTTATAGTCAATTCCCACAGTGGTTTCAGAAGGTAAAATCAGCCTACACTGCCTGTGTTTATGCTTGGGGAACATGAGCATTTCTGAGTATCAGTCTTCAGTGGGACTGTTCCCTCAGCTCCAGATTCATATCCCATTGCATGTCAGGCACCCCAACATGGATGTTTTGTTGAGCCTTTCACACACAACACCCAATCTGAAAACATGGGATCCTCTCAGGAAAACAGTTCCAATTTTTCTTTCATCTGGTACAGATAATTCATTGCAGTCAGTTCTCTCCAGTCTTCCTCCAAGGTGTATTTAGAGTCTGACCACTTGTTTTAACTTTGATCTTAGTCATAATCACCTGGAGGCATTTAGGGAAATGGCCTGAAAAATTAAAGCAGAATAGAATATTTACCCTTTTCCTGTCATTTTCAGTTGTCAGAAAGAGCCAAGCATATCATATAATAATGGAGTACGCAACTCTCAGTGACTACCAGGGGAGAAGAGTCTTCAGGATAACTTCCACCCTACAGATAGTGATAGTGACTTGCTCCTCTTGGTCTGATCTTTGTTCACACTCTGTAAACTCCACAGCCACTTGTCTTGCCCAAGGCAGGGCATTCGAACTTGCACTTCTCTGTCTTGAAAGTGTTCTAGTAACCACTTGCCTCAGTTAGTTAGGGCAATATTCAAATGCCTCTTTGATGATGGTTTTCTTGACCCCTGTACTGGCTGGTTTTGTGTCAACTTGACACAAGCTGGAGTTATCACACAGAAAGGAGCTTCAGTTGAGAAAATGCCTCCATAAGATCCAGCTGTAAGGCAATTAGTGATCAAGGGAGGAGGGCCCCTTGTGGATGGTACCATCCCTAAGCCGGTAGTCTTGGGTTCTATAAGAAAGCAAGCTGAGCAAGCCAGGGGAAGCAAGCCAGTAAGTAACATCTCTCCATGGTTTCGGCATCAGCTCCTGCTTCCTGACCTGCTTGAGTTCCAGTCCTGACTTCCTTTAGTGATGAACAGTAATGTGGAAGTGTAAGCTGAATAAACCATTTCCTCCCCAATTTGCTTCTTAGTCATGATGTTTGTGCAGGAATAGAAACTCTGACTAAGCTACCTTGTTTAAAATCCGTTATTCATTTACCTTTACATTTTTTTCTCTTGTGGCATTTTCACCATCTAAAATCATATATTTTTTACTTACTTATGTTCACCATCTTCCTGACCAATATGCCTTGGGCTGAGAAACACTCGGCTGAATGAGTGCATGACTTTTGGCCACTAGCAAGTCCCTGCAACATAAGTCCGCAATGTTTGCTGTTCGTATATTTTTCTTCATTAACATTAAAGACTACCTATAAAAATGATGTCTGAATTTAGTTATGGGACATAAAAACCTGAGAGACCATCTTCTTAGAGTAGTCTTAATATGGATCGTGAGAAGCAGCAGGAAGATACCAAAGTGAGTAACAAGATGGCACGTTCTTGGAAGACACAGATTGGCAGAAGAGGACTGGTTGAGCACCTGCCTCCCCTGCTAGAAACAAAGGTGAAGAACAAAGGTGAGGAAGAAGGAAATACTTAGGATGGGTACTGGAAAATAATTTAAACTTTCTCAAGAAGGTAGTCTAAGTTAACGGCACATGTTATGAATAGTCTTTTGTTTTTTGATCCTTAAAGTATTTTCATTTTCAGTGAGAGAGAGAGATTCTCCAGGGCAAGAAACCAGTGAACATAACAACTTGAAGCAATTTTCCCTTTAAAGGAGGTGTCAGGAAATCAGAGGGATATGAACATAAAAATTATCAATATAGATTTCTTCAAGATAGAAAAAGCACTAGAAGTCAGTAGCTGGTATGTTCAGAATATGGGAAGAATTGCTATCTTAGATTACTTGATAACCCAGCTCAGAAATGAGATGTTCTACATAAACTGAGCTTAATTTATAAACAATTGGTTTTTAGGTCACATTGTTGAACAGATGGTGTCATTAAATGCACATTAAATTTCTTTTGCTTTGGCACAGAGACATAAAAGTTAGTTCTCTAATTGGAGCCTGAGTCATTACTGTTTATCAGGAGTTTACTGTCAATCAAGCTCTCTGACTCCTGGGGTCATCTCCCATTGGGTGTTGCTTATAGGTTTTACTAGCCTGCTTATTAAAGTGGAGCAGTAGATGTTTCCTGACTTTTATGTATTAGTACATGCTACATATATCCTAAAATAATTAGTGCAGTTATGTTGGCGGTCAAAGACCTTCAATTGTAAAAATCTTCTGCTCTAGCCTGTGCAGCCACACACACAGTGAGCTAGGGGCTAGATATAGGAATCAATTTGCATATAATATAACTGGCAGTTACTTTGCACCCATATCAAACACTGCCAAAGCCACAAGTATGTAGTTCATGAAATCCCAGTAAGAACAAATATAACTGGCTACACATCAAGTGCTCAGAAGGTGAGATACACAAATTATGATAAGATGCTATCATTAGCTTTGTTGTGTCATACATTCCTGCGGAGAGACACAGCGTCTGGTCAGCATGAATACCTTGACGGGCTTGGAAAGAGTTGTATACTTATGCTGTTCTTGTCCTAACCTCCAGGGTGCGTCATTTGAAACTATTTATTCATCTTCTACAAAACAGGGAGACAATAAAATATTATATTCTCATACTCAATCTGATGTTTTTCTTTTTAAAGACACAATTTTCTGGATTGTTTTCACCATCCAAGATCTTAAAAACAAAATAAAAAAAAAAGCTATGGACACATAGGGATGCCAGGAGAAACACTTGAGTGGAAATAAAAATCGCTAAAAGACTAACAGCCACTCAACAAGTAGAAAACTTTACAAAAGAATAGATAATTCCCCTGATCACAAAGCTTTTCTATAATACCAAATCCCCTGGGCATAGCCACTTATCTTCATACATGAATTCAAACCTTCTCTCTCAACACCACTGAAACTTTCAATATGCCATTAAATGTTAATGGTGACTATTTCAAGAATTCCTGTTTTGAATATAAAGCTTTGGGGAGAATTGTAGAAAAGTTTTTGTTGTTTATTTGTCTTTTAAGAGTAGAAGCTCAAGGACGTTTCCAGCACTGAATGTCAAGATCAAACCATAGCTACTTATATTATATTATTCTGATAGTCTTTAATGCTTTGCGGGAATATTGTGGAATGCATTCTGCAAATACAAAAAGAAAACCAAACACACAAAAATATGAGTACACAGCAAAGGGTAACATGTGTTCTTTAAAACTGGATTTAATTTAAAAACTATCCAGCTTGTGTACCAAGCATGTGCCTCATGTAATGCCCGGCCCTAGCAATGCTGACAAAGGAGGGGCACAGGAGGTTCAAGGCCAGCAAGGGCTTCAAAGAAAACAACCCCAAACCACTCACTTGGCCACTTAGTTTAATTTTTGGAATGATCTAAATTGTATTGCAGATTTATATGGGAAGAAAAGGCTAAAATATCTCCAGACAGCTAGTGATGTGTTTGGATAAATAACCTAATTTTAATTTAACAATGAAGATTTTAAGTTGGTTACCAATGCATTTGGTATGTTTTAAGGAAAAAAAAACCAAACTGTAGTAAACTGAAGAGACCCAAATAAATCATAAAAATAAAGTGCTTAAGAGCTGTGTTTGTTCTCTCGTTTTCTTTGCTATGTCTTGAGAATAGATTTTTGCACGATTTTCCTAAAGGAAAAAGGTAATTGATAACTATGACTCATCAATAAATGAAGAAATATATACTTTCAAAACATTGTGAAGTGCTTTTTTGTAAGGCAGAATGCTTAATAAGTCCTCTGAATGTACCTTATAAAATTACTGAGAGATAAAGAGTATCTATTCAATTTCTTCAACCATAATTCATATTGAACTAAAAATGTAATTATAGCATGTCTTATTCAGATCTCCATGTGTTCAAGGCCAGCCTGATCTACAGAATAAGTTCCAGGCCACCCAGGGAGATATAGCAAGGCCCTCTTTTCTACTATAGATAAAAGAATAACTAAGTATTTTATTAAAATATATAAAAGAATGACCAATTATTTTATTAAAATATACAAAAGAATAACCAATTATTTTATTAAAATATATAAAAGGATGATCAATTAGTTTATTAAAATTATAAAAATGACAAAATCATTAATAATACATGTTTTTTCATGTATAAGCATACTACTCCATCATATTTCTTTTAAAAATGCAATAAAATACTTGTCTAAAAATCATAATAATATGGAATAATTTGAAGGCATCAAGCAATTTCAGTATGTGCAGTGGACACCCTGATTCCGTCACTGTGGCCGTATGATACTGGGCAGGACTCATACTGAGAAACATAAGTTGTCACCTCTCAGTGAGCAAGACAGCAGCCCTCTGCATGGGCACATGCCAGAGAATGGACTCCAAGAGGCCTGGACTTTTCTCTTTTACACATTCAGTTCCTTTTTACTTGTCAACAGAGCCTTGCAATTTTCCTTTAATTTCACATGAGTCTGAAAGTGATTTCTCCACTGCTTTATTATGTCACCAGGCCATCAGGCCAAGAGCAAAGCAAAGCCTTAATTAGCAAGATCTACACTACCCCCTCCCCTTCTCTCTCTCACATACACAGACACACAGACACACAGACACAGACACACACACACACACACACACACACACACACACTTCTCAACTGTTTGCAGGTGTCAAAGTGTCAATATCACTTTGGCATTGCTCTGCCAGCAATTCTGCTCTTGATATTACTGAATCTTCCTTGTGAGGTTAAACTGATGAGGGGAATTAGTGATACAAACTATAAGAAGGAGGCAATACAAGCAGCTAGCTCCTGCAAGTGCTTCTAAGAAGGGGCTTGAAATGTACTATTTCATTTAAAGCTGAAACAGTCTCTAAAAGGTAAGTACTTTCCCCTCTTGACTTTACACAGGAAGTGACTGGTTCCAAGAAGAGAAAATTTCAGGCTCAAATTCAAAAGAATTCCATTCCAATGTCAATAAATGCAATGAAATCCCCATGACCCCCCCCCAAAGTCCCACTACCAAAACATTGGGATTGGCCCACAAATATTTACTTCCTATCACACAGGATGAGATAAAAAAAAAAAGTTCTTAGCACAGAATGTGAAGGTGTAAATGATGACTCTGCCATGACAAACATTTATTTTACAATGGTGGTGTGTAACTTCAGAATACCCAAGCATAAATGCAGTCACTTCAACTCTCTAAGTAAACATCTCATTTGTGTCCTTTCCTACATGCTCCCGAAGACTGAGAAGGAAGATGAATTTTAGTTTTCAATGTGTACTTAGTAGCCACCATCTGCTGTTCTAGTGGTCCCACCCACCTTATTTTGAAGCTGTGTATTCTTTACCTATCAACTATACTTTTAAAATTATTACTGCTTTGTTGCTATAAGGTGTCAATGTGTCCAAAAGATGTGTCCATAAAACCTGCAATGACAGGCATAGGTAGCTCCTTGTCGTACTGAACATAACCTTAATACTATGCAGCATTATACAGTGTTAAAATGTAATTTTTTTTTGTTCATGAAAAGTAGCAGTCAAAGAATAGAGAAATAAATAAGGAAGAAAGGAAGTAAAGAAGAAAGGAAGCTGAATTTAAGTATTAAACGTTTTTCTAGTGCTGGTGATCTCTAGATCTAAGTGCACAGTATTTCCAAACACAGCCTTATGTCCTTTTCGTATCTAAAGGGACTTCAGTGACCCACAGAGCAAACCAAACAAAAGGGAGGAGGTGTTTTTAATCATGAAACTAATCATTTTAGTTATGAAAATAAGAAAGAATAAAAACTGGACACTTCAAATTAATTTTCCTAGAATCAAAAGTGTGTCCATATTATCACCGAGTGGTTTACTCGCTACTGGAAAAAAATTAATGATAGCTGTCATGCAGTAAAACCTAGGAGGCATTATTAAATCCGCCCAAGTCAATGAGCCCTGCTCACATCACCCGCCGTCAGCTAATGTGGAAGCAAAGTTTGTCTCTTGGAGCTCGTTGTAGACATTCCATTTAACAGTGGAACAAAACACTGGTATTTCGAGGCTCTGCTCTTGAATGTGTAAGGAAGAGATGGGAAGGTGAAAGGCGCCCTAAGTTTTTATATCGAGAACCAGGACTACTGACTTGGGGTACATGCATTCAGATGCAACATATGAGGAACACAGCTATATTACACAGAGGTAATGCTGGCACATTGAAAACATTAAATAAAACCCAAATGTCAATACAGACATTTTATTCATCTGAGAACAGCCAAGAGTCAAGCTGTTTGATCTCGAGTCAGTGTTGAAGAACATGATGAAAACTGTGAATATGATCATCATACTCAGAAAAGAAGCAGTAGTGAATAGAAGATTCTTTCCCCTTGCTGAAAGAGAGCAGCAGGAGGGTTCATGGGGGTTTTAAGAGAAAACTGAGATCAACATATCTTTTCTGCTCAGGACCAAAGGATTAAAGACCATCAGAGTAATTTCATGTGTCTCAGCCAAATGGTACTGTTTTGGCATCATTTTTTACTTAAGAACCAGATTAAATCCTTCAAGTCATGAGCACAATACCACTGCAGTTTATTTTGAGGACTGGAATGATTTCTTAAGGTAGGTGATAACTACAAAAATTAAAAACTACTGCCATGTTAACATAAAGCCTTTCTGGTCTTTTAATAGAAAAGAAAAGAGAAGAAAAGAAAAGAAGAGAAGAGAAGAGAAAAGAAGAGAAAAGAAGAGAAAAGAAGAGAAAAGAAAAAGATCAGAAAACACATTCAATGTTTCAATAAAACGTGAAAAAAATCATGTATTTCTGAGTGCAACAAAACAGAGGAAAGGTCTTTAGATGAAAATAATTAACCTTTTAGCCTCTGAGGAAGATATAGCTGCCAATCCTGACAGCTCACAAAAAGAACTTTGCACTGAAATATCTCATTTCTGGGTTCACATTAGATCTAAATGCTCAGAACTGCCAGCCACCCGAGACACGCTAGAGATCATTTTCATCGGCCTATAATTCTGAGTTACTACTTGATAGGTTAGAAAGATAAAAAAGAAAGACTAGAGTAGATTTTTTCTGTCTTTCAAGAGTTGCCCTAAGGCTACATGAAAATTATTATGATGTCATGTTCCCAATGGTAAATAGGATAAAGCGTATTTATAGTTGTGTTTCCTTTTTAGAAAATTAAGACACTTTATCTGTTGTGAGTGTGTTTCTGAGTATATATGTGGGTATGCGTTGTGGTCAGAGCACATCATGTGGAAGTTCGTTTTCTCTTTCCATCATTTAGGTACCAGAGGTTGAATTCAGGTCGTCAGGCTTGGAACAGAGAGCTGCACTTGCTGAGCTATCTCCAGCTCTGGCACCGTGTTTTCTAAGTTCCGTTAAAGAGTCCCTTATCCCATTTTTAAATAGTAAAATGGTGACGAACCTATTCCATTCAGAAAATTCCATAGGAATGTTCACAAATTCCTCAGAGCCCTAGGCTCAGTTTACCCTCTTTACTGTCTTTTTACAAAACTGCTCTCATTTTCTTCTCTACCCCCTACATACAGCCACTCATGGCCACGTGGAGTCTCCTTCCCCACAATACATTGATCTTTCTTCTAATATTAAGAAGGACGCTCTGTCACATACTCATGCCCCTGGCTAACTTTCCTTAATACCATTTAAATCAAGAGCCCTCTTCACTCACAGCTCTTCAGAGAGCGGATATGTTCTGATAATGTATCACAGATCTTCTATTTTTAAATGATCAGTTTACATTCCTATTCCTCTTTGTGGACTATCAGTATCTCTAACTTGATTTCCATTTATATATCCCCAGAATCCAGTATGATAGCTCACATGCAGAAAGTGCGCTATAAATGACTTATGACTGAATGAATGCTCAATTTCACCTGTGAAGACGGAGGGGGAAGGTGTTGGTAAAAGTTTTACAGCTTTAATAAATTTATTCCTCTAATGTTAGCTCTGTTCTCACTATCTCTGCACATGAATGGTGAAATAAATCTTGATGAATCAGACATCTGGCTGTGAGAAATATTTGCTCAGCACATAAGTTACTTTTCGAAATGGAACTGAGGCTTACAACCCATACTTTAGATCATTCTTAATGTACACTCTGAAATCCTTGTGTGAACGGTATGCCACAAGATGTGTGTGGAGGTCGGAGGACAACTTCAGGTTTTCATCTTTGCCTTCAGCCTTGACAGGAGTTCTTGTTGTCCAGCATAATCTATGGCAGGCTGGCTGCATGTAAACATCCAGGAATAATTCTCCACTTCTTAATTCTCATTTCATTATTTATAATTACACACACACACATACACACACACACATATATATATATATATAAATTTACATGACATCTGATTTTCATGCTTGTACAGTAAGCACCTTATTTACCCACCAAGCCATCTTTCCAGACTTGACTGTATTATTGTATTATTTTACTTTAATGACGGTAACATCTGGTTTTGGGAACTTAGACATTGGATTGATCACAGAGAATTTTGTTAAAAAGAATGAAGAGAATATGCAAAACTAATTGTATCCAATAGTCGTATATGGAATCTCTTTTCACACAAAAAAATGCATATTGCTTTCTTGGCAGATCACATATTAAAAACTACTAAGAGATTAGAAAACTAGTCCTGATTCAGTTAATGTGAGTTCTCAGTACTTGCTTTTATCTTGGAGAGTAACACAACAGATCACAATGAGCTCTCTAGGCTTAGCAAGGAAAAATATAACTTATAAAACCTGTAGCACACCAGAAACACATGAGAGTATTAACAACAACAGCAACAGTAGCAACAGCATAAGCATGTATAGTACAGGGTTAGATAAGCGGAAGAGTTCTCGATGGGTTATTTAAAATGGCAATTGCTCTGCCAGGGCAAGATCATTGTCAAAACAGAGCAAACAAGAGCTTTAGTGTACTTACATAATATCTCCAGGGGAAGAGGAGCCATAATCTTCCTGAATAATTTACTAAGCCTTCACTAACATAGGGGCTAAATATAGTTTAGCACATAGAGTTCAGAGGCCATGTTCTTCTTCTTTCTCTTCCTCAGTGAAATTGAACACACTAATTCCCTGAATGTAGCTTGATTTCTTGAAGGCAATTCAAGTCTTGCCTGGCATTGAATTTATCTTCCCTGTCTCCCTTTACAATATGGGATCCACCATCCTCTAGGCACGCACAAATACCAGAGTGTGTGCCAAATGCACCCTTCTCTCTCCGATACAGTCACATGAAGTGGGACTCCTAGACATCCTATGTGTTCCTGAAAGCTTCTTCCTCAGAGCTTCAGTTCTCATGGAGAAGAATGAAACAAGATCCATACCTACTTCCTGTCTATCCAAGTTGTCATGTCCAATTATTTAGGAAAATATTCTTATTTGCTATAATATTTACACAGTAATGGAAAAAAATGAAACTAGTCACAGAAATACATACAAGTTCACAAACAGGGCCAAAGTCTTACAGACATTTTTTAGTAAACATTCTCAATTCTATCTTGATAAGATTATTTTTAAATCCAAAGAAGCAAACATTTTGATGTATCTAAAATTAGTTCCAAAGAAAGAAGAGTCACCATCTCCTACATAGTTATACCTATATGCACATATCAGCATGCATGCTAGACTTAATATCAAGATACTATATTTATACTTCGCAGTGGTATCCTATACATTTTGATTCAAAATGTCGTAAATGCTACAAAGGAAAAAAAATTGTTACAACAGCTAGCAAGGGAACGTTGATAGAGAACATTAAGAAAGTCTTCCTTAAAGAGTAGTCTGATATTGCAGCTTGAAAGATAAACAGGGGAAGCTGGTTGCTCAGAGTGATAGAGAAGTATTTTGTTTGGCTTGCCAGTGGAAAGTCCCCAAGCAGGACAGAAAGCCCAATCCACAGGCCATGAAGATAACAGCAGGAGCAAGCAGACAATGTAGAGGCACAGTCCACATTAAATCTTGCTGGGTACATATCACACCTTGGATGCCTTTCTCATCATCTCTCTATGTATGTATCATAAATGATAAAGATGAAATTACATGGACTTATAATGCTTAACTACAACCCCATCATTCACTTCTCTGTTCCCTATCATGCTCCAGATAATTGTAAGGGATGGGAATTAGCTTAGCACATAGAGTGTATGTTAGCATACCCAGCACTGCCTAAAACAGGTGTGGTGCTGCTCCCTGTAATCCTGTTGTCACTCGGAAGGTAGTGGCATTAGGACCAGAAACTCAAATGCATCCTTGGCTACATAGTGTATTCAAGGCCAGCCTGGATGTAAGAGACCTCATTTCTGCTATCTCCCTCGAAAATGATGAAACAATGTTAAATACTCTCGTATGTGCTCGCATACTCAGCACTCTGCCAACTTCAGGCTAACTGGCCTGTGCTTCAGTCCACACCCCACAATCAGGTTAGGCACCAGGGAACCTGAAGAGTGTACTGTTCCCGAGTAGATGGTCACTTGCAGTGAGATCCTTGTATCCTCTAGGGCCCAGCGGCCTATTTACATAAGACATTAATAACAAAGGACTCATCCTCCCACCAGGCAACATGTTCTATGGTCACACATTCAATCAGGTGTGATCATCCTAGCTCCACAGGCTTGTGTGTCTCCATGGCACAATTTAAACACATACTCAGGTAACAGTCAGTGGCAGAATGCTGAAATAAGCAGATAGGCAGATGTCACAAGGGAAATCAATTTATTAGGGAAGATCGATTATAAAAAGGAAATTAGGAATTACCTCCTTTTAATAATAACCACTTAAAATGAATGAAAACAGTAAAGACAAATCTCATACTAAAGTAGGAAGTTTTTAATATATTCATCTTTCAATCGAATGGGAATGTTAATACCCACCTTAAATCAACTTTGAAAGCTGATATAGCTGATGTTGAATAAAGTATAAAATAGATGCTGAAATATGAAATGCATAAAGTATACTTCATTACTAGTGTTCAACTTAGAATTAAAAGTCTGAAAGTTGACACCCACACGCTCTTATGTTGGATAAATCACATTGTGAGGTACATCTTTCCTAAGATGGGAATTTGCTATACAATGTTTATCTTTTAAACATATCACATGTACATGGGCATATGTGTGCATGTGTGTGTGACTGTGTGTGTTTGTGAGTGTGTGCATGTGTGTGTGATTGCATGTGTGTTTGTGTTTAGAGGTCAGGGGTTAAACTTGGGAGATTCCTCAGGGGTCACAGGCTTGCTTTTCATACAGGAATTTACAGGGCTTCAGCTCACTGAGTACAGCACTGGACTCACACATGGATGGTACACTACACTGAGGGTTTGATGTGCAATGTGCATTGTGGGGACTAAACTCAGATAATCAGCTAGAGTGGCAAAGCTCTACCTATGCCAGTTTTACAGCATACTATTATTAATGTAAAAATGTGTTGTAACTCTACTAGCTTTAACTTTGTGAAACAGGACAGAATAGCAGCATACTTGTTGTGGATTTTTTTTTATTGCTTGTATTATGCTAATTGGGTTCCCGAAACTAGATGGGAATTCACACATCCACATGTAGGATACTGAGGGTCCCTGTCCCCAGTTGGCTTTGATAAATAAAGTTTGGTAAATAAAGTTGCTGGCAGCCAATGTCTGGGCAGAGAGGCAGAGGAAGGACTTTTAGGATTTCCAGGCAAAGTATGCAGGAGGAGGAAGAAGACACCACGCTGGGAAGGGAGAAGGTCTAAGCCTAAGAAGTGTAAGACAGAGAGACAGAGAGACTGCCAACATGTAAGAGTTGGGGATCTGGGCCCAGGAGGGCTACGGGACTGGGTCTGGGGTAACAAAGATGGAATATAGGTTTTAGTAAGTAATAACTCAGGAATATTGGAGGGGAGGTATTAGCAATGTGTAAGTTTCGTGATAGCCTGTGGGACTGCGTAAGAGTATCTTGGTCCATGGCTGGGCATGGGCCTGGAACCTGGAGACTCCAAGGGAGAAAAGGCAGGTGTTTGGCCAAGTCCCCAGAACCCAGAGTCCTGACATGCAGTCTTGTCTCCATAGACCTACATTGTTCAGCCACATAAACCATTACAGCCCCTCCCAAAGTGCACAGGTAGAGCTACTACAGGTCACAGGCCCTAGGGATTTACATACTAATGAAGGCCAGAGGGCGGAGCAAATTAAGGATTCTTCCCAGAACCTCCCCGTTTCTCCCTCCCTATTTAACTCAGGACTGCCCTGAGTTTCAGGGGGTTACATCCAGATCCATCCACCATCCGCCATGACAATAAACCCTTTTGGAACCAAGGACTTTCTCATGTCTTTGGCGTCTACTGTCGCCAATGCCTCCAGCCTCTGGAACCCTAGAACGTCTCACGTTCGCAGGACCTGTCAGCAAGAAAATCCACTGGGACTCCACCGCTGCAACCTATTTTTTCCGACAATAGCCCAGCCATTGAGCTGTTTGAGGAATATTAAAATAGAAGGTTTGCTCTCTCTCTTTGAGGGATATTAAAATAGATCTCTCTCTCTCTCTCTCTCTCTCTCTCTCTCTCTCTCTCT
>NW_021604616.1:3889937-3925444 GCF_004785775.1 Grammomys surdaster | reverse complement strand
GTCGCAAGGAGTGCGCACCACCGCCAGTGAGTTTAGAGCAGATTCACCAACTACAGCAACACATAGTTTCTGAAGAACAACCCTGTACCCTACTCCGGAGCTTCACTCCAACCACCTCAACATTCCTACACAACAGTTTTATACCTGCAAGTAATAATCAAGTGTTTTTCTAAAATATTGTTTGTAACAAATTGCCTGTTTCACAACCAAAGGAAAGCACCTGACATGTGGCTGGCCAGTCAATCATGTCCAAGCAAAGAAGGATGAATCCAAAGCCTGAGTCAAAGTGGATCTAGCTATTCTTCCTGAGCCTGTCCAAGGAATCCACACTATCAGATGTAAACTTGCCAAGTACAACGTGAAATGTGGGTAAGAGCACATCATAGGATTGGACTGTTTAATATCAATCAGACCTATGATCAGCTGGGTGAACACTATCAACGACGTAAATGTTTCTGAGACCCAGCTCATTTGACTCAAAGATAATAGTACAAAGACACATTTAACAACAATATGTCAGGAGATAATTATAAGAAAATTATTTTTAAAAGTTGAAGTTCAATTTTAAATTCTAAAATTCTGGCACTGTTTTTTTTAAGTGTTTATGAAAATAGCAAAGCTTTTTGATAAGCAGAGTTTTAGACTTAAGGATGAATGTCATTTATCATGGTGGAAGGCACTCCAGGAAAAAATACAGGTCTGTAAAGCATAGCTGGAGAATCCTTTCCCTACATTAAGATTAATAAATACCAAAAATAGTCAATAGCAACTTAATAAAACAAACAGATTAGGCAATCTCACTGCAAGGCACCTGACATTTATTGTTGTACAAACTTGCAAACTTGAAAAAGTTTCAAATTACTAAGGTTGGTTGTACTAGCTGTAGCAATAGGGGATTTACAAACATTAACATGTTAAAACCTACTATATATAAATTCTATAGCTCTCTAGATTTTTATCTCCTTAAGGTAATTTATTTTTTCATTTCTCATATATTTTCTTATCTAGTTTTCAGTAATTAAGAAATTACATTGTCTTACCTCATTGTTTACTTTCATAACAACTCTGTAATTTTGATACACCAAATATGCAAACTATATACACAGCATCAATGGCCAACCTATCAACTGAAGTGTTTTGTGTTGTACATATTCATAGGCAGAGCCAGCAACATTATTAGTAGGCAATGTGCTCTGTGTGTGGTTTGGGTAACTCCATTTCTTCTACTTAGATATAATATGTGAGAGATCTAGGGAGTGATTACACCTGATGGTGACACGTGTGTGACCACAGTCATTCATGTGGCTGGTCTGTGTTGCTTAAGTACTCTGGTACTGGCCTCCGTTATGCGGGTATGAAGGAACCTTGGGTGAGAAGTGAAGAGATAAGCATCCACTGTAACATCATTTCCATGTTTTAGGCATGACTCTGTGCATCTCTGTAATTTTTCCTTTACTATGAAGAATTTTCTTTGAAAAAATATAAGGTAGAGTTTCAGAAAAGCAGTTAAGAATGCCAAATTAGTCTCAAATAAGCATGAAGCTTTAAAAGTTATTGGGTGGTGCATATATTAATCAAGTACTTGGAAATCAGAGACAGGAGGATTGCAGTTAGGAGGCCAATCTCAGATACCCAGCAAGTTCCTGACCTATTTGGATTACAAAGAAAGTCCTAGTTCAAACAAACCCCAAAACAAATGAGTCTAAACAATGAAAATAAAAGTACTTCTACCAATTTTCTTTGAGTTATGAATATAAAAGTATATGATAGTCAAAAGTTTGGAATTAACTGTTTAGAAATTTAATTTTCCAATGGACAAAAACGTGGATTTTCAGCTGCAATCTTAATTTCTTTTCACTGTGGAAAAATATCATGATGATATCAGTCAAACTTCCTTAAGGTATAATAGGTCTTCCAAGATGTCAGTGCTGCAGAAAAGAATGTTCCTTTAACATTTACCAAAAAAATGTGCAAACAACTGCTCACTATCCTAAAACATTCTTAACCAAAGCTATCTGTACTCTTCAGATTTATATTTGGTTCTCATACTACAATTTAGAGTTCATTCTACTTTGCAAGGACTATTACAATCACTTCTTTTACAAAAACACTTCCAGATCTAGGGTTTTTATTTCACATTTCTCTCTTACTATCAAGAGGTACATGAATCTATAATATTATGTTTAAAAGATATAGCATGGAATTACAAATTTGTCTTTTTATTTATAAAACAGCTCTCAGACTAGAAACGGAGCTATTTTCAACTTAAAGCAAGAAAATACATGGATATCAACCATCTTGCAAATTTCTATTATTTATTTTGGAAACAGCAATCCTTTTACAGAAACAAACAAACAAACAAAAAGAATCAAAGATATAGTGTATGCTCATGGCAAGTGTCAAGTTTTCAAAATTATTCCATGATTGTGTGTATGAGAGTGAGAGTGTGTGCATGGCCGTATGCATGCCCACATTCACATCTTATGTCAGAATAGAATTCAGAGCCTCAGACATATGAGGTAAGCACTCTACACCAAGCTACATTCCCAGTTGTCCTTAATGGAGATGGATAATTACACTCATCATCTAGAAATGAGAAGAATAAATGCTTGGATCAATGACTGCACTTTATATAGGAGGCAATATGTGATCTTATGTGTGCTTATGTAAAATTTATGTCTGGATTATTCAATTATCAAGAGAGAGTAATGCCATGCTTTTAACATGAGAAAGCATCAGGATTACTCAAAAAAATTAGAAAACAGAAGAAATCAGTTTAGTTTTTTTTACAATGTATTTCAACACAATGAAATGCACTCAATCACTATCACGGTGAATACAATGTTAAAGGAAAATTATGACACATTTCGGTAAAGTGACATTTACATTACTAAAAGTATTTCACTACAGGTGAAAAAAATACTATGGCACCAAAAAACATTTAACCTTTTAACCTTTGATTATCCTCCTCTGTGTACCAGTACACAATAGAAATGTCTTTGAAACTTAGGTCCCCTAACGTAGATTTTTAAATAGTAAACTAATCAATAAAAGTTTTTAATCCTCAGTTTTAGGGGAAAAACAGTCCGTCCTCTTTTGCTTACTAAACAGAGGAAAAAAAAAATCCAACCTAATTTTAAAAATGAGTATAAGAAACTGTGAATGGTAGCCTAGGCCCAGAGTCCCAGAGCTTAAAAGCTGCGTGAGGTGGACCTCACAAACTCAAAAGTGTGAGAGGCCACCCTGGTCAGCACACCTAAGGCTAAGAGGGAGGGGAGAAAAAGGAGAGGGGGAGGGAGACAGGCTGAGGGGTGGGCAGAATATAGGCCTGCATAAATCAATTGTTATATTTAGAATTGTAACTTATTTCTAGAATAAAATAACTGAGAAACAGTCACACTTGTGTAAGAACTTTAGAAAATAGTTGTTAAAATAATACTTGGTTAAACAACCACAAACACTTTAAAGTACAACTTAAAGAAAGCAAACAACCATGTGTGTGTGCGAGCAACTGTGCATGCTCAGGGCAGAGGAAGGCTCAAATTCAGATTCAGACAGGGTGGTCAATCTCAATGAAGGAGGAATGTTTCTTTTCTTACTTTAAATGAAATAGTGCAAGTAGGAGTTAACATTTCTTCACTGAAAGTTTCAATTAAGTTTCACATAATTCAAATGTTATGTGAAGGGACCAAACACTGATTTTCACCCTCAGATGAAAATACAATAAAACTGTCTGAATGACCTAATGTGTGTATGTGTGAAAGTATGTAAATATTAGACTATCTAGATTTTTCAAATAATTTTTTGTCAAAATAGCTGGAGGTAAAAATAGTAACAAATTCTTGTAATCATACTCTATTATGATCTTCTTAAGGCTACGAAAAACTTAACAACAAGCTCAGAAAACATTTTTTAGAAAGTGGTCTAAAAGTACTGCTTTGCATATGAAACTCAAGTAATTAAAAAGAAAAAAAAAACCTCAAAGGAATAAGTCCTAACAGCTGCTACCTTTTCCATAAATGATTGCCTGTTTGGACTTTGTACCTTGCAAATGCTGAGTGAATTTTAAATGTCTTTTAATGTGCAGTATTTTCCCACCCAAGCAATCAATGTGAAGATTACACCACACCTGCTCACCCATTTAAGTTTCACTTTTTGTGAACTTAGCATTAGGCTCCAAGAACTGAATTTAGCTTTCTGGTTCATGTCTTTAAAAAAAAAAAAAAAAAGCCAATGGAGTGTTTGCTAATTTGTGACCATCCGTCACTTAACTGTGTCTCTTAGTGCCCAGAGATGTCTCATTCTAGGATACAGGGCGGTTAACACCTGTAAGGTAATTATATCTACCAAATGCTCTTGGCCAGAACTGTGAATATGTAATTGCTCCTGCCATCTGTTAATTGTTCTATTTGAATCACTTACTTCATCAGACACATCTATTTCACGTCTCCCCATTTGTAATGGCTCCTGAAAATGATTCACTTCTTCACAGTGTGGGTTAACCGATCTTTCCATTATTAAGTTTCAACTTTGAAGCCTTTGGAGAAGACAAAAATCAAATGGATATAAACGCATGTGTGTGCCTGTGGGGTGGAGTAGCTGGAGGGTTATACCGACGGATGTATAACCTGAATAAGAAAGTATGGAGGGACTGGAAATCAATAAAGAAAGAATAGAAGAGATGATGGTTAGATGATGGAGATTTTGCCTGACATCCTTCTAGCTAAGACTGACAAATCTTCACTCCAAGAATCTGACAATACACTTCATGTAAACGTCCTCTCCCATGTCTATAGATTGCAAATGTCTGAGATGAAGTTTGCTGTAAACATTATTAAGTAGCATAGATTTAGAATTCAACAGCTACTGAACTTTAGACAAGTCTGTTTAGTCTTGATGCTGGGTTTCATCAACTACAAATAAAGGATAATCATAATACAAAAACTAAAAGAACACTCACACCAGTGAATAATGTGGCTAGGAAGGGAAGGAAGGCTCAGCCTCTGCAGAAGTTTTCAGGCTGCACAGAAATCCTCTCACCTCAGATTTCTTGCCATCAGAACGATGTGGGAATAGGCAGTGTCATTTAGACAAAGTTGAGACTGACTATATGTACACTGGCCTTCCTTAAGAGAGCCCCAAAAGGTCCACTCCACAGAATGTCCAAGCATTACAATGTAAACAAATTATAAATAACTAAATAACAAAACCATAAAGATTTACAGAAAAATTGCAGACTGTCCCACAGTACCCATTTATATCAAAGTAGTATCCTACTATGAATATTGTAAAAATCAAAAAGATATCGTGATATATTACCAAGTGCCTTATTCTGAGTTATGTACACAGTGTCACTTTGCTTTGCTTTCATGTCTTCTTTGTATCCTCTCCTTCTGATATATAAACTTATTGGAATGTACAGGACTGGAGACTAGACATGCAAAGCCAATACATTGGCAGGGTCGGGGCTCTCTATGACTGCAATGTAGAAACTGTCCCTTGCTGATCTCTATATTCTGAGGGTTGTTGGTCATCTCTGATGTTCCATCACTTGAAATAACACAGCTTCAAGTTGTGTCTCTTCCTACATGATTATTTCATTCTGTATCTTCATTTACTTTATATGGACATTATTGACTTCAAAATCTACCCTAATCAAAAAAAAAATCTACCCTAATCTCATAAGACCTCAACTTATTTCTATCTCAATCATATCCAATATATCCCATTTTCAAATAAAAAAAATCACAATCATAAGCACAAAGGTTATGACTTAAGCCTACCTACTAATCACATTACACACACCATTTGTAGAATACTAGTTAATAATAGCTGATAACCCTTCTAATCTTTATTTTAACAACTATGAGATGGCAGTAGAATTATCTTAGTATTTTTATAGGTTGTTGAGGATGGAGTGGTTAACTTAGTTGATCAAAGTTATACAGTGAAACCTATTATGAGCCCACTAAGGTGGCCGAGCAAGTAAGCATGGGGTCTCAGACCTACTAGCTGCCATGACCAATACAATCGACATGTGATATAACTTCCCATTATTTGCACTGTATATCACCTGCAATCTCAATTACAGCAGTGCCTCTGAGGGTGTCTTGTTAGAAATCAGAGCTCACAGTCAGTAATGAGGCACACTACAGGTGAACTATTAAAGATAAGATGGTTGTTCTTGTTTTCCTAAGAGCTTGAGGTGCATCATTAAGTTGTTTTTTGAGAACCATGCAAAGCAAAGCTCTGCAGACAGAAATGAATCAGGTCACAAATTACTGAAATGGATGCAAATAGACCAATATGAAGGAGTCATGAAATAAAGAGCTGGTTCTTCGAAAGAGATTCAAAACCTTTGTGCAAAGTAACCAAGAGAAAAATATTACCAAAATTAATAAAGTTAGAGATGTAACAGGAGACGTTAAAGTACATACTAACTAAAGTTACAGGATCATTAGAATACGAATTGAAAGCCTATAACTCAGTAAATTAGAAAGGGAGATGAATGACTAATTTACTGGTTTTGGTACTGAAGAGAACATAGAAAAATATCTCTAACACAACTTGTATGCTATGTTCTCTACTGGAACACGGTACTGGATGATGTATGTACCACCACTTTAAAATGGTACCCAGCAATGCTTTTTGGTTTATTCCAGCCAGATCAGGACCTGCCAGTTAGCAATGGAGAACAGAACTAAAACTCTTAGTGATTAGGCATGAGAATAGTATTTTTCAGTTATCGTACTCTCAGCTTAATAAGAGATTATCCTTGAATGGCAACAAATTATTAATTATGTTTTTCACTAATGTATTATCTATCTGAATTAGAATTTTCCTGACACTGTAAAACCTAAATAAACAGCAGAAATCAAGTGGACTCCAAAGCGCAATGACATCAGTTGTCATCTGAAGCCAGAATAAACACCTTTGTTATCAAAATAGACTGTTTACTCTGATAGCTTTGTAAATGTTTGTAAACTCACATTAACTATAGATTAATGTATTTGTTATGTTTCTACAAAGAACTCATATTTTTATTGAGAATAGGTTATTTTTCCTTGCATAATACATCCTGATTACAATTTCTCTTCCCGCTACTCTTCCCAGTTCCTCCCCTCCTCTCCTCCCATCTGGAACACGCACATCTGTCTGTCATCAGAAACCAAACAGACTTCTGAGGGGGTTAATAGTAAAATCAAATTAAATAAGATAAAATAAAAGCAGACAAAGCAAACAGAATAAAAACAGATTAAGAGAAGGCATAAGAATCAGAGACCCACTCCTTCTCACACCCACAAACCCCCATAAATGAGCTCATTTTTAAGACATGGCTATCAGTATGAAAAAATCACTAATACTCTATGGGTGCTGACTGAAGCCATTAGTCTGAGTAGTGAGGCAACTGATACCATCACTAGCCATCATTCTACCAGCTTTTAGAAATACTCGCTGCTGTTTTAGGTACTATTCTTCAGCTTGGAAGTCTCTCCCTGCTTCTATATATCAGTTCATTAAAGAGCTTTTCCCATCATTTAGTGTTCAGCTGACATTCTTCTTCACAATTGAAGCATTCAGGACCACACAGCATCCATCAAGACTCCAAAGGTACTAGGAATCAACACCACATCCACACTCCTGAGAGACTTACATACATCTGCATGGCACTGTTCCCAAATGAGAGGACATATGCACTTACAGGACACAAATGAAACTCTGCAATACTTGTGGTCCACCTACACTGAGGATGTAGGGCAGGGATTACACAAGGATACCAGAAGGAAGAGAGCTAAGCTGACACAAATTGCTAAGATGCAGCAGATATGTTGAAAAGGAATTGTTCAGTTGAATGTGAAGAAGTTGCACTATGGTCATATATATTCCCCAGAGGTAGCCCATCATTACTTTCTACTATCAGAGCTATTTAAAAGGAAATTTTAAAAAAGGGACACTAGTTTGCATGTTGATAGTCTATCACCTATCAATGTGAGGCTCTAGCGTAGATAGTGAGACTGCTATGTGAGGAACATAATACAACATGTATCCCCACAGTGCTGCCTAGTGAAGATGCCCGATGTGCATTATGCAAAATGACTAAAAGAAGCCAACTAGGATCAAATCATTTCAGCAGGCTGCAGTCTGACCCACAGTCTACAGAGGTAAGACCACCTTGATTCAGTCAGTCTTCTTTCTTGTTCTGAAAATCACATATTTGCATTGTCTAGATTTTCCCTCTACTTATTTAAGTGGGCTTGTGATGCTATCCTGCCATTACTTTTCGCCACATTAATACCCCTGTAGAGAGCATTCTCAGTTGACATCGTGACACTTCCCATGGTCTGACGTCTCGACACACCTGTTAGGACCTGACATGTGTGGGTAATTTTCCTTACTAACTTGGCTCATTCAAAAACTAATATCTGGCTTTCCTGAAGCTGTATCTATTGATGTTATGAAACACTGCTACTTTATTTTATTTGATTAGGGACTAGTTTTGATCATCAGGCATTAAGGAATCATAGAAGACAAGCTGAAGCTTAGGTGTTTCTCTCTTTTGGGGGCAACAAGTCACATAAAAGACACTTTCTGCTATACATTAAAGACAAAAATGATACCATTATAAGCCGAAGTTGACCAGATTGCGCTGAGGAGAACAGGAAATGCCAGCACAGAGAAGAGAACACAAATGGAGATGATTTATTGTTTCAAAGGAAACCAACATGTATATATACGTGTATAAACACAATGGTTTATGTAACACATTCACAAGTTGAACATCATTACCTCCAGCACAATATCAAACTGATAGCATTTACAAAAAAATTAAGGTGATACATTTTATTAACCACATCCTGACTCCCACACTTCATACACTGCATTGTCATTGCATAGTCTAAGGTGTCATTATGTCAGTCAAGAACATTAATCTTGTTAGACTTCATGGGGGGGTGGGGACATCATCCAAGGAGAGCAATGATGCATTCTCCTCTATCTTTCATGTCTAAAGGCTTTGAGAGTGTCATCAGATAATGTCCCACTCAGACCATGATCTTACCAGCTCTGAATATACAGCTCTGCCGAAAGTATATGACAGGAAGCTAAAAGAACATAGTGAGACTTGTGTATGGCATATCTTCCCTAAGGCATGGTGTATTTTCTAATCAGGACACTGCAGAAACTAATTCCTAAGATTACAAGTTAAGGTATATCCACTGGACTGTTGTCTGTTCTACTTTACTCTTGCTATAATTTTTGCTTCATGTTGTAAAGATCAAAGTCCTCACAGCATCTGTAACATCAAATCTATTTCAATGCAAACATTATATGTTCTTGAAGGTTATATTCTCAGCAAAAAATCTTAAACACTACAGGCAAGCCTATAAAAGTTTTAAAAACTTAGAACACAAGCCATGACTTTTATTGTCATGACATACGTGAAAGCCAGAATAGATTCACATGTCTTGTCTCTGAGTGTGGCCCACCAACTGCTACATACCCCAAACCCAGAACACTGCCCAGGTTCATCCCATGCTTCTCCCAAGCAAGTCTCACCCTTCCCCTTACTGTCTATTAAAGTCATACAGTTCCCATACCTATATATGAATTCAAAACAGTCTGATCATAACAGGGAAAAGACCAGGCTAGTACTTCAAATTATCACATTAAATGAGTTAAACAAGTCTACTGGCACAGCAATTCATTTACCAAATGTATGTCAGACTTAGGAAATACATGATCAGGCAGTGAACTACTTTTCCACAGAGGATGGCACTGGAACGGGAATGGCAAAATTTTACATTTAATTTAGATATCTGAGAATCAGAAACAGGCCACATTCGGAGGACAAAGTTGCTATGAAACATTCAAATAACTGAATAATTGTAATTTTTATAAGGAAATCAAGGCTGAAATCTGTGGCCTGGTGGTCAGCCTTTGCTCCCAGAATCATCTGAGTCCCACTGCCTGAATGAACCATGTTTGCCTCAGGTCTTCATTTCTCTGCATCCCAAGTCTCATGGATTAAAAAATGCACACTTTTCCTTCTGTTTCCCAGATGCTTTGTGCTCTTGCCCCAGCTGTTTTTTCTCTTCCATTTTAAGTGGACAGAACGGAGGGAAAGGTGATCCACAGTAAAGAAAAATCAATTCCCTAAGAAGCAGCAAAGAAGCATCCCTGAGGTAATGGACCACGGATTGCACAGGACAGAGCTCTGAGCATTCAGCTCATAACCAGACTTTCTTAAAGTCACTGTCAGATGCAGGAGCAATTGCACTAGAGCAGTTTTCCAAATCTCAACAGTGATCTGCTCACAAAAAAAATTCTTCTCTGGTGGCAAAACATGGGTGACGGGGTGTGATCTGTGCCAAAGATGGAGAGCCTGATAAAAATAAAAATAATAATCCTTAAGGGCAGCCACATCATGTGAGAGACCATCACCTAGAATTCTCCAGTCTACTCCACGTGGGATGACAGGTTAATTAACCATTATTCAACAGCAAAATTAGTTCAGTCCTGCTTCCAGGCAGGGGGCATCTCAGAACATAACAGAAATTCATCTCTCACTGGGGTCTGGCTGAAATTCTTGCAGTGTCATTCAGCTAGAAATAAAATCTGGATGCCTGCAGAGTAAAATGCCTTCCTTTAAATCAAATGGAGTTAGTGGTTTTTTGTTTGTTTGCTTGTTTGTTTTTGTTGGTTGGTTGCTTTTTTGTTTGTTTGTTTATTTAAGTCAAACAAACACTGGGCTGAGCCTTAAAATATTGACGACTCTGTTTAAGGAACCCTGGCTACTTCTCCATGCATCAGTTTCTTCACTATATTAACTAACTTCAAATGAGAGGCAACAGACTCTGATAATGTTCTGTAGCAAGAAGCAAATGTGCACTGGCCCGTCAGCGGGGCTCTTCACAAGCTTCTCTCTCGTAATGGAAGGAAAAGGTTGCTCTACTCAGTAATTTGTATATGAGTAATTTAAATAAATTAATCCCATTGATGAACCAAAAATTTATGTGTTCAAGGCTCAAATCAATTTTTCAGACAAATAATTACAAACTATTGTACAGCTAAGAACGCTACCGTAATTAAAGGAGTGAAATAAAATGCATTCTAAAAATAATAATGAATCATGACTTGAAACACTTAACGGGCTCTGATCTCAGAACAAGGACATGTCATGGGTAACAGTCACTCCCTCTGACTTCCATGTGTCTCATCTCTGGAAAATACTGCTTTTGCTGAGCTCTGCTGTGGTTATTATTGCAATCACACTAACATAACACAACGATGTGAACAAAATATTGGATTATTTGTTAAATTTACTACATACTTCATTGAAATCCCAGATCTAAGTTTCTGTTGATTCCCACTCTCGAAAAAAAAAAATCACTACTACATAAAACCTGGGCTTTCTCTGTGACTGTGTAGCTTATAAAGGATCAAGCTATAGCAGAACTGTTAGGCCATCTTTCACGAACTTCTGCTCATTCTATTGACAGCACACACACATTAAAAAAATGGGCTTGATTTTTCCATCAGTACTATTTGAAGACTTGTTGACAGCATTTTCCATACAAGAAATGGAATACTTCTCTATAGAAAGCTGCTCAAAAGATATGGAAATTAAGAAGTCTACTCACACCACACAACTACTCAATTAGCTAGAACAGATACATTCCTAGTAAGGAATTGCACATGTAATAAACAGGTACAGCGGATCACACATGTAAACCTACCACTTGAGGAGGCAGAGACGGGAGGGTTCAAAGCTTAAGGCCAACCCTGGATATACAGAAAAACCATGTCTCAAATACCAAACCAAAGAATAATATAAGAAAAGGAAAACAAAAAAGAAAAATTCTCGATATTAAGGGTTAGGAATGGAGTGCGAAGGTCAATTGTAGAATGTTTGCCTCGAATAAAGGCCACTGGCTCAAATTGCAGCACAGGAAAAAAATTAAATAATGAGAAAATTAAGTTAAAAAAATGAGGAGCAAGGTGTGGAGAGATGGGTCAGCAGAACATTGGGTTTTCACTTCCAGCACCAACTAGGTGGCTTACACCAGTTCTTACCCCACTTCCAAGTATTCTGACACCCTCTCCTTGCCTCCCAGGGCAAGTCAGACTGACATGTGGCACAAATACATGGAGGCTTAACACACAGAGACATGCATGCAGGCTTAACACACATAGCCATAAAATAAATAACTTTAAAGGCAACAGCAGAAGAATAGTTGAAAATTGCATTGAGTGGGTGGGATGTACTACTACCTACTTAAAACAGTTAATTGTCCAATTAACAATGCTTTGCAAAAATGTTTTGTTTGCATCTTTTTGGCACATGTCTTCTGATCTTTTAGTTTTTGTAACCAGGTACCTTAGAAGAAGCAGCCTATTTTGGCTCAAAGATTGGGGAACCCAACCCTTGATTGTGAGAAAGGCACTCCACAGGGAGGCTGTAAGCTCATTTTTAGGAACAGGAAGTAAACAGAGGGAAGGGGGTGTTGCTGGCTTCTTTTCTTATTCAGGCCTGTGTTACAGCCCTTGGAATGGAACCATCCAAATGTAGGATGAATATTTGCCCTCGATTCATCCTGTTGGAGACAATCTCACATAGACACATCCTAAGGGTCCTTCCCTCATGCCCAAAGCACTTCTTAATCAGGAAGATTATCATGGTTAACCTCCTCAGTTCTTACTGAATAATAATCTCATCTTAAATAGGCAAAAACAATGGTGTGATTTGCAAAATGCCATCAGTCAGCAGTTTGTGAAGGATTCTTCTAGCTTTACAGTTCACTTCAGTTAAGTAAACAGTAGGAGAAAGACTAAATATTTCCCCACTTTTCTGTGCAGCACATAGAGGTCATGAGTGTAGAAAACCTTGGCATTGTTTTTATTTGCATAGACAAAAAATTTCCACATTAATGCTGACATTTTAGATTATTTTTTCTTTTCTTTTTTCCTTAGAATCCTTCTGGAGTGATTCCTTTAGACTGCAGTTTATGTGTTCATGACTGATGAGTAACGTCGCTAAGCTATCATTCGAAGGCTTTGTTTCAGAACAAAAGAGAAAAGACTTACATTTTGAGGAAATGAATTTTGCTAAGCAAAACTGAAAGCAGGGATTTTAGTGCGCCATTAAGCAGAAAAGCTACAAGCAAGTAAAAAAAATATACTTTTATAATTAATATTGGAAATTTTTAAATATTTAAAAACTACACATTGAAGATTTCACATGTTTATGAGAAGTCCTTATCATCTATTTTCTACAACAGTATAAATTTAAGGACTTACTCGTTCATAGATAGATATCAGAAAACATAAAATTCTAATATTTTGGGAAAACATGAGTTCTACTTGTTGCCTTTGGAAGGGTCTCATAATAATATTATTGCAACAGCAAATGTGAATATTCTCCGGTGATCACAACAGAAGACAGAGTAAAGCATATCTTTCTTGTAGAGCTGTATATAAGCCTCCTTCCAGGTTCAGGTGTACCACATTCCTTTGTGTGATTCTTCGGTGGGGGCAGCCTTATCTCCAGTTTCTAAATTTGTCATTTAAAGTTCCAACCGTGATTACCATGATTTTTCTAAAGAGGTTTAAAAATATAGTTTCCAATACTTTAGTCTTCAGTGTGAATGCTCTTTCTTGAGTTCCAGGAGTTTTTCATAGCCCAAGTTCTGGTTAACTTTGAGTAGGCTAGAAGACCTTGGGCCAGCAGAACACAGATATTGTCCAACTTCTTTCTTAGATATAATGAACATTTAAAGACCAGACCCAGTAAAGTGGATAAAACCCTGTGTGTGTGGTTGTGGGAGGGGAAGAGAGTGGAAGAAATGGGGAAGAGGGAAGAATGAATAAGATTCAGAACCTTAACAGTAGAGGAAGTTCCGCTTGGAGATTACCTTTGAGAATAAGGATTTGACAACTATTTCAGGAATTCCCAAGTAGCCAGTATGCCTTGGCAGATTGCACAGTGGCAGTTCAGCTATCTCTGTATACACCCTAGCAGCTTCAAAGTCTCTACAAAAGTGATGCGACCATTCTCCTGGGATGGATTTGCACTCACAAAAACATCATCCGAGATCCCTTACCTACTCCAGCTTCTCACAGTTGGACTCTTGCCTTTTGACTGGTTAGAGAACTTGCAGTTGGATGATAGAGTAGATCTGTAGTCCCTCCGGTTGCCTGCTGGGTAAAGCTATCGCAGTGTTTTATCTCTCACTTAAGACAACTGCTGCTGGTATAAAGAGTTGGATGTCTAAGTACTGTGTTACTCCTTCTAAAATGAAAATCAGCACCTGTGGATGCTTTGCTTGTTATCACATACATGTGATCTATGACACCTCCTTACGTGGACATCTTCAATGCTGCAGATTTCAGCTTTACAGTCCACCTGATGGTGTGATGACTTCTTATCTCTCTTCAGTCCCATGTACTTCCAAGTGCTGTATAGTTACAGCTCCATTCATTTTCTATGGGGAAGAATATCTTGGCTAGCTACTATAGTCTGTGTTCCTCATATTCATGTTAACAGTTAAATTTTCATATGATGAGGTCTTGAAAAGAATATAAAGTCATAAAGAAACACTGTCCCTCTTTGATATTAGTAAAATTAGGAAAGAGATGAAGAGATGGAGGTCTGGTTTTTTGCCCTTTTATCCCAAAGCTGTGTGAGAATGCAGAATTTATCTCTACTTGAAACTCAACAAGAATGCCCCACTTAGGATGCATATCAGTATTTTTTTTTCTGTCCCACATTCACTTACATTTTTGCATCTGAAAAACAGGTTTGAATTGTCTTACCTCTCCTCCTCCAATTAACTTTAATCACCCTGGTCTTCTGTATTCCCATTTGACATGCTAAACAATTTCACTTTTCTATTTAAAGCATAGTTTTTTGAGCAACCACCTGGAACTCCAGCAAACCCGAAATTCAGTCTCTCAAGCAGAAGCAATGCCAGGCCTTTCAGAGCTTTTATTTGATTATTAGACTGGCAGAGTAATGGAGGGTAACATGGGGTGTTGTGCTTGGGAAACTTAATGGACATATCGAGTAATCACGGGAGTGCTTTTCCTGCACAGAGAACTCCTCATCATTCAAATCATGTGGGAAATACAAAAGAAATGATATGCCTTCTGTTTCCCAAAGAGACTTCAATCAAATGGGACTCAAGGGGGTTGGCCTGGCCAATTAAGCAACATATGCAGTTCGTATATACCAGTAAAATTTCAGGGAAAGGATAAATAGTGTGAGCTACAGCATCTCAGGGTAAACAGCATGAGGTCAGAAAGGGGGGAGGATATGTCTAGAGGAAGTTTACATTTTCTTAAGATAACAATGAGAGTGAAAGCAGTTGGAGAACAGCTACTTGATGGAGAAGCTCAAACACTGGACAGAGACTGGGACTTCCTGCAAGCAGAAGACCTAGGCAAGGTTTAGTACAGGACTAAGTGATGTTAAAATCGGTGTGGGCCAAATGTTTTTCTGATATTGTGTAAATTTTTTTCCTAGAAAAATCTCAGAAAGAGAAGAAGGCTGACTAGTTTTTAATGTCAATTTGACACAAGCTAGAATTATCTGTTGGAGGAAAAATGCCTCAGTAAGATTGGCTGTAGGCAAGACTGTCTGGCATTTTCTTAATTAATCATTGATGGGGGAGGTGGTTCAGCTCACTGTCAGTAGGGACACTATTGGGATGGTATTCCAGGTTGTGAAAGAAAGAAAGAAAGAAAGAAAGAATAGAGGGAGGGAAGGAGGGAGGGAGGGAGGGAGAGAGGGAGGGAGGGAGGGAGGGAAGGAAGGAAGGAAGGAAGGAAGGAAGGAAGGAAGGAAGGAAGGAGAGCAAGCAGGCAGCCAGGCAGGCAGGCAGGCAGCCAGGCAGGCAGGCTAAGCAAGTCCTGAGGATCCAACCAGTAAACAGCAGTATTCCATGGCCTCTACATCAGTTCCTCCCTTCAGGTACTTGCCCTGCTTGAATTCCTGTGCTGACTTCTTTGAAGATGATAGACTATCACCTGAAAATGTAAGTGAAATAAACCACTTCCTCCAAAGTTGCTTTTTGTTCTAACATTTCATCATAATAGAAACCGTGGCAAGGGTAAGAGGCTAGCATGGGAAAGAGTTCAGTACACCATCGGTAGAGTCCTGTGGGCCAAATAGTCTAGAGTGATCTTATCAGTGAGTGAGAATGGACAAAGTCTGGAGAGCCTGTAACTAGTTGATAGAGAGTTTGCCAAGCATGCAAGAAGTTCTGGGTCCCATTTCCAGTACCACATAAACCAAATGTGGTGGTATATGCCTACAACCCTGGGACTATGGAGAAAAAAATGAGAGGCTTAGAAATTTAGACAATTGATGTTATAACTAACTACATATCAAGTTCAAACATATTCTGAGATACATGAGACTTTGTTTCAAGAAACAAAAATTAAATAAAAAGATGAAAATCTCACCCCTGACAGAGTCACTAGCATAACAATGAGTGGAATTTTATGAAACCAAAGTTTAAACAGAATACAAATTTTTGCTAAAAACCTGCAATTGAGATCAGAGTTAGGAAACTTGAAATGTGTAACTTTGAAGATGATCTTTTAAATGATCAGGGCCCTTTTAAATTTTAAATTCTAAAGAGAGAGGGAATCTTTCCAATTTCCCTTCTCCTACATATTTTTTTTAAATCCTAATGGATATATCTAAATCCCTGGGTTCGTTTTAACTGATGGTTTCTGATGATCATTCTGGACCAGAAAATCAATGTCCAGCTCTAAGTAAAAAGCAGGCTACCAAATAAAGTGTTATCAGGGTGGTCTCTATTCCAGCTCTTCAATCTATCTCGTGTTGTATACCAATCAGCACAGGGTCCCATGGTTTCTGATTTCACTGCAATTTCTTCAGTTTTTTTTAAAAGCCTAGATACACTGACAATGACCTGCTAAAAATTCAAATGGAAGCTGTTCATGGCAGCTCAGACTTAAAATCCTAGCACTTAAGAGGCTGAGAGAATGGTTGTCACAAGTTTGATGCTAGCTAGTGGTACAACAGTGAGCTCTAGGGTAGACTGAGCTATAAAGTGAGATTTTTGTATAAGAAAGAAAGAGGTGGGGGGAGAACGCAGGGAGGGAAAAAGAAAGGAATGAAGTAAGGGAGGGAAGAAAGGAGGGAGAGAACAAGGAAGGAAGGAAGGAAGGAAGGAAGGAAGGAAGGAAGGAAGGAAGGGAGGGAGGAAACTTAAAAATAAACCCAAGAGAGCTTAAAGCACAATGCCAACAAATACTATGAACAGCTTGCACTACTCTGGAACTGTCATTCCTTTTCAGCAATAAAGGAAATCAAAGGCTCATTCATGATCAAAATGATACTAACTTTGCTCTTGTATACAAACTCATTAAGTCTCCCTGGCATATAGGACTTGTATGTAAAAATATCAATTTATATTGAAGATAGCCAATCTGTCATATTACTTCGAAGAATAAGCCTATATATAAGACGTTATAGTTAAACAAGCGAAAGCATATGAAAGTCCTATTGGAAGAGATATGATTTCTGTAGGGAGGCTTTGAAATGGGAAGGAGAAAAATATGTGCAATTGTTTTTATTTAATTGTAAACTTAATCTTTAAAACAAGTATGTCAAGGTAATAATTTCTATTGCTCAAACATATTATAAATGTACACTCTAGTGTATAGTTCAAGTGACAATTTCAACTACTGTTGAGATTTTAAGAAAGCCTGGTTCTTACCAGGAAATTGATTTTACTTCATCAACCATTGACTCATGCACTTTTACAATAGTTGCTCCTTGAAAAAAAAACAAACAAAAGAAAACATAGTTGTTATTTCTTCAAGAAACATATTTTCCATCTATATTATTGACAAATATTGTCATGCTTCTGCAGACAAAGTAAAATGCTTTATATGCTATGACAAAGAGATATCTATTATAAATTGCCATGGGACAAATATTTACATCTTCAAATACTTCCTTAAGAGTTACAAGGAAAATACAATAAAATACATCAAGAAGTAATACAGGAATGAGGAGAATTTATATGTTCTACTCATTTGCATATGCCACAGGAAAATTGAACAGAATAAAAACAGCCAGAAGTGGTGGTTCACTCCTGTAAACTCAGACCCGGTGGTCAAGGCAAACTCTGTAAGCTTAACACAAGCTTGGACTACAGATCAAAACCCTACTCTGACTCCTTTCCACCCCACCCCTAATAATATCCACAGAGATTTTAGGGACCGAGATCCTGAGGATGTCTGCAATATGGCTTTTTCAACAGCACAAGAGTTACCAAGCACTATGGCTCTGCGGGCAGACTACAGCAGCCCTGTCTTGCGGCCCATGCACCATGTTCGCTATGTGTCAACTCAACTGTTTTCAAATGGCTCCTGATGGGTTAATTCACTTTGTTAGCAAAAGCATTTCCTATTTATTCATTTTTAAAAATGAAATTATATGATCTCATTTTGGTCTTAATCTCTAAAACTTTCTTCAGGTTTTTGTGTTGAGATGAGTTTATAATCTCTCTTTATCATCTCTGTTTATTAACTTATTTTTATACAGAAGGCAAAAAGCAAACACTGAAATAGTTGTGTGCCCTGCCCTTCCTTCAGGTTTGGAAGGAAGTTAATTCCAAAAAGAAGATGGCATATTGTCTCATTCAAATCAGGATAAATCTTTCTTAACTATAATATCCTTTTTCTCTTAGTATTCAAAAAGCCACTCATATCCTTCTTCCTTTAAGACATTCAAAAGATATTACACAGTAACATTCATGTGTACCCTTAAAATATACTCTCTCAAGGTGTGCATTTGTACCAATATGCCTATAAACATATGAATACATAGGTACATACATATATGCACATGCATATTTATAAAACCCAGGTGGCATAATGCATCATTGAAAATGACGACCCTGGACTTACGTTCTGTTTTCTAGCTATCAACTAGAACCAGAGAACAGCAGTCGTTTGGAACATGAGCTCAGCAAGCAACACAAATATATTCACCTTGACTTTAAAATGCAGGCTGAGAAGCCTGCAAAGAAGCAGATAAGCTGAATGGAAGAGTACAAAGTCTACCACAGGCCTTAAGATCTTGCCTAGGTGGGTATGCATAACGAACTAAAAGATATTCATATCATGCCAGGTGCACAAATCCATCACACCTTTCACATAGGCGAGCCAAGCATGGGAAGCACACAAGAAATTATAAATAGAAGATAAAAATATAAATACCTCAAAGGCTACACATATATTGTCATCATGGAGGTGGCTTACAAATGTAGGTGTATATCGCTCACTGTTGAAAATACTCAGGAAAAAATTACATGTCTATTATTTTTTATAGAAAATTGGACTCAAGAAAATTAGAATAAGTAATTTAAAAAAGCGACCTGATTTTTCAATAAAAAAAGAGTCTAACTTTCATGAAATATGAATGTTCTCTTTACACAGTATTTCATCATCTAAGTCTCCTGGCAGAAAGATGTTCTGTACACAAACAAAAAGCCTTGGGACTCTCATGGAGTATTCGCCATACCACATCTGAAGCAGAAGCCAAATGTAGTCCCACACGTGCTTGTTAACAACATTTTAAATTCCTTTAATGTGAGCCTCAAAGGTTTTTTTAATTTCAGATTTAAAACATTCTTTTAAGCTGTTTGGTAGAAACATTCTTTTAAGCAGTTTACAGTTCAGAAATGTTGAAAAAAATCAGAAAATTCAGTACATTTTTAAAAAATGTGTTTCTGGTCTCCACACTTTCTCCTTGTCTGGTAACTACCCAAAACAAACAAACAAACAAACAAAAAAACAAACAGTGCCAGGTTTCTTGAAACTTGTGTGTAGAAAGTTGTAAGGAGCCTCGTGGGTGCTGGGAATACAGCCCATGTCCTCTCACAGAACACAGCTAATTCACTCGACCCGGCTTTGGTATTAGTTTTCCAAAGATGGTTGGTCCTGTAGTGTACTACACTGTCCGCTTTCATTCTTAAAGAATTCTCAACTATAAATCCAACGCCTCCTCTTCCCAGCAAACCTGCTACTGAGCCAGCGGCCAGTCTCTCCTCAGTTCTCATTCTTTCAACAATGTGATTCCTCACCAGGGATCCGTCCTCAAGTTAGCTTTCCTTTCAATGGATACAGAGAAATAACTAAAACTATCTCAAGAAAAAGTAATTGAGGCCGGGGGAGGGGGGCTCAATGTTGATTGTCATAACATGCACAATGCTCTAGGTTGTGTTTATAACCTCCAACAAAATGAGTGGGGGGAGAAGACAGGAAGAGAGGGAGAAAAGGAGGAAGGAAAAGAGGAAGGAAGAGAAGAGGGAAGAAAGGAAGAAAAGAAGGAAATTGTTTTAAAAAAATCCTCCTAAGAGACACAGACTGTTATTTGCATGGAAGTGTCATGTAAATGTCTCTTCCTAAGCTAGCTGCTCTAATTCCCTTGCTCTAATGTGACTCTCTATGGTATAATGAGGCTCTTAGCGCTTTAGAAAATTAGTAAAATGATGTGACCTCTTTGCAACCTGCTGAATCATCACTGATTACACGTCAAAAACACTGATGGGACCTGAGCTCTCACTGCAGTCCTGCTTGCTCCACTAGGTGTGTGGTCTCTGGTGTCCTCATTTCAGGGGTCTCCGAGGTCACCTACCTTCACGCTGGCCACTGTGCATCGCACTCTCATGTACACCTACTCAGCTATGCCCCAAACACATCACTAGAACTCCATCCGTAAGCTCTCAACTCTTTTTCTCTCTTGGCATTTTGTTTAAGAACCCTCAACTCCCTGTTAAATCGTGTTTTCTAGCTTGATAGTAACGAAGGATGTGAAAGGAACCAAATATAACAACAAATGTCCACGAGATGAGACCCTTCCTAGATGCTCACTCTTGACTGAAACCCAGAAGTACAGCAGCATCACGGTCAGCCTTCCTCCTACCTTGAGCCACTGAACCCCACGGGGCTCCACACCACTCTCTCACATTCTGTGTATCGGACTCTCAGTTGTTCGGCTTAGTTCTTTCTGGAATCACAGTAGAACATAATCCTTTGTTCTACTGCAGGAGGGTGAATCTAGGCCTTGTCTCTCATACGCTATGCCATAGTTCCTTTCTCTAATGGCCCTGCAGCCTGGATCTCCTCTAACTGCAGAATGGATTCTGCCTACCACCTGCCATCTAGGGTAAACATAGTTTCTATAAAATAGAGGGAAAAGAAATGATTAAATAATGGAACAAGAAAGTAAAGTTCAGCCAGACTTAGGATACTAAAACCACACAAATGCTTTATCAAATTACTACAAATTCTCCCGTTAAAACCACAGAAATACATCATCAAATGACTACAACCTCTCCCAGGGTCCCTCTTACGTTCTTGTTCATCAGTAATAAATGAGTGGTCTGGTGATATATGGTGAGAAACAAGCTGCAGTGTGATCCTGCCCACATGAGACTCAGCTCTCACCACTAGCTCTGCTGCACACTTGTCCCCTGGAGTGTCCCGTGGTGGCCCTCTCCTTACTACTTCCACCTCAGCCCACCCTCTATGCCACTATTTCCCAGGATAAGCCTTGCCCATCACTCTACATCTGGTCCCCAGCATTATCCTTCATCACAGTACTGACTGTGGCATTCTTATGTAATTGTTATTTACTGTTTTTCTCTCCACCTAATCTTAGTACTATGAAGACAATGGCTTTGTTTCCTTATGATCCAGTTCCCAAGGTTCAGGTTAGAACATTGCTTCACATTATCTAAGGGCGTTGGATGAATATATTAACTGTGTAAAAAAAAAAATCTAAGGCTAACTAGCATATAATTATCAGGAGTTTTTTTCCTGTGGCTAGGTGATGGTAAGAGGCACCTCTAAGGCATTCAAAAACATGGAAACATGATTTCTGTCACAACAACAAATGCATGATGCTCTTCTGCCATGAACTCAAAAACTAAGAGTGTAACATCTGTTTCTCAGGAAAGTAATATTGTTAAGACAGGGATACATTTTTTAAAGATTTTTATTTCACGATCATGAGTGTTCATCCGAAAATATATAAATGCACCATGAGCGTGCTGTCTGGTAACTGCAGAGGCCAGAAGAGCGCACTAGAAGCTCTGCACTAGAGTTACAGATGACTGGGAACTGCAATGTGGGTGCTGGGAACCCAGAACCTCTGCATTACCTGCTGAGCCATGTATCCAGCTCCAACTGTGCTCTTGAAAATAAAGTAAACCTCCTAACAGTCATACAATGACGTGTGTCCCCATAACTTTTGATGATTAGAGTGAAATATGAAAGGACATGCTTTTATATGAGAAAATTCGTATTGCAAGGCAAGAATGAACCATGAACACGTGCTGACTTTCAAAATAGCAGTGCATTGATAAAGTTACGGTTTGAAATAACTTGTTAAGAGGATAAAACGCTAAGGGTTTTAATCACATATACAAAAAGGAATAAACTTAAAGCGGATGAAAGTGTCTGGGTGGTGGACAGGCATGGCACACAGGTGGTAATGTTTTCATACTGTGTGTCTATCCCCAACCACTAGCTTGTGTCAATTATTAATGCATGGCTTTGAGTATGGAAGTGATGCCTCAACGAAGCAATTCTATGTTTGAAAAAAAAAATCAGTTCCCTCCTTATACAAGACTCTCAATCTACTTTAATCCAAACAGATTTACTCTTTATTTATTATATTAAACAACAACACTGTGTAAACAAAATTCAGAAATAGTGGTAAACAAATTGAACAAACAATCAAATTTCTTATTCTTGAAGCTAAAGAAACAGAAAGCATTCTGTTTTAAAGAGTTAAAAGTCACTGGGTATAGTGTGGTGTATCCTTTTAACTCAGGCACTCAGAAGTCAGAGGCAGACAGATTTCTGCTGAGTTCACAGAGCGAGTTCCATGACAGTCAGGACTATACAGAGAGATCTTATCTCAAACAACAACAACAGCAACAACAACAAAATATTAAAAGTGATGAGGAAAGATTAACCTCATCTTTTAAAATATTACACTTAATTTTGTAAGTTCTCTCTAATTATTTGTGTTTCTTAGATACTGGTGTGGAAACAAAACAACGTGGAAACAAAATAGGCATCTTAGACAAAGTTCAGTCAAAATTCTTTTCTCAAGAAAACATGTTAAGTTTACCTATTTGCTTGAAACCCATTGATGTTTTGTGTGTTTATTTTTTAGCTCCACGTGCCACATTCCATTCTGGAAAATGCCCACTTCTGTAGAATGACCCCATTATTTTTCTTCAGGAAAGGACTGAGCAGCTAACCCACCCTGGTAGCTGGTAGAGGCCAGTGGTCCTCATCTAGGATGGGCATCCCAGGGAACCTCCAGCAGACCTGGGAAAGATTTACTTCCTGTGGGGTCATGGTGCTACATGCTGAGGAAGAATGAAGCCACCAATACAGAATTTCGTGTCAAGCATGAGTAACCCTCACTGGCTGACAGAATACCCTACAACTTGACTATGCAGTAGCCTGTGAATAGCACAAAACAGAAATAAAAAGGACCTATATTAGGCCGTATAAATTATGCATTAAAAATCAAATTTTAAGAAGAAAATTCTAGTACACTTCTTTGTATTCTTCATTGCTTGCTGGAATTATGTTTTACTAGGTGGTTTTATAAATGTTTCAACCTACATTCCAATATGAAAAATACATTTTTTAAAAGTCTCTTCTGTAATACTTTAATATCAGTATGTGTTCAGTGTATAATATCCAACAACTTGATATCTCATTTGAAAAATCTACAAGCACCACAAAATTGCTTCAATTAAGGACATGTTTTAATGCAAACAAATGGCCCGGAAATACGGGTGCTTGAGAACCAAAGTGAGAACATTTCTTATGATCAACTCGAATGAGCTCATTCTTCTACTTCAGTTTATCATCTGAAGCAGTGTCTTTATAAAAAAAAAAACAATACTACATCTGTTATTAATAGCATGTCTAAGTAGTAAATAACTTTACTATAAGTATAATTGCATACTAGACAGAATATCGATATAGATATACAAAATATCTTAAGGAAAAACATGTAGAAATGTTTAAGCATTCTAATAGTGTAATATTTTAGTTAAGGCCAAAAGATGTAAGAACTTTCCCTGGTCTTTTTATTTAAAATTATAAGAAACAAGGATAGTTTATTGGTTCAGAGACAGTATCCATCTTAACTCTTCTTCTAAGGTGGCCTTTCAGATAATCATCATCAAAGTACATTGCCCAGTGTCTCTCCCATGGGAGAAGCTGTTTTAGAAAAAATTTGACTCATTAGTGTCTTGAGACATCACAACTGAGAGAAACACCATCAGGAATGAGTGTGAAGCGTTCAGAAGGCAAGGTGCCCCCTCAATGCTCCACCAATTTCCAACTTTCACACAGAGAAACTGTCTATTGGTAGTAGAATGATTTGATACAGTATCTTCCACATTCTTTTAAAATTCCTTCTGACAGGTATGTGGCCACCTCGGTTCAAGAATAAGTCATACAAAAATAGACATAAATAAAGCAGAGGACTGAGGGGTGTCCTGAATAAGAAAATGTATAATGGGAGCTGAAGACACAGCTTGGAGTAGAACATTTATAAACACCAAGTCTCCCAAAGAATGAGGGAAGAGAAAAAGGAAAAAGTAGGAAAAAAAAATCTCAAGTCCAAATTCGTGTCTGCTCTATATTCTCCCATACTTCAAAAGGGTTGTTTGGTTTTTTTCCCCCTCAGTTTCCCCTACTTTACAACTCAGAAAAATGTACAAGTTTAACCATAGTGTATAGACAGTTAAAATGCCAATTTACATATAATCTTGAATGTTGTGAAGAGAAAGAAGCAGAGATGTACTGGGATCTATATAGGATATTTTACTTGAATCAATAAAACACTAACCCAAAGAACAATACAATCTTCAAAGCAGAGTTACAAGCACATTACACCCAGGATGGGTTGTGCGGCTGCCTGTGAAGTTAATTATCCATGTTGTATTTTAAGAGGGACAGTAATGAATGACTGTGGATGGTAAGCTTCTGCTGGACCATCCACTGAGGAAGAAGAAGCAAACTGTGGTTTCATTATCAGGAGGGCAAGAGAGTGGGGCTGTTCATTATCAGGACGGCAGCAATACATTTTCCTTAAAGCTGAACTTGCCTGAAAATGAAAAGGATCCCTTTGTGTGGAGGATACTCCAAGTTACTGAAATTTATAAATATACATGGAGAAGTCATTTAGCATATACTAGAAAAAGACTACAGAATCTGTTATGAAATAATAGCTGTTGATCGTAATAATGATACAAAGATCTTCCCTCAGAGAATTTCCACCACAGGCATCCCTAGCAGGTATCAGGAATTGTGTTGAGATGAGGAGAGAAGATACCCTTTCAGCTAGAAAAAGATACAAATGCTCCTCTACAATCCTTTCCAATTCAAATGCCTCAAGCTGACCATTAGCATCTCATTATCCTTTCCTGAGGTTGACTTGATGCTCCTTAACAGGTTACACATGCATATTAGCATTTCCTCAATGTACCAATCAGAGAAGGGATTAAGAACTGGCTGATTGTGCAAAAAGAATTCATTAGCCTTTCACTTCATCTTTGCAAATTCTTCATATCACTTCAGCGTTATCAAAAAAATTCTATGCAAAAACTCCATGTCAAGCTAGATTGATTCACTTAGTATGAGCAATCACTAGTGTATAGGAAATTTATTTGCATGCTCATAAAAGCTGGGGGAATGAGACCTGGTTTACGCGAAGATTCTGTAATGTCTTTCCAAAAACGAACAAAGTCAAAATTTGGAAAAATGACAGAATTTAATTACCTGTTTTCATGATTTCAAGGAAAATTCATTTGATCGTATCTTACATGAAGGATTGATGCTTTTCAATCCAAGGCAAGTGTAAACTTAATCAGCCTACTTTGATACAATGGTGTAGACTGTCACTGAATATCAAACAAAATCCCTATAACATAACACAGGTAATACATTTAACAGAATAACATTGATCATAATTCTAAGGCAGAACAGTTCACTTAAGGTGGAACATACTATAATGATGTTGTAGACATGCCTAAACTAACAATATTTTAAGGTTTGAATAGTTTTTCTTTGTTGCTCTAATGTAGTGTCAGTGTCACACACACACACACACACACACACACAAACCTACGTTAGACACCATGGCTACAGTTTAATTACAATCTAGTAGTCACTCTGTGACACTGCATCTAATCTCCCTAAAGTATCTCTTCATTTATTTTAAATGAGGTTAAACACATACATCATAGAGTGAGAAAATTAAAAAAATATAAGGGATATCTGTAAACTAGTTCATTGCAACAATGCAAAATGTGGTAGTCCCAGTGAATGGGAGCTTTCTGTTACACGCACATGGCAACATTATTCTTTGAGACATTGAATTCCATTTGAATTACCAACAGCACTGCTTTCTAATGACTTCTCAGAAGAAATTGTCACTAGAATCCTACCTATATAAATGGTAGGAGAAGTCATCACCATTAGATGTCTTTTAAATTGATATCACGTTTGCTACTCTCAGAAGTGTGCTATGGGTAATCAGAGGTTGATAGCACGATGCCATTTCCTAAGGATTACAGAAATCCTAGATAACCTGAGTGGTGAAAGACACAGAACGTGGATGAATGGGGGAAAGTGTATGTTGTCCTAGCACACATGTTACTATCATTTTGAGGTCTACCTACTGCTTCATGTTCAATAAATCTAACTGTAATTTTTGCAATCACCGTAATAGAAATCCTATAAATGAATGAATGTGTAAATAAATACTGGAAGGAAGGGAGGAAGGCAGAGAGGGAGAGAGGGAGAGAGGAACCAAAAAGAGCTGAACTAAAAGGGGAAAGGGTTGATAACTATTTCATGCTTCTTTAAGCTTTAAAATGACACAAAATCTTCTCTGATTTTACTTATTTTGGCTTGGATATATAATGGAAATGAGAAGATGCCCAACTCTTCAAGTGTTTGTAGAGCAAAATCCCAAGGCAGGCATTGACCCTGGGTCTCTGGCAGACTCCTGGGGCTCTGAATACTCCATGCTTTCCACTGCATTGCTTCTTAGGTAATGTGCTTCCCTCCCCATCTCCTTCAGACACAATAGCATCACCCTCTGCCCTTTGTTCCGGCCCCACCCTAAATATCAAACTCTTGCTACAGCCCATGCTTTGACAGGATGCCAGCAACCACTTTACAAAAATTCTTTTATATATTCTGTCCTGGATATCATATTTCCAGTGAAGAGTCACAAGCATATAATTTTCAAATATGGATAGAGTCCTTGGCAAAGCTTTAATAAAACTGTCTCGAGGTCACATCTTGGCCATGTCTTTTTGAACATGGAGACTGCAATTAAGCTTTCTAAGTTTATTCTTTATTCCAGGAAACTAAGAACATCAAACACTCAGACTCTGAAGAATGTTTTGAGGAACAGGCTAGAAAAATAATCAATTAACTAGTGTGATATGTTAAAAAAAATAGTCTACAGACATCAAATTTCCTCTTATTAACATCTGTGATTTGAAGACATCGCTTACTTGATTTCAATAAGGGTAAGGAGAGTTAGTCTAGTGACTGCACTCTACTCTGTTTTAGAGGAGATTTCCTTCTTTAAAAGAGTCCATTCAATCCTCTGTAATGGAAAAAAATTCACTTTTTTTTTTGTAATAACAATATCGACCTGGTTAATAAAGAAATGTTTAACACCTAAAAAGGGTATCAATTATATTACCTCACATCCCATTTTCCATTCATAATGTAATACAGACTATTAAAATTAACCAGAAATGTGAAAAAAATCAGTGTTTCATGTAAGGAATTACTTTATAAGATGAAATAAAAATACAATTAGAGATAATTTTAAAAATAATGAAAATGATAACCCAATTTCAGCTGTTAGAGATTCTACTAATTAGGTAGTTGGTTAATAATACAAGTAGAAAAAGTAATTAGATGCACAATTATGTTTCATTTCTATGATTATTATACAAATGTTAAATCTATAGACATATAGAAGAACATAATGAATCCTCATGTGTGTAGCCGGTAATTACTGGCTTTGCACAAATCAGGATCAAAATAATATCCACATATCCCTTGGCAGATAATAACTTCACAAACTTTTAATCGATGTAACTCTCCTCCATGTTTTCTACTTTCACATTAGTTTATTGATTACTGAGCCTGCATTATTTATCCTCCAGTTTCCTACAGCCTACAGATTTCTGTTTGCATGTGATTATTGTTACGCACCCAAAGTAAGTTTCCTGTCAGCTGGTAAACAGAGAAGTCTGATCAGATTAAAGTGTAGACTTTTTTTTTTTTTGTAAAATCTACTGTAGATACTGGGATGCTAATTGCCATCTCTGACTAACAATAACATGTATCACTTTAATTTCACAGGGAGGCAAAATATCAATACTATCGTCACTTTATTTGTCACGAGTTGAGATAATTCTCTTTTTTTATTGGATATTCTACTTATTTACATTTCAGTTATTATCCCCTTTCCCCATCGCTCCAACCAGGAACTCCCTATACCATCACCCTCCCACTGCTTCTATGAGGGTGTGTCCCCATCCATCCATCCATTACCCTCTCCTTGCTCTTGAATTCTGCCACACTGGGGCATCCCGCCTTCACAGGACCAAGGACCTCCACTCCCACCAATGCCTGACAAGGCCATCCTCCACTGCATATACAGCTGGAGCCATGGGTTCCTCCCAGGCTAGCTTTTAAACCCTGGGAGCTCTGGTTGGTTGGTATTGTCACTCTTCCCACAGGGCTGCAAGCCCCTTCAGATCCTTCAGTCTTCTCTCTACCTCCTCCATTGGGAACCCTGTGATCAGTTCAATGGTTATCTTCTAGCATCTGCCTCTGTATATGTCAGATTCTGACAGAGCCTCTCAGGAAACAGCTATATCAGGCTCCTGTCAGCAGGCACTTCCTGGCATCCACAACAGTGTCTGCATTTGTTCACTGCACAGGGGATGGATCCTCACGTAGAGCAGTCTCCAGATGGCCCCTCCTCTAGTCTCTGCTCCACACTTTGTCTCTGTATTTGCTCCCTTGAGTATTTTGTTACTCCTAAGAAGGACCCTTAGAAGATAATTCTTTATGGAAAACTTTCTCTCGACAGCTCACTAGTTACTCCTAGTTACAGTATATTACGGGACAGTGTAGTATGTGACTGCCTCTTATATTCCTAAGTTTTCAGGATCTGTGCATTTCTCAGCATTCAAGGAAGAGTTGTAACACAAATATTTAAAAACTATGATTTTGGACTAACAATATTTTGGTTTCTGGTTTTAGAAACTTGTGGTTTGCTTTCTTGTTCTATTTTGCTTTCCTATCTTATTTTCTCTCAAAATCTTGGTTAGGTATCTTTACTTCAAGCTACCTGCTAGGCTTAGGTGGTATGACTTTAATTATAATGATTTAATTGTTTTCTGGTATTATTAGAAATTTCTGAATCTTTTACATTCTCTGGCCTGGATTTGATAGCAATCATTTTTCAAAAAGCATCAGAAAGCTGATGACAAATATATACTGAAAAATCCAAAGCCAGTAGTATAATGTTATATATTTAAGAAGCACTCCTCAATCTGATGCTAACAGAAAAATAATTCTTGGAACTATCAATTGATCTCTTTGTCCCAACATGATATACCTCATAAAACTAATTGCCAACTATTCTGATTAATTTCTACAAGATTAATTGCTTAAACGTGTGCACCCAACTGTGTGTGGGTACAAAATGAGGCCAAGAGAAACCATAGATCTGTGATTTTCAACCTTCTTAATGCTGTAACCCTTTAATGCAGAGCCTTATGTTTTGCTGACCCTCAACCATAAAATTATTTTGTTGCTACTCCATCACTGTAATTTTGCTACTGTCATGAATTGTCATGTAAATATAAGTGTTTTCCAACTGTTTCATCTTAGGTGACCCCTGAGAAAGGGTTGTTTGACCCTTCAAAGGGGTCCTGTCCCACAGATTGAGAACCACTGCCCTAGAACTAGAGACCAAGGGTGGCCGAATCACACTCAGGTGCTCTCAAAAACAACTGTGCTCATCTCTAACCATCTCTCCACTTTCCAAGCCTGTAGTTTCCCGTTAAAACCACTTATGGGTTTCTTCTCATTATTTACCATCAAGTAAGTATTTGATGTCAGTACTTGGTCAATTAAATAGTTTTTCTTATCTATTAGTCATAAAGTTGCAACCTTCAGTGTAGGTCAGTAGCTCATACCAACGAAACATGAAAGACTGACAGAAATAGGATAGAAAATGTAGTTAATATCTATTAGCAATAATGGGACGTCATTCTGTGATGACTTGGTGATGCATGAGTGATTATTTCATATCAGCATGTATCAATGAAATAGATGAAGAGCATGAGAGTCAACCACACGAACCACGAGACTGCGATTGCTCCAACTGATGTTCATTTGAATTATTAGGTAAGTGACTGCTCAAAAAGATTCCTCAAACAGCTTTTACATTTCTTTTAAAGTCATTAAACATGAACAATCTCAAAATATCATTCTAATTCAGCCAGGATGAATTGACAGCTTTGTAGCTCAATAGCCTCTCATGTAGTTCATATTAATGGGACTGTGTTGGCCCTGGAAAGGGAAAAGACAAGGCTTATTGGGGTGTGTATGTGTGTGGGGTGAGATAAGGTTTCTCTGTGTAGCAACCCTGGTTGTCATGGAACTCACTTTGTAAATCAGGTTGGTCTCCAACTCATAAAGATTGGCCTGTCTCTCAGTGCTGGGATTAAAGGCATGCAGTATCACATGCCCACATTTAATGCAGGGAGGTCAAGGTACAAGTCTGAGTGTATAATGCACAATATGCCAACAGCATAAAATAACTGGCAGGCCTTTATGCAAGTGTGCAGCAGTTTGCTGGCTTGATCTAAAACCACAGGCAGCACTAGTGCTTTTAATTAAATACAGTTTCGTGGTTACTCCAAACACACAGTAGAGTGGACACGTCCACTTTCCCTTTCCAAGTCTGCATTAAATAGGCATTTGTGTGAGTTTTGATATTTTCTCTGATGAAACTGATGCCTATTTAATTTTTTCACGGAAGTACATACATACATATGTGTATTTGTGGTTCTAATACACCTTAGTTCTTTTTTTTTTAAAAGCATTTAATGCAAATGGGTGTTGAGTCTCCATGAATGTTTGTGGACTCCCTCATGCATTCTTTGTATCCACTGTAGCCATAAGATGGGGATGGATGACCTAGGACAAGAGTTACAGAATTGTGAGCCGCACTATGAGTTTTGGGAGCTGAAGATGAATCCGGCACTGCTGGACGAGCAGCCAGTGCTTTTAACTGCTGATCCACCTCTCTAGGCCCAACTTGGTTGATTTTAATATATATCTGAAAATGCAAGAGTTGACATAAGTCTTTCTCACAGGGAATACTTTCTGAAGTGTCTCTTAGATCTCAGGATTAACATATGTAAAATGACTGGGAAGCTGAGACTCCTGTCTGTGACTTACTGTAGATATCTGTCGTTGGAGACTGAGCACATAAGCTGAAAAATCAGAAATGGCTCCTTTGCATTGTGAAAAGTTTTGGAAACAGAAAACGGGACAACGACATCTTCATGTCAAAAACAAGAATCATTATAGAAGCAAGATGTTTTTGAATATGAGCATTTTTGAATAGTTAACAAAGTTTAACTCACGAAAAGGCACATACACATGTACATAGACATGCTAACATATGCACATGAACACACACACAGACACACACACACACACACACACACACACACACACATATCCTCCAATATTCAATTCATCATGCTTATGAGTAAAGAAATTGCCTAAAATCCTAGATCAGGAAGTTTCCAGAAAGTAATCACATTAAAGCTCTCAGTAGTTTACTCCATGTTTTGGGCTTTTCCTAGTTTGATATTCCACAAGACAAGTTCGTTCCCAACTGCTGTATTTTTGCAAAATATGACAAAATGAGATATATACAGTTACTGCACTTCCTCGGGCACTAGCTGCAAATGACTTTATACTTAAGGTACAAAATAACATGTGTGGAAAGCCCATTATTTGAATCTTTTTAAAAGCATCATAATCCAAAATGGTTTTTTTTTTTAAGGAAATTACAGAATAAAAGTGAAGTTTTATACTTCAAAAGTACTAACTACAGACTCTTATGTTCTAGAAGGAAAGGAACCAACATAAAAAGAGGGACATTATCCTGAAAAGTCCACTGGGGCCAAAAAGTCTATAATTTTTCTGACAATCTCCCTTTTTAAAAAATTGCTGGAAAGACATGAAGATAAATGTGAGGTATCAATCATTTCCATGGCAATAGCTTCTGATGTCAACACAGAGAGGAACATGGATTTACACTAAGAATGAGAAAGCTATGGATAAAAAAATGTTTAGGATAAGTTCTTAAAAACAGAAAAAAAAAAAGACCCAATTAGATTCAGTTGTATATCAAGCCTTATTTCCGTAGTATAAAGTTGTATACTGTTAAACAAATATTAAACCATTTATATTCTGGCATTTATAGAATCTTCAAAATTATTTTTTCAGGGCAATAGGAAGCTTTAAAAATTTAGAACACGATAATTATTATGACACTTATAATATTTGCCATACCCTAGAAAAATAATATTCACATTAAGGAAAGTTAAAGGAATACATGTTTGGTTATTCTTCTCGGAGACACTCCTCATTGACAATTCTTTGTCATTTATTCTTAATGAATATGCTTGTTCCATTCAAACAAGTCAGCAAATAAAAAATACCCCAAAACTTAAGCAGTGAAAGTTAAATATAGGTGTATTTATCAAGTCTTAAAAGGAAGAATCTCACTCCCAGAGTGATTAATAGTTCCAATAGGAGGTAGTAATATGTCTCTTTTTATTTATGCATGGTAAAATATCACCAGGAGTGACAGGAGAGAAAACCTCCTTCCAAACAGACTGGAAGGGACAATGAAGACAGGGAGATGGAGGAACAGTTACATCCTCAAGGACTGGAGATAACAGTGGGTATCAAATGGAAACCATAATAGCCCCAGGAAGTTAGGCATACAAGGAAAAGAGTTGGAACTCATAAACAAAGGCAGTACTTTATGCTGAGATTATTGGGGTAGAGAATTTTGGATGTAAGATATAATAGATAACTCTACATTAGCCTTTGACTAGACCACTCTGTTGAGTTTTTTGAAGTTGTGTTCCTACATTTACAAAACAAATTCATCTAGGTGACATTTCAATATGTAATCAAATAGTTAATGAATTGTAATAACAGATAACTGATATGATATAGATAAATATGATATATATATAATTTGTTAATAAATTTCTGCTGATTGGCTGAAATATTTCAATTAAATTCATTCTTTAAATCCTATCCAATGTAGTTAGGAAACAGATTTCAATGAGGATGAAAATGAAGAATTCCATAGGGCATGGAATGATCAAATTGAAGCATGAGCAATTGAACAAAACTTCAAATAATTTATTTATAATATTTAGGAATTTGTTTGAAACCATGCGAGAGTATTTATGCATCTTAAGGAAAAGGGCTAATCCCGATGGTCAAGAATCTTCTTCTACCTTTATTATTTTAAAACCTCAAATAGTTTGTGTTAAACAAATACACTGCCTCAAAATACCATACTGTTTATATCATGTGAAGGGCACCACTTGTAAAGAACATGGTGGCTTACATTTGAAGCTATTTGTTTGGCATGTGACACTTAGCCCAAAAGGTAGGTCAGATCCACAGTTAACAGTGCCATGGTTTTCTTGAATATAAACCAGAAAGCAACAATATTTGATTAACACACTCCAGAAAGTTCACATTCTACTGTTCCTATGAGAATTGTCACTATGTATTCCAAAGCTCATTATGATTTATCTTCATCAGCCATCGGCCAAAATTACCAGACTCCAATTACTTTCCTTCCTAGTTTCAAGAGAGAAAGAGAGAAATTATGTCAGTTCTACCACAGGAGATGGCTTAAAGTGCCCGAGGAAGAGAAAGTAATCTACTGCTCCCTGACATTCACTGCCTGAAAGTCATTCACATTAACAACCATTCAAACTTGTTTAGTGCAAGCCAATTGCTTCCATTTCCCTCTTGTCAGTTACATTAGCTCTAATTCAAATTTAACCCTTAGAAAATTAAAAAATAAAATAATGTAAGACTCTCCTAAATTCTGACAAGGCCATTTAAGGATCCTGGCAGAATATAGTGTTTCTTAATGGGCCGGCTTTAATATAATAGTTGGGAAATGTTAAGAAAGAGTATTCTTCATAAGAAATTAGATATAATTGCCACGATAGAAAATATCAAGACAAACCTATGCACTTATTCTATGTATAGCAACAGAAGAACGAAAAATTATATTGTCCCTGATTACAACTAAGACCATGTCATATTTATGATGATAAAGAAGAAACTAAATTATATTTCAAGCTGCATAACATAATCCAATATTCTTTCACTAAAAACTATTAAACTCATATAACAGACCATTAACTTCCAGATAAGTTAGAGCTTACAAGGTTAAGATTGGTGCTACAAAAAAGAAATTGGGATGACATTTAAATAACAGCAAGTGCCAATATATCATTATACAACCTAAAGAAGACACAGGTTCTGATGCTGGCTATTATGCTGAATTAGGAGACATTCACAGTTTATGAGCTAGCTTACTGTTTGTTTTCTATTCTTTAATATTTAAATCTTAATGGTGTGATCAAAGCATGTGATATATATGTAAGTACCCAGGAAATAAATCCTCCAATTTCCGCTTGTAATTTTTCTTAAATTTATTTGATAGTCTCACAGTGGGTGTGTTTATGAGTTTCTATGCAAAGAATAACACAGTGGGGATAAGAAATTGGCTGCACTTTTCTAGGATTTACCTTATGTGTACTTGGCAAAACACCCAGAGTGTGGCATAAGTCACACATTTCCTAACACTGCCTTATCAAACATGGGTAAACAGCCTGAGGCTAAAGCAATAGGCTCCAAAATGTTTAGAAAGAATTCATTGTCAAACCTTTGAAGAGAATATTTCAAATCAAGAATGAGTCGATATCCATTTGTATATTTTACAATTATAAAAAGAAAAGACTTGCCTAGATAAAGCTAGATTAATAGATTTCTTGCAGACAAAAGAAATGGTAAAGACTGAGCCATGAAACAATGTTCAGCAAAGTTGAAATGTTGACAAATCTGCAGAGGACCCAACTCAGAGATGGCAACCAAACAGTCAATTAAATAGCAACACAAACAACACTGGGAAGAGCTCCGCTCTGTGACTTCAAATGCTGATCACTATTGCTTTTTAGCCTTGTTAGCTGTAATTTACTATCATTTTTCTTAAATTATTTCAGGTTAGTAAAATGAAAATTATGGACATAGCT
>NW_021604616.1:3818139-3889537 GCF_004785775.1 Grammomys surdaster | reverse complement strand
TCTCTCTCTCTCTCTCTCTCTCTCTCTCTCTCTCTCTCTCTCTCTCTGTTTATTCTCAGATGCATTCTTTATAACAGAAAGTCATTATCTGTGGTTATATTGGATTGTGTATATTTTTATATTTTATATAAGTCTTTTAAAATGAAATTATTATTCAATTGGCTGTCCAGGTCACTCGTGGTTTATTCTGGTTAGACTGCAATTCTCTACCACCCATAACTCATGGAAAAGTACTAAACAATATACCTCTGTCATTAATCCTGGATCAGTACCTTCATCCGTAAAGCTTTGTGTAGTAGAAATATAACTTTAAGTTAATTTCTACTTTTTAATCTTTTGCTGTAATAAACTGATTTTCTAATGAGTCTAGAACGACTATTGTCTTTTAAAAAGTGATTAAATAAAGAATGAGTGGGTCTGGGAAAGGATCAAGGAAATTTCACAAACCATCAAGGGTAGGAGGAAGGCCACAGAATGGAAACATGGGAAACACATAGAGAAGATGGGTATGGATACTGATCACGTAGAAAATGAAGTGACTAAAGGAAAACATGTAAACATCTGAATAGTTTCCACACTTTCAGAATAATTCCAGAAGATGAAACATCCTCAAAGCAATCTCGATGGATATCTGAAAGGCCAAAGACAGAACTCTAAAGAAGGAGGTGGAAAAGGCTGTTACAATTCACTAGAAAGAAAATGCAGTGATGGGACATGACATGTCTGAGTTTAGAACACTTAATAAACAAGTAAATCTGAAGGAATAAAGCCAACTGTACACTCAATTTTTAGCTTTAAGATCAGACTAGCAAAGGCTATGGCTTGGAAATTGATGGTATAATATTCAAAACACCAATTTAAAAGATTAGACTTTAATAAGTATAAAATTCTGGAGTTAGAGTTGAAAAGCTGCACTAACAAAAATTAAAATGGCTATAGCATATGGCACTACCATTATAGTGACATTTAAATACCCTGGGTAGTTTTTTAAAGACATATTCGAGCATGTTCACAACACCATTGTTTATATTTTGAAAAACTGTGGAAATAATTACAATAACAAACAGTGGACGGGTATCTAAGCAGATGAGTCACAGAAATAAATTAGTTTAAACATGAAACTAAGAGTTTTCATATTCATGAATATAAAAACATAAAATAGAAAACTATTATACATATTCATATATTTGATATATCTTATTTATCAAAATTCTTTATGTAGACCTATTTCTTATTTAACTCTTAATGATAACAGTAGCCTTGGTAGATGTTCATACAGGGACAGTTCCTAAACAAGGAAGGAAGAGAAATCTGATCTTAGAAACTGAGGACACACTGTGGGATGCAGAAGAAAATGAAACTAGAGGGGAAAAGGGAAAATCTCAAGTAATACTTTTCTGGGATCAATCCCGTTAATCTAGAGTCATTTCAGACTGAGTGTCACAACCTACTTACACATCAGTGAGGCTTGAGTGACAAAAATTTGCCCAGTCAGAAGTGAAGCAGTATCTGTCAAAAGGATTGGATTGCACTTTCATATTAGTTCAAAACTATGACAGTGCATGATTACTGCCACAAGCATGAGGTTCTTCCGGGGATAACGCAAAGCACCTAAGCAGTGGGCAGTAATGAAAAACGTCTAACTTGCTTTCTTTCTGGAATTTCAAGGCAGGTACCTGTGATATGCCTTGTTAAACTGACAAACCATTTCTCCCTCCCAAATACTTAAATGCCACCTGTCCAAGCTAAAAATACACCTTTAAGTGAAGACATATGCAATAATTCTTGGTCAAAATCACAATGCCTTACTGGTCCCATGAAAATTAAAATATTATACACATAGGAGCATTTGTCTTTCTCATTCTGCTGCAGGCAGGTACACATTTGTTTCTGTTATTCAGACACTTTAATGCATTTTATATTGCAGGGTTAAAATTAAATCCTCTTATATATTTAAGAAAACAGAAAAAGATTACTTCTGATTCTGAATATCAGAACAATTCTTTTACTGTTGTTGTTTTGCTTTTCAAGACAGGTTTTCTCTGTATACCACTGGCTGTTGGAGAACTCACAGAGACCCACCTGCCTCTGCCTACCCAAGTGCTGGTGTTAAATGTGTGTGCCACCACCTTGACCATTAGGACAATTTTCAGTCTTATAAGTGAGATGAAACACTGCCCTATGTTAGCTTCATTGTTACAAGTTCATATATACAAGCTCCTGTCAGATTTGTCTCCAAGTGCTTGACAGACTTCCAGATTTGTTTCTCTCTTAACCAGTTTCTCCAAAGTACTGATGCTGATACCTGTTCTTACATGAAAATTAACTCACTGATCAAGCAACTTGAAGTGACTGCTAGAGGTCAGCACAGGAGGATTACCGGGGCAACACACTGACAAAGGCTTGGTTTCTAGAGATGTGTTCTGGGGAAGTGGTGTAATTGCCTCTGTGTGTGTGTGTGAGGGGGGGGGACTGCACACAGAGACCTTTATCTTAGAATGCCTGGCAGTTTCATCTGAGATAGAACACAGTGTAAGTGACTTAAGTCACTGTCCTCAAAGGTGATTGTCGGAGCTCCAGACCTTTCGGTTTTTGGCGATGGAAGAAGTCAGCTCTGCCACAGACTCCTGCCTATAGAATCAAGGCCAACCAATCACCCACTGAATTCTCTGAAATCATAAGGCAAAACAGAATTTCCCTCTTACACTGAAAATCTCAGGAATCTGTTAAGGAAACAGGAAGCTGGCTGACCTATCTTGGGAATCTACTCTAGAACTGTAGCCAATTAAATTATGACTTGACTGACCACGTCTTTAAGGAGAGCTTATCAGTAATTTCTAAAATAATAAAAATGCTGTAAATGAATCATCTTTAATCACGGCAACAAACTGCTCTTACACCATACATCTCACGTTACAGGCAAGGCTTGTTTAAGGAATGAGTCACTGACATGCACCCCAACTTTTTTTTTAATAACAAGCAGCTGAGGAGTTATTTCCTTAAAAGATTTGTTCTGCTGATCGTGGGATGAAATAACTCAGTGTTGCTGACCTATTTTTCATAGTTTATAAGAACATACCAATGAAGTCAGGGAGATATAAACATCCTTGCTTTCCCCTGAGTAGAGATATATATTTATTTACCCTGCTCGCGTCCAAATACCCGGCAAGTCTAAATATTTAACCTTTGTTCTAAAGAGGCTTCTGATTTGAGGTTCTACAGAGTGTATAGACATAATCAAAGTGCTCATAGTTGGAATTGGGGAAGGAGGGTTGTTAGCACTCAAGCATCAGGCACTGAGTGCCACACTATCTGTTGCATCAAGAACCCCCCAAAATGAGAAGGAACATGTGGAGGTGGCTGTAAGTCACCACTTGCATGTTCTTGAGATGTCCGAAGGAGATGCCTCAATACTGCAAGCTTGGCAAAGGGCACTGATACTCTTAATATACGAGACAGTAGGAAGGAAGAGAACAATGTTAAAAAGAAGATAGTGGCTGAAAACCAGCGACTTACAAGTCACCTTGTGATTGGCTGTGAAAGACCACTAAATCAGAAGTCCACACTGTCGCTATTATCATTCTGACTTCCCATGAGAGAGAACTCAAGATGCACCAATGATGTCATAATTCACTAAACTCTGGATCTTATAAGAATACTTTGAACAAGTTAAATTTTTTTCAAGTATCACTACGTTTATTGATAGATACAAGTATATAAAATCAGGGCATGACCATGACTTGATAAGTTAAGTAGACTCAATTTCAATACTATAATAAGAGGGGTCAGTTTGAATTCTCGCCATTTGATTCAAAACCAAAAAGCCACTTGAAGGGCATTAATGATCTCTCAAACTGAGTAGTTTTGTGAAAGTAAACAATGTTTCTTTTTAAAGACTTGTGCACTTGCTCAGGCTCAAGGATTTTAAAATCTAGCACATAAAGCCCATCACTAGAGGTAGATGTAGGCAATATGCTCTTATGGCAACAACCATCAATTACAGCTAAGAATTTCTCTGTAACAAACAAATAGATAGTCAAATATTGCAACATCTCAAGTACTACTGAACAAAGTGCATCTCTACAGTATTCAGTGTTGCTATTCAGTTTTCTAACTTAAAACAGCCCACGGTAAATGGCAGTAAAGTAGGTCCTTGCAATAGACTACCTCTGCTTGAGAACATAGGGGTGTAATTATTGCGTGCTGCCAGTATTCTATCTCAACATTAAGGATACTCCTAAAGAATCTGATGGTAGACTATGATTAAGAAATCATACTACAAAAACCTTATCCAGAAGGAAAACAAGTTAAATTTTTAAACATAACTTATTCTATAACATAGTTTACTGATTTTTATATGAATCATTGATAGTATCTATCCATTCTTTCCATAATATCTATGCAATAAGATATTAGTAAAAAGAAGAGTTAAAGGTCAATTCAATGTCTAATTCAATGAAATTATAGTATACAATGACACACACAGAAGGAATAAAATAGTAACAACACTCAGGTCTGTATGTTTCACTCCCTACCCTGCTTTTAGACCAGGACTATAACTGCAAACCCACTCTCTCCTTTCTCAGAAATAGACAGTATTTTCTTTATAAGATTTTCCCAAAGGTTTTACTCTGGTGAAATCCTGTCACTACACCTTAACTTCCCAAGCCAGAATTCACTTCCTGTTTGTCACCAAATTCTGATTGCAGCTCTCAAATCTTCCCTGGCTCCACCTTCTCATTGGGATTCTTATCTCCACTGCCTCAGCTCAAGCACTGATCTATTTTTGCTTAGACTGAAGTAGCAGCCTTCAGAGGTCCTCGGAACCTCTTACTCTAAAGCACAACTAGAGAATTATTTCTAGAAACAAGCCATAAAAAATTTGAAGCAATTGATTCTCTTTTAAAAAGTCTGATCCTTGAATAAGTAATTAGTATATTAATAAATGAATCCAAAGATAAATGCAAGGTATCAAACCCAAAGCAAGACAGAGCAGTGGTAGAGAGAGGCCTGCTGACTGCCTAGGGCTTTTAGATTCTCTTCAGGCTTAGGCTCTTCATAACATAAGGGAAAAATGTCTTCAATGACATCAAGTCTAAGATAGTAAGGTCTCCTTGGCGCATAGATCTTCAACGCAGCATTAAGAAGGCACTCTGCATTGAATATCTCTAGCAGCATGTAGAAAACATGTAATAGCTTTAAACATGCTTTTTTATCTTCTCCATAGTGGGGAGGAAAAGATGTGCTGGCCATTGTTCCATTCTGGAATACTGCTGCTGCTACTACAGTATTAATTTTACAAGGTAAAGAGTAAAGCGTTACATAGAAACAGGAAGAAAGATTACATGTCCTTGGTGTCAAGAATGTATGCAGTCACTGTATGAAAACAAGAACGGTGGCTTTGGTACACATCCCTTTGATTAAAAATAATTAGTACACTTAGAAGTTTCATCTGCTTCATTTTAAGAGTCATTTCACAACCAGGACCACGGTGCCTGAGAAATGTAGAAGCAATGCTGAAGTTTAGCACAATACTCATTGATTAGCTCACAAATGAAAGATGGGGCAGCTTCAGTTAATCATTCTTACAGGATAGACAAAAGATGAGACCTTAGTGAGATTGAGCAGGTTACTCCTTGGGGAGCAGTAGAGCCAAATTCAAACATAGTGTTTACTGACAACCAAACCTTAAATTTTAACCAGAACTATCTTGACTGTCTTCTCCATAAATCTCTACCCATTTTTCAGAGATGCACCATGCACAGCTAGAGAACTCATCTATGCAAGCTTGTGGGCTAATTACTCACAAGGCAAACTGTTGTTTAAAAACTGAGTAACTCATCGTGGACCAGCACTTAGGGAACCCTGATCTATGCCGAAGAGCTTAAAGTATCTGTTCAGCACATTGTAAGTACTTTATCTTTGTTATAAGTTATGATTCCTTCATGTCTAAGGGTCTCCAAAGAAGAAGCATCATCTTAGAACAGAAGGCTGTTTAGGTACTGTCTGCCACACATACAGGCGATACACAAAGATAACACAAGGTCAATGACACTCTTCCTTTCTAATCTTGTAGCTTTGTAATAATCATCAAATCAGTTGACTAACAAGCCCAAGTGAACCAGACTAGTGATTCATAGGGAAGCTGGAGGCAAAGAATTATAAAATACTTTCACTATAACTGAATGAGAGAATGCACATGTTTGTTCATAGCAGCATTGTTATAATATTTGGGGAAAAATAATTGAACACCATGTGTCAACATCATTTAAGACATGGGAAGTTAAGCACATGATTTTTATTTTAGAATTCATAGTAGCAAGTTACTCCAAACTGTCAGTGATAGAAGAAAGGCTAAGTAAATCTCAACACATGTATGGAGTAGAATATTAAATAGTGATGATGAACTGTCCAGCAGAAAGACAGGAAAGCAGAGGATAGCTAAAATAAGCAGAAGCTAAAATTAAATGTATTTTATACAATTAAATTCCCAAAGGCATACCAATAGGAAAACGAACACAAACAATACTAGAACAACATTCACATAAATATGATAGTACTAAGAAAGGGTTTTAAAATGTTATTTGCAGCCTGACAAGATTGCTAAGTGGGTAAAGGCACTGATTAGTGCCAAGCATGATGGCAAACTTCTACAGCAAGAGCCAGAAATGATGGAAAGACCTGTCCAAGAAGTTGTCCTTTGGCCTGCACATGCACACAAGGGAAGCACAAACATCCATAGAAATAAATAAATACTTTTTAAAAATTATAATAAATTATAATCTCAAGCATGGATTCAGTAACTTGAACTCAAGTGCTCCAAGTACTTTGCCACCTGAGCTATCTCCCTCACTGATCGTATTGTTTTATAGGTATATTTTATAAGATAATGTCGCTGTGTGAACTTCATGTACTCTACAGAATAGAATGGGGGATTTTCTGTAAGGAACCCCCAAAGATACAGAGTTGGAGCCGCACTGTTACAACTTCAGCTAAGCTGAATGGGGGCTGATGGACTGGAAGCCAGAAGCATTCAGCTACATATAGTGCAGAACTAGCTGGCAGTGGGAGAAGGGAATGAAGCACAGGAGAATGACCCTGGAGTAGAGCGTCACGATGCATTCTCTGGCAACATAGCCTTTAGAATATTTTCTAATTCTCAAAATGAACTACCCATAAAAGGAAAGTTACTATCCTTAGAAAATAATGTACACATATACACACATATATGAGTATATATATATATATATATACATACATATATATACACATATATGCATATATGTGTTTATACATACATATATACATATATAATATACTGCCAATAAAATATAGGTTTGCATGTAATAGTACAAACATTATAAAATGATACTTTTAATGTTGGTGATACATCTACAAAGGAAACAGTAAATAGATCACAGTAAGTAATAGATAAAATAATGTGTTTGCTGATTCCTTATTATATGCCTTAAAGGGGAAATTTACAGCGATATAAAAATAACAATATTAACCAGTATAGAAGTGAAGTTATTCTTTAAAATCAACTTCAGTGAGATTCGCCTGAGACAATTAAAATGGACATCACCGAGTGATTTCTAGGCCACATCATGTGTAGTGACAGATGAGCCCGCACAGACTTTGCCTGAGGTTACACGAAAGGCACGCACGTCTACTTTTTGAAGTTCATTTTCTATTGGGTTCACAAAATATAAGGTAGCTTTTAAAACTCGAGAATTATATTCACTTATTATTATCTCTTAACTGTGAATGTGCTTTTTCCCCTGTGGTTCCACATACACTGGATAAAGAGTGAAGACAGAATCATTAGGAGGAATGATATCATCTGTCAGAACAAGGCAGGAAAGAGAGGAAATAACTCCTTACGTTGATGGCCCCATTTGTATTTGTATTCTCTTATAAAATGATGGAAATGATTTTTATTATGAAAAAAACTGTACAGAGTGACCAAAACTCCTTAAACAGCTAACTAAATCAATACAGATTAAAAAAAAAAAGACCAAATAAGATTATCCTCTCACCACCTTTGCACATTCACTGAAGGAGAGAATATGTTTGAGAATGAATGGGAAGAAATGATTGAATGCATTTTTTTTTTGCCCGAGTATGATTTGTTTTTGTTATTTTAAATCAAAGGACACATGGTATAATTCAATAAGTGACAGAACACAGAATGATAATTGAAGGCAGAAGTAAAATTAAAATAATCAGGAAGAAAGCTGGACAAATTGTGATGCATCAGAGGCTAGAAGCTTCCAGGCCACCACCCGTGAACTTGCTCCCGTAATTGACAGTTATTTTTTTTTTTAATTTTCCTGTTGGTTCTACATATTTTAATTGTATGTAGGCCATTTTATCAGACACGACTGTGTAATTATCATTTAAGACATCACTAATGCATCATTTTTGGCTGTGAAAAACAAATATTTCTATTTGCTTTAAAAGCAAAAAAAAAATTCTATTCGCTGTCAATATCAAAAATCCTAGGACTTGAGGAGATGCTTGTGACATATCCTGAGATTGATGATCATTGCCACCTGTCGGCTTGATTGTAATATGCAAAACTCCATAAAAACAAATGAAGCCAATAAAAAGTACTTAATGATACCATTAACCAACTCAACATGTGGTAAGCACTGAAGATAAATAAATACAGTGTCATTTTCACAGGTTGCCAAATGCTTGTCATCAACAATGTAAGGCAGCTGAGAATGTTTTATGCCGACAACAACCCATCTCTAGTTAGTAAAGGTAATTACATTTTTACTGACTCTGCTTGAGGAATAGTGTGCTAGGCTGAGCTGTGTGAGGAACTGTATATCCAGTTCCTAATCCCACTACAACAAAGGAGGTAAGCAGCGAACTTCACATGTCTTCCGCTTTCATGACGGCCCATTAATAGACCGGCCCTTCATGGCAGACACCTGGCACCCCGTGTTTAAATATAGAACATATTCCTAGAAATTATGAACTCCCGAGTCACAGACATGGCAGAATTTTGATGACTGAAATTACAGAGTAGATTTTATCATCCCTTTTAGTACTTTCACCAGTATGACAGAACCACTGAGGACAGTAAAAGGAGCAACTGAACTGTCCTCGTGGTGACTCTGGCTGGGGTGGGTAACATGCATCATATTACAGGTAAGGAATCGGGAATAAGAAATGTGTCTTTGCAAAGCAACTACCACTGAGACCTGAGACCATCTCTGTTTAGAAAAGTTGCTAGTGCCTGATGAAAACTTATTTTCTAATGAGAAGTTGCCCTGTATTTCTGACAGGTCCTTCCTTCCTCCCTCACTTCCTCTTTCCCTCTTTCCTTCCCTCCTTCTCTTCCTTCCTTCCTTCCTTCCTTCCTTCCTTCCTTCCTTCCTTCCTTCCCTCCCTCCTTCCTTCCTTCCTTCCTTTCTTAAGGTACTCCTTTCTTATTGCTGGGAAATGAACCCAGTGACTCAAATATTAGATACGCCTGCACCACTGAGTAAAACTCCCAGACCCAGCATTTTGTATTTTCACACAAAATTTATGCTTTTTCTTATATAGTTATAATAAAGACTGTTGAGAGTAAGATGCTGTCATAATGGGTATAACTCAGAATGGCAATGGTAGAACTGGGTTGGACTCAAATGTATGACAAAAATGTACTGCCAAAGTCATGGCAGCCTTTGCACTATTTTCTTCTCTAAAACAGTATGTTTAACAGTTGAAAGACCTCTGCAGTGCCATCTTTAATTCTCTTGACCTCAACAACAGAATCATTGTTTTTTTTTTTCTTAAATTCCTCTCAAAAATGATTTTTGATAGCACAATGATAACATGATACCTCGTGTAAGTTAAAATGTTATTTGAAAAGTGAAAAGAACACATTGATATAAATGAATTTGATTTTAACTGAAGAAATAGCCGTCTTAACACTATTAAACTGAATAAATTTTTACAAGTCAATTTTAGTTTGTTCCAAACTCTAGCCCACGTATTAGTGGGAACTAGTCTTTAAGACAGATAACTATCTTAAACCAGAGTAAACATCAGTGTTCCTATCCTGATGAAGCTATAGCTAAAGGGCCAAAATTTAATTCCACAAATCAAGAAATCTGGAAAATACTCATCTAGAAGAAAAGAAAATACCCTTTTTTTCTACTCTTGATTTAGGGCAGAAGAAATGCATCTACAGTAGATGTTCCTTTTAAAAGAAGACCATCCCCATCCATCACACACACACACACACACACACACACACACACACACATACACACACACACAAACTTTTTCATAGATTTACTTGTTTCAAAACTGCCAAGAGCATTGAACTTCAATATAAGAGTACCGAGTAACATCCCCAAATGTGTAAATATATTACATTGTGGTGGGCACTCTGACCGATTGACCTGGCCTATGAAAGCAATGCTGCAAAAAGGCTTGTTAAACATTAAGCCATTCCCCGATGGCTTATCCAGAAGCAGAAGGCAATTTAAAGAAACAAATTCAATGTACAACTGAGAAAGCATGCAAGGTAGACAGTTCCCGAAGATGGCACATTTTCTTTCCATTTAATAAGAAGGTGAAAGTGTATTTTTCCTCTGCTTATAGACTAGATGGTATACCCAGTGGAAAAAGACACACAACAAAACAAAAAACAAAACAACAAAAAACAAGCATACATTCTCAAATTGCTCAATAGAGTGTCTGAATCACTTACCACTTAAGGCAACTGCATTTATGCCACTTTTTAAAATGTATAAAATGCCTGAAGAAACATTATATGAACAATGACATGAGTTAGGCTGCAGACTAAGTCAAATAAACACTTGCCTCAGGTTAATGGAGAAGTGTGAAATGTGCCTAAGTGGCTACAGCCACTACCATCCATAATTACCATGTCTCCCAGCTTGAGAGACCCTGAAGCAGGAGACTGCATCTCCCAAATAATTTGAATGTGCCTCCAAGGGTTAAAAAAAAAGTGTTTAACCAACTAGGCAGGGTATTTTCAGAAAATGGTAAACTATTACATGTTCTCCATTTTTCTTTTGTTGTTGTATGTTGAGTGTTCTGCAAAAACCTTCTTAGCTTCCAATCCAAGTGAAGCTGGGGACACTAAACTGGGCTGTTTCAGGGATACCTTAGCTACACACCCACTCCAGGTTTCATTGGCCACAGTTTGTGTTTATTCAAATCTTCCTTGACTAGGACTGGTTAGAATATATCACATGATGCCTAACTTTTTGTGTTGACTCTAAAGAAGCATTCATCAGTACTTAGCTAGCCGTAAGGCATAATTTTCCTTCAAAATATAAAGCTATCAACACTGTTCATGGCAAAACTTTTCCCTTTACTGGTAGATGTCTTCCAACTGACTTTTACTACTATCTGACATAAAATGTCAAATGCTTAAAAATGCATAAAAGAGGAACTTGAGGGATAGCATATAGTAATTAATTTACTGGTAATATACAAGGTATAATATAGCAAAATATAATGAGAAACTCTGAGTGGCAGAAGGTGTTATTCCTTTGAAATTACAAAAGAATTATGTGAATGAGGTATCATATTTACACAAGGAGACAGAAGAAATGAAGGACAAGAAATAAGACAGAGGGTGGGGTGGGGGAGGAATGCACTAGGAAGAATTCATACTTTTAAAGTTTTGGGTGACTTAACATATTTAACACATAGTGTATAGAAATAGCTATTTGAAAATAATAACTATTCAGTGTCTTTCCTGTTTAAAAAGGAAGTTTATAGATTTAGACCTCAATTCTACGTAAATTCCATTATTCATGGCAAGTACAGTTTGATAGCATTAGGTGGGAACTTTCATCTTGATGTCTCAAAGGGATCTTCCCTGAACATCATGAAGCATTTCCAAGCCTTTGAAATTTCTGCTAAAAATCAGCTACTGCGATGCTTTGTGTGGACCACATGGCAGTTTGTTGTTTCATGGTCTCTGGTTGAGGCCAAAGGTGTAATAACCTGAGATGCTCTGATTTAGAGAAAAGGGAATGGATCTTGATGTGAGGTATGTAAAATGCACCATGATTTAAACTAATGCTGACTTTAGACCTGGATTTATGATTTTTCTGAATTATATTTGAATTTTCTTATTCAGAGAATGGTTAGAGATTACTACATGAGCTTTCTCTCCTTTTGAAATACTAGAACTTAATACTGATGTTAATATTGGCTCTGATCAGTAGCCTTATCTTCTCTCAGATCTGATAAACACTTGGGAAAAATATCTAGTCTATACTGCTTTTTCCCAAAAATTCGAGGTCAGAGTAACTTTGGGAAGATACTAATTACAATAAACATCGGTAAAGATTCATCAAGATGAAAGATGATCTGGAATTCCTACATTTGGAAGTAAAGGGACAACTGAGTAACATGATATCATTCAAATTCATGATGAGTACACAAATTAAATGTTACTTTAATAAGGAATCGACTTTAAAGGCCCATACAATTCCTAATTATCTGGATTTTTCTAACTCAGAAGCAGCTCTGACCAGGAGATATTCTTCCTCTACTTTCTTCCCCAAATGAGGCAGTTCTTATAGTGATCTCCCGTTATATTTTCTCTTCTGTTACTTCAATACACTCTGAGCACATGCATCATTAGGGAACAAACATCAGTGTTCATTAACATGGTGTTTTCACCCACTTAATACAGCATAATGGCCTTAAAAAATTTACTTGTAATCTTCAAACTTACTCAGCAATAATGAGTCTCAAGCATCTTTGAGCTACATAAAATTCCTCATGCTGCTGTTCATTCTTAACGGTCTATTTTGACGAGAATGACAACAGTAAGAGCTCACGATGAGATTGAAAAGGACGTATAGGCAAAGTCAAGAGGAAAACTACCAGAGTAGCTAATTGTTATCAACTGTTATAACTGTAATTTTAAAAGATTACATATTAAAAGAGTAATTCTTGTGGAAAAAAATATATAGGTTTTTTGTTTTTTTTAGTCAAAAAGACTCTCAATTATTATGAGGGTAGCACGGAATATTAATTTCAGAGTCGAGACTAAGCATTTCAATCCCTTCATCTTTTCTCTTTGCAGTGACTTCTCTGACTAGGTAGCAAGTTCAGCTCGCCTTCTCTGCAGAAAGTTGCTTTAGTATCCAAACAATTCCTCAAGAAACTTTCTGAAGAAGAGGTCACAGAACCACAGAATATTTAAAAGCAAAGTGAGAAATTAAAGCTGAACCTTGGAACAATGGGAACTAGAGTCAATACTTCTCCAAAGCTGAACTGCCAGATACAGATCCACACATTAGGGGACCCTCTACTTCCTAGCTGCCAAATCCCATAAGGTTAAAGTACACGACACAGCTATTAAGAATTTATATAAAGTTAACTGCAGTAAAAATATGTATCAACTACAATGTGCTACTTCAGAATTCTTGGTGAATAGCCCAATAAAATTATAAATAAGGAGAAGATATTCAAGATATACTTAGGTTGTGTGTCTGTGTGTGTGTGTGCGTGTGTGTGCTTCATGGACACAAAAATGTCCCTTTGAACTAAAACTTATCATTTTGAGAATAAGTATTAAAGTAAAAAATGAGCTCAAATAATAGGTGATCAAATGTTTTATCTTTGCATAACTAGTAATTTCTTTAATATGGTACAGCAAAGGCCATATTACGTTGTAATTTTCTTATGTATCTATAAGTATATTGATATTTTCAGCACCCATTTCCAAGCACAAACAGACCAATGAAGGAATGAAACTTTCTGACTTCACTAGGAGGTGTCAAGAAGCTGAGCTAATCCTCAACAGGGTTTCCTGCCCAGGATGGCTTTTATTGTGTGCAGGCATTTTTTGCTTGTTTCTATTTTCACTATGTGTCTGTATATGGAGGCTGGATGCTGACACAGTGTCTTTTTCTCTGGTGTTTCCACTCAATTCTTTAAAGCCATCTCTCCCCAAGCCATGATCTCACAGACTGCCTAGTGCCAGTGAGCTCTGGGGACTGGCCTGTCTTTGCATCCTTAGGGAGGAAGGAGTAAGAGATCCGCATAAGCACATTCAGCTTTTCTGTGGGTGATGGGGATCTCACCTGGTTTGATTGTGTGTGCCAGGCACTGTACCAAAAAGAGCATTTTTCTCTAGTCCTAGAATCAATTTACTTATCTATATTATCTGACCTTTCCACTACAGATAAAATTATTCAGGAAAATTATTTCTATGTGGTAAAAAGGTTTACAGTATTAATGTGAAGGAAAATACTTTAGAGCTAACAGAGATATATAGCTACTAGAGAGAGATATTATACAGAAAGCCAGAAAACTTAAAGTTAGTGTGCAAGACAAGACTCCAGCTTCATCAAACAGTAGAACAGTTTCAAAGACACTCTCAAACTGCTCCTAAATCAAGCATATTATTACCTAAACAAGGTTATGAATAAGTAAAGTCAGGAAAAGTCTTAGAAGGTTGTGTCTGAGGGACGGCAGAGTACAATAATCAGAATTCACACTGCACGTGTACAAAACGGTCAAATAACAAATTCAACAGAACTTTTAAAAAATTGTATATCTGAATCATACACCAAATAATCAACATATTGAGTACCATGTGTGTGTTAATTACTATCGTAAGATTCCTAGATAAAGGACAGGTCAGGTTTCTAGGCTTACCTGCACACTTTGTTCTAGTGATGAGTGGTGGTCCTGGGAGCCCAGTTCCCCCTTCACCAGGTCGGGTAAGCAGGACTCGAATCTCATACTCTGTATCTGGATCTAAATGCCATAACTTGTATGTTGGAGCATTGACTGCATGGGTTTCTGTCCAAGATCCCGACGTCATTCGATACTCTACTTCTTTCAGGATGATGGGGCCATCACCAATAATAGAGTTGGCATTTAGTTGGATCAGTAAGTAAGTAGGCCCAACACCAAGCAGCTGGGGAGGAGCAATGGGTCTAGGTGGTTCTAGAAAAGAAAAATGTACACTCTAATTAGGTAAAAGTCTTAAAACAGAGATATACTAACAGTAACTACATATTATAAGTAAATATATTATGTATAATATGTGACCAAAAGCTAGTAACAATTTAGGAGCACACGGTAAATGTTAAATGGATAACATGTGGTTGGTTGGCACATGCTTGCAGTCCCAACAGATAGGGTGTAGAGGTTGGATCACAGGCTGCTGCAAATGCGAGGTCAACAAGGTGAGTTCTAAACCAGGCTGGGCAAAATTGTGTGTCTGGCCCCAAACAAAAAGCAGTAAAGAAGAAAAGGAAGGAAGGAAAGGAAAGGGGAGACAGGAGGGAAGGGGAGGAGAGAAAATGTAAACTAGAAAGTAATGATGTAGCAACTGTAATTTAAAGAGCCATTGGTTTTATGAAGGCCTTTGGTCAATTTAGCAAAAGTTTTCTCCTCTTAAAGACATGTACTTCCAGGAGAGAATGTTCCAAAGGCACAGCAGTGAACAGTGACATAAAGAAAAGCACTGGAGAGGAGCAGGTTTCATCAAACACGCAGGGAGGTGAGCTCAGATATTTTTTTCCTCTTTATTTGTTTTTGCCTCTGCTCTTGTTTTGCTTCTGGCAACTTCAAAGTTCCAGCAGATGAGCTAATGAGGAGGCGCCATAAAGATATCAGGAAAGCTGGGACCACGGCCCCACCTCACAGAGTAGGACATTGAAATTTACACTCAGAAGAAATGCCCAATCACTGTATATCACTGGTCCCCAGAGTAGCATGGAATAGGCCATATATCACTTATTAAGCTCAAATGTCAAAGGGACATTGCAATTTAATTTTGGGTGGCTTAAGATATTTTGCTTGACAGAAACTTTGGAAAATATTATTTCAACATGTGAAGTTATGAGATGATGAATAATGTATTGGGGCAGGTTTCCCCTCAACAGTAATACCAGTGAAAGACTGAGCTGTCTCTAGAGGACTCGACACAGGGCTCTGTGTGCACAGCCTGTCCAGTGGAATACAGGGCATAGGGGTCTCATTAATAGACTGTCATCGGGTGGTATTTCCCCTTCAACTTCTAGACCACACTTCTCAGGGACTTAAAAGGGTTTAAAAGAAAGTATTAATCTTAATAAGGTGATAATTGTCCTAAAATTGATTTAAGAATTAATGCTGAAAAGTCACAGGAAATCACATACCGGAAAACTATTAACATAACCTCACAGGGCTCCAGGTTGGCCTGGATTGAAAAGAACACGAGTCAAGACTGCACAGACAGAATCTTTTGAACTACTAGTGGTAATATGGTACATAAAAGAAGGAAGAGAAGAAAAAAAAAACTGCACAAAGAGGGTCTCACCAGCTTGGACAAGTTTACACTAGTCTTCAGATATGGCCGAACATTGAGTTTTATTTATAATTTTAAAAAGGTTACTAGCTTAAAATTCTTTCCAATCACAAATAACCACAAACTAGAGACAAGGTTATCTGGTTGGAATCTCTAAACAGACTACAATTTCTTTTGAGAATACAACTTCAATGGTTGTAAGACTAAAACTTGCAGGGCATGTTCACTAACTACTACTGACAAGGTTCTTATGCTGGGTATTTATATAATGTGCAGGAGACATATTTATACTTATTTTTTTAATTTTGATAGGGGAATTTTTTATATATATCCATATATATATAAAGGAAATAGTTTACAATAGTACTAAATAATAGAGATGATGAACTTTTCTCTATTGCAAATAAATATGAAAATAAGTGGTCTCTTCTTGAATAGATCCATTAAGGAAATAGCTTTCAGACTGGCTGCCAAAGAGTAATATAAGCTGTAATTTACCATACTCATGCATGAAAACGAAGCCTAGTTACCATGTGTTATACGTGCTGTAGGCATCTACTGCTATTTCTACAGAAAGTAGGTCATAATGCCTACTCTACAACCTTTACACATACAAATTACTTTGAATGATTTGGAGAAGTAATTGCCAGTAATGAGGGAAGTTCTGGCCTAGCTAAATGGTGGTCTGTTTCACAAGTGAATTCAATAAAGGTCGTCTTCATAGGGAACACTTGAATCCATCCAACACTGTAGAGTGTTCATCCATCAGATAAAGTAGGTGAGAGGAAGACTTTTCATGCCAAGACATTGCAATTTGCAACTCCAAAGCTTACAAGTTAATGGTAAGGGCATGAATTCTCTACATGCTAAGTTGACATGGATCCAAAAGAATGTCTTACAACACGTAGTGTCTCCAAGCATTATAGTTTCTGGATGAAGGGGGCTGTTTCCATATGTGCAGTGTTTGTTTTCATTCCAGATAGCTCATCCAGTGACTAATTTCAGTTATGGTAGGAAACAATGTCAAATTCACAGCTCACGGGGGCTCTGCCCCAAAGTAACAAGGCCTCATTCATTTTAAGGCTCACCAATCTCCTGAAAAGGTCTGATACACAGCATGAAAAACGAAAAGTTAAAACAAATCCAAAACATGGTAAGTGAATTATAACGTTCCTTGAACTACATGTACAGATATTGTAAAAGCTGATCTTATGTGTACGTATCAAATGCTAGATGTCACCATCACAAGCCTTTCCACATTTGCCATAGAAAACAATCACAAGTAGAGAAGATGGAAAGAGGAGGAAGGGTGTAGAAGAAGGGGACAAAGCCAGCATAGACCAGTATTAGGGACAAACACAGGCCTTTGTCATTTCTGTTTTATTCAGTGACATAGAAAGTGAAATCTGGAGCCAGGAGGCCAACTTTCAAAAGACAGAAGCCATCACAGTAATGGTACGGGAAATGTGAATACAATATTTAACCTTGCACAGTCTTTTCACACATAAGCTAGCACAAGAGTCATTAAGAAACTACATTTCTAAAATACAGCAGCAGGTTCTGTGCATGATGCGACTTGCTATATTTTGATTGTTTATCTGTCCACTTGAACAAAAACATTTAATCTGAGATTGAATATTGAATCTAATGAATGACATGCATAAGTAATGACATGTATAAATGAAAAAGTAAGTCTGAAGCCTTGCACGTCTTGGCCTGTAGAACAGCAGCAACACCCCCATCAGTTTCACTTCACTTCCTCTGGTCAGGCAAAAGTGGAACACTCAATAATCACAGCTATAGTTCAAGGTTGGAACTGACACAAAGTGCAAAGCAGCTGAGAAGCAGACACATTGCTTAACAGCATGGTTATGAGTGAAATTCACATTAAGGACACTAATATACCACTAAATATTAAAGTTTTGATGTGAACAGTAAAAAGAGATCTTATATTAGCATATGTATTTTGTTTTTAGACCCCCAGAGAACAAGGAGATTTATTTATAAAATCTCTATTCATTTCAATAAATTATGCATGAATTTTAATCAGTTAGCAAATGAACAAGTAATTGTTTTGGAGCAATGCTAATATTCTTCATAACTTAATATGCTACTAGACCCAGAGGTATGGTGCAGATAAATCCCAAATGTACACTAGGTATCAAGTGAAGCATGCAACCATCAAAATACAGGATAAACTTTGCCAACGTTCCCAATTAACTTTCCATTAATGACTTCCATTTGTTATTCTGGATCCAAAATGATGAGCAAATCCTAATTATATATTCAGCCTGCTTTACTTGTTTAATATCTAAAATAATGTTTAAATGTCTCAAAAACAAGCAAGCCACTATGAAAGGATATTCTCTCACTCAATCATTCCCATTACAATAGTTCTTTAAAAATATATGCCAGCTATCAAAATTCAGTCAATCAATAAAATGCAAACTTGGAAACAGAAGCCAGAAAGCCAGAAAATGTCAGCAACAGAGTAAATGTCAAGGCAAAAGACACATCCATATCCATCGTTTAAATGAGATAAATTAAGTTCCTTTCAATCCTATCTGTTTCCCCATTGCTTTATCTCTTCATCAGGGAGATATTGTCAGAACAAGCCCTAGGTTAACAGTCCTACTATAGAATTTGGTGCTATGATATGTTGGTGTCTTCTGACTCCTGTGAAAAACTAACACAAACTCAATGTACTTAATAAAATGGATCCTCTAACTGTGTTTGAAATGAAAAAACTGAAATTACTATGAGCAGAGAGGAAAGAAAGAGGCAGGAAGCCTTACTTCCTCACAAGAGTCTAGATAAAACTCAGTCTCTTGTTTCTATGTTCTGGATATGGCTCAGTCACAGCCCTGAAATCCCTGTTGTGCTGTAATGTATTCTTACTCATTTCTACCCTGTGCTATGTCAACTCTCCCTCTGCCAGGTTTTGTGATCATGATCATTTGGATCCTTTAAAATAAACACATACACAAAACCTGCTTTACTACTGGAATGTCCCATGCCTTTAGAAGACGCTAAGTCTAGGAAACATTTTTGAGTTGGCTATAAACATGTAAAATGGCTTCCTCCCTCCTGGGAGATTGTTCAACTCTGCTACGTGCTAGAAGGTTGCAAAGGGACATTACTTCCCCTTGATAGAAAAATTTATAGCTCTGCTGGGAGTAGTGGAAATTATAAAAGGTTATTTAAGCTACATCAACATATTTTAACTATTGAATTATTTGCAAATAGGATGAAGTCAGAGTGGATGGTTCTAAAGGAAGACTAGAATCACTGCCCTTTGAAGTATGTAAAGTCCCATAAAATTTAACATCAGAATATTTTATATGGAGACATTGTTTTTCTTATTTCCTAGCATGTGTTGAAATGAAATCATTTCAAAGTCAATTTGATTTCCTTCCTCTTTGAACTGTTAATCAAGTTCTGATTTTTGTTAAATGATAGATTCACTAGGATGTTTCTTCACGGTGCCTCTCTGTAGCCTACTGGATAGTCAGTCTGGAAGGAAATGCGTAGAGAAACTGAGAAAGAAATGTTCTCTATGTCCAACATTTACAAGCTCACTTTTGAGTTCCCTATAATAGACTTATATAATTTGCAATTTTATTTCAATAGGATGACAACACAATAGTATCACATTGATAAAAACAGAAACTTTGCACTCCCTGACAAATGGGATCTGGGTCATTTGTAATTACAATAATTTTCTGTTGGCAATAATTATCATGTATATGACAATAGGACATGTTTTGTTGGATGTAGAAAAGACAAAGTAAGCACTGCACTGAAAAAACTGGAGGCTTACTTAGCATGGCCTTTACTACTTTCCCGTTTTATAAACGTAACCTAGGTGTCTTTAGAAAATACATAATGGTGTCTCGTGCTATTTCTTTTATTAATGATTTATTTATTGTTATTTTATGTTCATTGGTACTTTGTCTGCATGTGTATCTGAAGGAGGGTGTAGGATCCTCTGAATCTGTAGTTAGAGTCAGCTTTGAACTGCCTTTTGGGAGCTGGGAATTGAACCTGGGTCCTCTAGAGCAACAGCCAGTGCTCTTAACTGCTGAGCCATCTAGCCAGCCCCAGTCTTGAGATAATTCATAATACTGCTTCATTTACTGCTGTTTTTTTTTCTTTTTTATAGCATGTTTTACAAGGGGAGGGGGTAAGAGGGTCCAGGGTCCAGGTGGTGGAAAAGTACAAAATCTTCTTGGCCTGTGCCTTGAAACATGTCATGGTCTATATGGTACACTGCCTTGAATTATGATCTACCTGCAGTTCTTCAGAAGATATGGTACACTGCTTGAGTTATGGTCTCCCTGCTATTCTTAAGAAGACATGGTACTCTGCTTTGAGTCTATCTGCAGTTGCTAAGCAGGATCTTGCAGTTGCCAAGCTTCAGAGGACATTGTGCAGGTGGGGAAAGGTAGGGGGTAAGGGTAAGGGCGAGGGTCCTGGCTTCTGGCATCTCCCCCTTCTCTGTTTAGTTAGAGAAGGCATCTTATGTTCAATCCCAACTATGTGAGTTTTGAATTTGGATGTCTAATTATGGGGGGTCTTAGACAAGTTCACAACCCCAAAACACTGATGTGAGACGAGTCACATCGATGGTCGAAGGCTTTAGGCTGTCGACGATGGGCAACGTCAAGGGACTCCGATGTGGGTGAAAGGAGGGTGAGAGCCCTGTCTTAGGCCATGTAGGCTGCACCCACTCCCAGCACCACGCACTCCTTTTCGGCTGCATTGGGTGGGCCCCTGGGAAGTGGACCTACAATAATCCCGTCATTGGGCTAACTCACAGCCATCCTAGTCTCTTGTAAATGTTCAAGTTACCAACCATTTGTCAGTTTGGGGTGTAATATTGTCATAAAGGAAGGCTCCCCAATGTTAGCGGCCATATCAAGGGTGGCCTTGGTTTAGGAAAAAGCCAATTTTTGTTGTGGTGATCCAGAGGCCAAGCTCTCTAGCGAGAGAAATGAGGGCAAAGCCAGGCATACCAGGAACCCTTCTGGAGGGCGTGGAAGTCTAGGGGTCGACCGTAGGGGGAGGCAGGGGAGCTGACAGCTGTGTCAGTCTCCTGCGGAGTCACTTCTGGATCCTCTGCAATTTTCAGCTGATGGTAATGAACTTTAACTGCCTTCTTGATGGCAGCATCAACCTGGTTCCGTGGACGACAGGTCACGGGCGATGATCTCTGTCTTGCTCAATCTTGATGTCGTGCGCACATCCTCTCAATGAGGGTCCCTCCGGATGGGTCCGTGCCTCGAGCCCCACGTCTGGGTGCCACTTGACCCGACCGGCGGGTCCTGGTTATTCGTGGGGGCGAGGAGGACTGCAACCTGCTATTCTTCAGAAGATATGGTACACTGCTTGAGTTATGGTCTCCCTGCTATTCTTCAGATGATATGGTACACTGCTTTGAGTCTATCTGCAGTTGCCAAGCAGGATCTTGCAGTTGCCCAGCTTCAGGGGACCTTGTGCAGGTGGGAAAAGGTAGGGGGTGAGGGTAAGGGCGAGGCTCCTGGCTTCTGGTCCATCTGGGTTAGAACTTCTAATAGCAGGCATCACGGGTGATTCAATTTTACCTGGGATGCTGCGTGAGTTCAAGCTCCTGGGAGTCCCTGTTTTTCTTGGTTTTCTGCGGTTGGGTACGGAGCTGCTGCCTGCGACTTGCTCTAGGCTCGGTCCCAAACCGGAAGTCCTACTGCTGTTTTTGATTCGTGGCTTTCCAGAGCTAATAAAATCCATAAGCACTCAAATATTTCTCTATTTTCTTCTCTGTCCACTGTCTTGTAGTATATTACTAATAGGAGCAATGTTGCCAGCAAGATTATATATTTCCTTTCATACAAATTAACTCATCATGTTTACATTATGTGAACTCCTAATTTTAGGTTAAGCAATTTTTATATTAAAATCCCATTTCAACTTCGTCAGCTCAAGTGACGTATACACTCTCAAATTATATTACTCAACTAATTCATACACTTTACTCCCAAAGACAATGGAGGGCCAGAACAAGAGAGTTAGCGAAACATGCAGTCCCTGTGCCACTGAGCTTCTCGAAGAGCATTTGCAGCTGCCATGGTCTCCAATGAAAAGCAGATATTTATTTGGAGCTCTGGATAGAGAACAGCTATCCTAGGACTCAGGTTTGGCACTCAATCCCGTCTGAGAGTCCTGAAGCACACTAACATGATTCATAATTGTAAATAATGACACATGCAAAAGGTGATGCTTGTGCTGACCTGAACACCATCATTTACTTCTCTACTTATGATGAGAGCAGTTTCTTACAATTCCAATAGTACAAGGCTAGCCATTCATTCATGCAAGCTAGTCCACGGCCACAAAACAAAACAAAAACACCTCGGTGTTTTACACCTCGGTGTTATATACACAAATGAACATTTGTGTATATAGTATGCACTATCCCAGGCAAGTGAACAGATGATATTTTCTGGAAAGCAATCTTTTAACATACATGAGTAAGGAAAGTATACAGAAATATCAAAAGAATTTCATTCACATCTAGAATTTTATTAGAATGTGATTTAGAATTTTTTCTAAACATCACTTGAACATGAACCACAGTCAATTATGTCAGGTCTATTTGACAATATTGCATTAAGACTGAAGAACTGAAGTATAAAAAGCTACCAATCTGGTTAGTTTTACATCAACTTGAGGAAAGCTAGAGTCACCTGAAAAGGGGGGGGGGAACCTCCTTGAGTTTGAGGCAAGGCTGGACTATTACAAAAACTTTCTTGTGCTGATGCATACTCACACAGAGAAAAAGAGAAAGAGAGAAAGGAAAGAACAGAGAAAGAGAAATTACTGATTTTCATTTTTTTAATGAAGATGTTTTTCACCCAAGATGAAAACCTAACCATTATTAGGAGATGGAAATTTTCAAGTAGTCAGCAACAATGACTGGATTTGATGAAACCCGCATTGTTAGCTTTCTCTTTCATTTCCGTAATGCCATGAAGAACAATAATTGATCTAAAAAAAACATTGTCTTTTTTTTTTGTATCTTCAGTATTTCTTGCAGTGAACTAAAAACTCCAATACTGTTGTTAATGAATGAATGGCCAGCTAACCAAGTGCGTAAGAAGAAACTTTTAATGTAACCACAAGAAAAGCAATTATCTGTATACACTTTACCTATTCTTTGAAGAATATGCACACTGGGCTTCAGTGTTGGACTCCACATGAAGACATGGGGATTCTCGTTTTATTACTTTCATTTTCTGAGTCTGAAATTAAGTCCTCAGAAAGTAAGATTTACTACTTCCTACTCTGAACCATAGAGCTGGCCAATTGCTCTGACATTGATACACAGCACCTACAAAACGTTACTATTTAATTAGAGGAGTTAGTTGACCAGAACAAAAGAACACTTTCTAAGCAATTGCTTAGTGACCAAGTGGCAACCCATGATTTATCTTGTTTGTGAAAAAAAAAAAGATACCACAAAATACCTAACAACAATTCTTTTTTGTTTTAAGTCAAAGTTGACCCATTGAAAAGTTTTCTTCAAAAGCATTTTCATTGAAAAATATCCTAATATATAGTTCTTAATGTGAATATAAACTATACAGATACAAAAAAAACCCCATAACACCAGAAAGTATGTTTGTATATACATTAAATATAACAGTCTGTTATATTATTAGATATGTGAGGTATAATGGTATAGTGTATATTATATGTGAGATATGATGTAGTTCAGCTAAGGAGAAAATTATTAGATGAAATTTCCACTCTCCATATTAAGTAGTATTTCTCCATTTCAATTCACAGTGTGATGTGTATTCATTCTCAGAAGGATCCGATATTTCATCTCCACGCCATAGCTGTCTCCCACAGCCTAAAGTGCTAAAACAGGAAGAATCACTTCGGTGATGAACCTGCCAATTTTGCATACAGAATTTTATAACCTATGTATTACTTCGGTGTTTTAGTCCCTGTGATTTGAAAACATTGCTGCAATCACATTATTACCTCCTTGAAATAAAAACCACAGAGCAGAGTGGTCTTTCAGACCTGTCAGCAAAAACTGAAAGCAAGGTTAGGTTTCTATATAAGGTAGAGGTAGAAATGAGGGAATTTTTGGAATATGAAGTTTATTACACTATGATACAAATGGGATTCTGTATCCCGTTTTGACCTTAAACTACTTGATCTTATGTTTACTTCCTACACAATGAACTGCCTCAAAATTCTGAAGTATTATAAGAATTTAACAATTTTACTAGATATTTTCTCAAGATTATAGTTCGCACGGCGGTCTACGAGATATTATATTAAAATTATAGATGCTTTTAAATGAGGCATGTGGTAAAAAATACAGAAGAGTTCTCTTATGGTCGTATAATTCCTCATTTTAGCTTCGTCAGAGCTCAAACTGCTCACAGCATTTCAGGGGAAGAACATCCAGGTGGTTCCAAGAATAACAATCAGCTCAGTAGTAAAAGTAGGAAAGCCATCGACTCCAACGCTCATCTCCCTGTAAGTCTAGAGACATAAACAGGTCCCCAGGTCACAATCTCATCAGTCACCTTTATGAGGAAAAACAAAATATATGGAGGAGGAAGGAGGATAACTGAGCAGTTGCCATAAATGGCCAGCAGCATGCTCATTGTACCTGGGTCATACAGTCCAGGCCCTCACTTTTTCTCCATCGAGACTAAAGATACGGAGTACAAGAGCACTGCTCACCTTCATTTTATGGTGATACGTATTAACACAATGGCTAGATCCATTAAATTCATTTCAGTCTTTACAATAACAGAGTGATCGCTATACTATGTTATATATACTAATACATTGATTTTTATATGCACACATGGTATATATGTGTAAAAATTAAGAAAAATATTATTAGTGCAGATTTTGAATATTCTACGTGTAAACAAAAGAAAGGAAGAAAGAAAGAAAGAAAGAAAGAGAGAGAGGAAGGAAGGAAGGAAGGAAGGAACAAAGGAAGGAAGGAAGGGAGGAAGGAAGGAAGGAAGGAAATTCCCTGACAATTATAAAAAACAGTTTGTCAACTTGTCCCTGGGTCTAAGCACTCTAAGATATTTAATCACTGTAATGAAAGATGTGTTAAATATATGTTCACGATAAATACATCATTTGTGCTCGCTCCAAAACAATTAAACATGATGTGTGAAGTTTTCATGCTAAGGGAGCCTCCCAAGCACAACCCTTAGTGTTGTCAATCAGAGTAACGATGGAAGCAGGACATACTGATAACAGTGGTGACCACAGGTTTCCAAAAGGCATATACAATTCAACGACTTACTTGTCTCAAGTGACTCATGTTATTAGACTTAGGCTTTCACTCAACTTAGGAGAGTACAAGACAGAGTCTTTGTAAGGGAAGAGGCAACGGTCATATCTTTCTAATCAACACATGAGAGACCTAGATGTTCTTATAAAAAATAATTCAAATGACCAAATGATGAAACTGAACAAGACCTTAAACTAAGAGGGACATGCGTATTGTCTCCCTGAGAGAACAGACTTTATAGAAATACTGGTAACTCTGGAGCAGTCAAAATTTAAGAGCATTTTCATACTTAAAAAAAGTAAATCAATTCCTTAAAAAATTAAGTAGTGGAATAAATTAATAATTAATAATTAAATTCAGTAGTGTTGGTTTACTGGGTCCAATATAATTTTGCAAAAACTTTCAACATAAAGTCACGAGAAAGAATAAAACAACAAAATGCAAATGTAACATGCTATGACAATAAAAATAACAACAAAATAAGAACCATGTATTCCACATTTGTTTAAACCTGGTCTGGATTAACATGGGAGAAAGTTTTTGCAAGATAAAAATATAGCTGGTAGGGTCACTAATTCAAGGTAAGCTATGACAGTTCCTTAAGTATCAGTAAAAATAATCAGAGATGAGATAAGAGATTCCAGTGCACTTCTACTTAAAACTCCCTCAAGCAAGAGGAAAGGGGTTTACAGTAACCTGGAAAGTGTATAGACGTGAGCATGAAGACATTGGACACTGTTACAAAATCTGTGTTATCACAATGTAATAACTGTTTTAGTTATTGCTATGGTGTGGATATGGTGTGTCCATCAGGCATTCATGTCACAGATGCCGTACTTGGCATAGCAGTGTGAGCAAGGCTATGGGACAGTTAAGAGATGGCATTTACTGGAAAGTTCTTTAGTCACAGAGGACACACTGTAAGTAACATTTCCACTTGAATTCGTTCACATTTAATACCAGAAACACACACATATACCTATCAGGCCATGTCATCTCTCCCCATTTGTATATGAAACTCTCATTATAACATCTAGATGATAGACTCAGTTTCTTTGCGTACTGTAGAGCATGCATGTTTGACTTTCAGCTTACCAAACTCAGCTAAACCAACCTTTTTTCTTACTTAGCCTCCAGTAGGTCATTGTAGCAATGAAAAACCAACTAATACCATCATCCTATTCTATGACTGTATGAACTTCTTCAGAGCCAAAAACCTATATTTCCCAAAGTCAAGATGCCACCAAAAATAAAAGCACTAAGAGAGGGTTGTATAATTAAAAGGAATCAGTAGATATACAGGAAAAATTACAGACCAGTGGATAAAGCAACATTTTTTGTTGACATTTCAAGGATGTTTAGTCATGTGAAAAGCTATTGGATCAAGGACATTTTACACTAATGTGACAAGTCAGACAGCCAAAGACCTTTTATTTTCAGTTCCTTCATAACCGCCCCCAACACCCCCGGAAGTCGGCAACAATACTGGATTCTGATGTTAAAGTATGGAAATAACACAAATAATTGGATGTTCTATGGTCCATAAAAGGAAACAAATTTCTAGTTAAAGAGAAGCTTTCTAGAATGCAGATTTAAAGCTGAAGGGTATGCTATTCCCTCATGCCAGCCATTTCCAAGACAGACAAAATGTCAAGTATGCTTTGACATATATCATGGAATTTAAATTATGAGCTTGAAGTAGCTACTAATCCAGATTAGTCAAATTTTCTTAAACTCCAGGTTCCATAGCATGTGAAAAATTTACCTCCACAACTGAAGATTTTCTGAAGAAAAAATTACCTTCCATAACAAGAAAGCTATGTTAATATTTTCATGGGCACTGTAGAAACATACGTAATATTTCCATCAATAAATATAGGATGAATAATGAGCTGAGGATGGAAGCGTACTGTATACAAAAGTCTTAGAATCTTTCTCCCTGCATTTTAGTACAATAACATCCAGATTTGATGAAAGTCATGAAATTTCCATACTATAACTGGAGGTCACCCTTTCCTTATCTAAAGCCACAGGCCTCTTTATGTTTGAAACATACATTCCTGCATCTGTATTTTGGTTTAAGTGTGAAGTTAACATTGGACAAGTTAGGACAGCAAGCTGACACACCAGTCATGTAGGATTACATTAAAGCTTGATAGTTGGCTCAAAGACACTAAACAGGGGCCTAAAATGTTCTAGTCCTCTCTAGAAAGTTATTTTTGATTTTCAAATACAAATAAAAAAAACACACTAAAGTGATAAATCTCTTCATTTTATTTTCTGTGAACAAAATCACATGTCAAGTTGGTGGTAAAGACATCAGCAACCATTAGTGGTGCTCTCAGGGTAGCAGTTAGGAGATGTTCAAATTACAAGAACGTATTGGGGTGGAAGGGAGTATCCTAGCTTTTGTGTTTACTCCACTATTAAAAGCAACAGGCAAAACAAAATAGAGGCATTCAACAGCATCACTGGAAACTGATGGAACCCTCAAATTCTTACTTACTCCTGCAATTAGGAAACCAAGATTGTGCCAGCTCTCTACGATTCAGTGAACTCAATCTTACCTCAACTAGAGCATAGATAGATGAAGGGTGAAAAGAGACTGAGGCCAGGCATCTCCCCCTCCTACCATTGGAACCTGGAATCCTTCTTGCAGCCCTTAGGCTAAGTATGCCGCATTTACAATTAATGGGAAAAGATATCATATCCTAAGTGTCAGGAATGTGCACACCGAAGTTGCCAGATGTTTTGAGTCTGCAGAAGTCTAAATCACTTTAAACTGTTCACTCTAAGACTTCTCAAGACAGGGCCAAAGTGTCAGAACTCTCAGGAAAAGCATCCCCCAGGGAATTCCAAATTTGTGCCAGACAGAAACTGTGTCACATTATAGAATGGGTAGATTTATACCATCAGCATTTGTGATGTTTTAGTGTATACCAGTGGGTAGACTGTAACATCAAAACTGCTGAGGGAAACACAATGATAGTGCGAATCTATAATATTATCTTTAAAAAGAAATAACAAACAATAGAGTCTGAGAATTTGATTTCCAATAACCACACTTTGTTGAGCAAAACCAAGGAGAGAGCTTTTTAATATTAATATTAAATCAAGAATAAATCGATGAATACTGTTATCTATTAAAGGACTATGACTCCAGAAAGATGATGAGTTCATTTCACCTCATCATCAGGCAAGTTCTAAAACAAAAGAATTTCTGCATAAGAAATAACCCTAGGTTCATAATTTTCATACACTGTATTTGTGCTACTTTCCCCCTGCACTGGAACAGAGACCACAAGGCTTCAACTTCCTAGAATCTAGGCCAAGTGAGGTTTTTATCAGGACACATGAGTGTACAAAAGTATAGAGCAAGTACACATGTCCATTAGTGCACTTGAGTGTGCATAGGTCGAGGAGTATTTGCTGGAGTTTGTATCTGGATCCGGGGAGTGGGTCTACCAGCCACTGTGTTTTCTCAAATGTCTTCCCCTTGATTCAGAGAAGAAATGACTAAGTTGCTGCACCTTTAAGAATAAAGGATACAGAAATGGTAGTTCTCAGTTCTAATGCTACCTGCGAGGGCAGTACAAACTGAGGACAATACCCAGATAACTTACACCAAGTATGGAGATTATAAAAAAAATAAGATAAAAATCTGCACAATTGAATTTTGGGGGAAACAGAGTAAATTAAAAAAAAAGGCTTTTCACATTTATTAAATCCTGCTATAAAAATGTTTCCTTAATACCTACAGGTGAATTCAGATAATTTGTATAGAATTGTATGTAATCATGATGAAACTAAAAAAGATAATAAGATAACTGTGCTGACCAAGACCTAGATCACAGTCTGGGGCTGGGTCCTTAGGCATATGAATCAACTCTATTTCAGATCCACGTTCCTTAAGGATGAAGAAAATTAAATTTTTCTTATTGAACAAGAAAATCACCATACACGACACATCTCTCACCACATATGGCACACTGTAAATTAATTAGAAGTTCTGTTTATTGGACCTTTCACTCAACACTTCTGTTTTATTAAATTTATGAGTGTGAAGAATACATGTTTATTAACTTCTGATACATCAATTAGGTACTGAAATAAACTAACGACTCGCAAGTATGCTACCTATACTATGGAGGAGGAGGAGCAGGAGGAACAGGAGGAGGAGGAGCAGCAGGAGCAGGAGGAGGAGGAAGAGCAGGAGGAGGAGGAGCAGGAGAAAGAGGAGCAAGAGGAGGAGGAGGAGGAGGAGGAGGAGAAGGAGAAGACGACATTTGAAAGAGAAAAAAATCAAGACGAAAATCATACCCTGGGAACACTCCTGACTGATTGACCGGCTACTTCAAGACAAATTTCCAGATAACATTTAACCTACTATGATTTAATAATTCAACCATAAATGCTCCCGTTAGATGAAGGTACATGAAGAAAAACCATGTCATTTACAAATGTTTTGAATATTTATGAAGAAAAGCCAGATAAAAGGGAGAAATGAATCAAATAAGTCAGAGTGTCAAAGAAAATATTAACACACGACAATTTTGAAGATGAGTTGGTCCAGATCTACATATACATAGGACCACTGGGTAGCCCTACTGGTTGTGTATTTTATCTATTTTATCTGTTCCATTGGGAACAATCACAAGGCTAATACATGCTAATATATATTATTACTACTTAAAAGCATTAAATCTAATTAATGAATAAATTTATTAGTGAGTTTGAAGGGAGAATCTGTATGTGTGTATGTGCACAGGTATGTATGCAGATACTAGAAGTGGCCAGTGGCTGACTTCCATGTTGCCTTCCACTTTATTTTTTGATACAGCGTTATTCTGCTGAGTCTGAAGCTAGGGCTACATTGGCTGCCAGCAAGCCCTGGAGGTGCCCTGTCCCTATTTCGCAAGCAGATGCCCTGCAACAATGGTCAGGTTTTGCATGGTAGTAAGTATTCTTGCTTACAGGGAAAGCACTTTCCACAATGAGCCACGTGCTCAGCCCCAAGAGGGTTTTAATGCAAGGGTTTAAAAAGCAAGTATTTGCTATTTAAAGTAAATTAAACAGGAGAGATGGGATAAAAGCATGGTAGTGTTAAAAATCAATTCTATTTTAATTTGATATGTAGATGTTTCTCTTTTATTTACTTTTCTAAGAATCACAGTAAACATACATTTGGCATTAGGGCACAGTGCCACGGCTCAGTGGAAAGTTAAGGCTGACAATGATAAAGACAATTTCGTTGAATCCTTCCCTGTTCCAAAATTCTCTCATCAAGGCACCAGAAACTCTGTTCTCACTCTAAAAATAAGAATATCAGCATTAAAAGCTTGGACTCCTGCATGAACATGATGTTTTCAAAATACACAGTAGATTTTTTTTTTCAATCTATGAGCAAGTGTCTGTAAGTACCATAAAACCAGCTCCACATAACTCCAGAGGCTCAGAGGATGAAAGGTCACTGATAGATTACCCAGTGCATTTTTTATGAGATAAATTCAATTATAATTGCTGCAACTATTCCAGCCACAATTTAGACATAGAATCCAATTATCCATTTCATTTTCATTTATACCTCATGGACTAGCTCATTTATCATGTTCCATGATAATGATCAGAAGACACATGGAAAAGTGATTTCTGCAGGTAACAAATTACCTACCGTATTAGCATAGCTTACAAGTTCCTGTCACCATGTACTATGCATAAATATGAGGTAATTAAATTTACAATGTGCAGGAGTGCTTGATATGCTACTTGACTCCTTCACAGCTGTCAGAAACCTGTGTTGCTAAATGCAGCCAACCTGTTTGGTTGCAAATCAGGAATCATTATGACCCAGAACTCCAACAGGTACAGTCAGTCTGCTGGGCTCAAGTTGCTGAAATGTATCTTTCATCATTTGGTATTATTACTTCTTAGCACCAAACCATCCATCATGAGTGTGGAGACAGGTTGGAATGATAGTCCTGGACCCTCACATTACTGCTCCTTGAACTCTGTCTCATCCATCTTCTGCATCATTCCTGATTCACAGCTAAGTATCCGCTTATGGCTGCAAAACCAAGTGTGACCCAGTAATGCCTTTAACCTCTAGTGCCTCTCTAATAGTAATTGATTTCTCTTTATCGGGGAGCCACTGCTCAGAACAGACTACTCATGGCTGCTGATGCTGAAAGACGATTTTCAAAAGAATTGATGCTCAGAATTTCAATAGTGATAAGGGAATGCACTTTCCTATGACAGGCTCCAGCACACCATGAGTGTTTCTATGTGAATATTTATCCACTGAACCCAGAAACAGATGCACAGAAGGCCAACATGCGTGTGTGTGTATGCATGTGTAAGGTAGGTGCTGTTCCAATAAAAAAATTATTTGTCACTATTTCAAATATGCTTGAAAAACATCAAAAATTCAAAGTAATCTAAAATTCTGAAATTGCAAATCCTGTTTATCAGCAAGAGAATCAAAGACAAGCTTAAAGCGATATTCATCAAGCCGAGGATAAACTATAAAACACACGCCTCATCCATGCCTTCTTTCTATCTCCAGAGATTGCTAGAACCTTCAAAAATGATATCAGTAACATAGTGGATGGTGTACAATAAACTATTCCAGACTAAAGTCTTTAATTCAGCTCCATCTGAATGTTGTTATAAAAGTTTAATAAATCAAAATGATCAAAATGTTCCCAGTGGCAGGTGGGGATTCGGTTTCCAATTCAAATTCTCTTTAATATACGGCTTCCTTGACACTGTGCATTTCTGCCACCCATATTGAATTCCAAACAGCCTGATTTTCATCATTACCATTCGTCAGCGAGCCTGGTCATAGTAACTCCTTTTCAGCCATCCGGCACAAAACACAGAAATGTCAGGCCTAGTGGAAATTTTAACACAGGAAAATTATGACAGGTAGAAACTCTTTATCTTTCCATAAGTAAATATTTTCACACCACCCGCCGAGACTAGAATGACATTCTTTGAGAAAATGGAAATGCTTAGGGAGAAAAGTCCAGGAAGGAAAACCTCACTATATCCAGACCTTCAAAACAAAAAGAAAAGAAAAGCAAAAGAAAAAAGAAAAAAAAAACGAAAGCAAAGAATTGTTATCAGCAGCAGTCAATTACTGAAGAACAGACAGAATGATAAACCCTTTATGGAATTTGGCTCATTTCTGTGAAGTAAATTCTGTGAAGTTGTATTGTTTTGTTTTTTCTTTTTTTTCACGTAACATTTTCCCGTTTTTCTTTTACAAGGTGTCTCTATGTAACCCTACCTAGCATGAGACTCACTATATGGACCAGGCTGGTTTAAAACCTGTGATGGTCCAGTACAAGTACTAGGATTACAGGCGTAGGCTAAAACATCCATCCAATTGGCAGCCTCTGACTCTATGGAAAGTTCATCTGAAATGTTGAGGAACACAAACTTAAGCATTACTTACATGTGTTTGTATATGTAGAGAAGGTTATGGATAAAAGTATTCTAACTATCAGTATCCTCTTATTTATAAGGTTGCATTTAACTCTGTTGATCTATACCACAAGGTCAAGGCCTACAGTGTCTTTATCATGTTTACTTAGAGTGATGTTTATAGGCTTTTGTTGTGCAAACCTTGTTCCTTGATTTAAAACTATTGGTTAAGTAACATTGGCGACAGCCAATTATTGGAGGGATTAGAGGTTGGTGGGTTTAGAGTGGCCTGGTGGAAGTAGGAGAGACCAGGGGAGGTGAAGTAACTAGAGCTAGGGAGGAAGCCACCAATGAGGGGAGAGGAACCATGAGCACATGCCACGAGAAACAGCCAGTATCTATACCACTGAGGAGGTAGCCAGTTAGAAGAATAGATTAGGGGTGATCCCCCACTCCCAGTAATTGTCAAAGCCAAATAAAATAACCATAGTCTGAGTCTCATTTATTTGTAAGCTAGTCTGGGATAAGCATAAATTGTTAACACTCCAAACTAACTGTATGTGCAGTTACCATGAGATGTCACAATGTAGAATTTCCTAATAACATGAGTGAAATACAGACTTTTATTCAGTACTCACTGTGAACTCTCCAGGTAAGACTCTCATTCAGTGTCTTGTAATTAGTCTGCAGTTAGCCCACAAAGCCTTTAAACCTGGATGTGTTCCTTACATCCAAACTGAATGTTCACAATAAAGTCATTGTCTACTTGCTCAAGGAAGCCCTTGTACACGTCTTCTGAATTAACATCTACAACCAGATCCTACTGGAATCTTAGGTGATATGTCTAGATGGGCGTTCTTTGACACCACACAATGTGATCAACATATCTGCTATAAGTCTGCAGTGGTACCCCATTCTATCTACACAGCCCCTCTCTCGGTGATCTCTCACTGTTTTTGAGCTTTGAAGACTGTCAGTCTGCTGAACTTACAACCTGAAAATCCACCATACTCAAGATCATGGACCACCCTAATCTTCTTTGAGGCTGATACAAACACAGTGCCTGATTTAAACCTTTTATGGCATTCCAAACCAAATAGCAAATATATGCAACTTTTTTTAGTTTTCACATTCTACCTGTCTTAGTCATGGTTTTTATTGCTGCAATGAAACCTCATGACCATGAACAAAAAGTAGGTTGCGGGGTGGGGGGGTTATTTGGCGTATACTTCCATACTGCTGCTAATTATTTAAGGAAGTCAGGACAGGGACTCCAACAGGTCAGAATTCTGGTGGTCAGAAGTTGATGAGGAGCCATGGATGGGTGCTGGTTATTTGCTTTCTCCCCATGGCTTGCTCAGCCTGCTTTCCTATACAACCCAGGACCACCAGCCTAAGGATGGCACCACTTACAATGGCATAGGCATTCCCTCACTGATCACTAATTGAGAAAATGCTTTAGAGCTAGATCTCATGGAAACATTTTCTCAACTGACACTCCTTCTTCTCTGATGACTGTAACTTGTATCAAGCTGACACACAAAACCAGCCAGTTTACTACCTCAAGAAGGCCTATAGTATAACTATGGCTGTGCCTTAGTTTTCCATTCTAGGAGACACTGTATTAAGTTAATGTTCAATCTTCATCCGTAAGAACAAGGGTGTCCTATGCCTTCTCTGCTTGGTACATCTTCTGCTGATTTGAACTGTCAATCCTATCAGTGTTCAGGTGCAAACTTCATATCCTCACCTGAGGCAGCGATGGAGGAGCTATGTCACTAACTCTAAAGACTCAATCCACGACATTCTTTTGTTTTGGAGGGAAGGAAATACAGTATAGTAGAATTTAAGAGACAGTGGGACATGCCGTAAGTGTGAGAATGTAAGAGGACTGGGCACCCAGAGCATGTTCAATCAATTACAGATAAATGGGGAAGCTACTGTAGCTTTAAAATTTAGTTCATTTCTATTTCACATGTACTGCATCTATGTTTATGTGAGAGTGTAGGATTAGAGACAATTGTGACCTGCCATGTGTGTACCAGGAATTGAATCTGAGTCCTCTCAGACAGCAGCCAGTGCTCTTAATCCCAGAGCCATCCCTCCAGCCCCAAAGCTATCACTGAATACATATTATTTCTATTGTACTGTGGTTCCAACAATGTGAAGAATATGAGACTTTGCTCTGAATAAATGTACCAAGAATAGGCATTATATAAAGATCTTTTTATAAGTAAACAACATTAGAGGGAAAAGTATATAAATAAACAATTCTATTTTGTATGAGAAAATCATGACTGTTTGGATGTTAGGTATATGATTACAGATTCGAATGAAATAAGACCACGAAAGCATACCTGTATCTGACAGAGAGAAGAAGAAGAAGGAGAAGGAGGTGGAGGAGGAGAAGGAGAAGGAGAAGGAGAAGGAGAAGGAGAAGGAGAAGGAGAAGGAGAAGGAGAAGGAGAAGGAGAAGGAGAAGAAGGAGAAATAATTCATATTAAGTCAAAATGAAATAAGAAAGTTGACCCATGGGTGTGTAAAGTTTCTGTTATTGACTCTCACAAAAAATAGTATGGAGAATTAGAAGAGACTCAGGAAGGACAACCAATGAAATACAACACCACAACAACAGGTGATCCATGTGAACTCCTCAAAACTGTGAATTAAGTATCTGCCATCATTGACTGACTTCAGTTTGTCAGCTACAGGGCTTCTGCTCAATTAACATCCTAGAAGACTCTCACAGTGTGACACTGTTTACCACATTAGTGAGTGCTTAATGAGGGAAGATAATACAATGGCTGCTTTGGGTTTTTTGTTTGTTTGATTTTTATTTTGTTTTGTTGAGGACATTTTTTCCCCTCATATAATTATAAATTTTACCAAAGTCTTAGTCAAAATTCCATGCCAAGATCTTAATTCTATATTTTCCTATAATATGAAATCCAAATTCCAAGGCTGAGAGGACTGTTTCTTTTGGAGTTTTGACTTAAGGATTTGATAAGGGCTGGTAGTTGATTTTCCAAAGACATTCCAAAGGAAGGCAGAATGATTGAAAACCTTAGCACAAACCAACTTTGCTCCTTTCTGTTGGATTTGAGATCAGAGTATGAAAAATAATAAAGAGGAAGAAGCCTATAAATAACAAAATCATTGTAGATAGGAGTCCCCTGGTAGAAGCGAGCCCAAATTACATTCATCATGAACTCAAAGAGAAAGGAGCTGAGGGCTCTAGAGTAAAGACCTATAATTTATGCTTGGAAATCAGATTCCCTCAAGATTCACACAGATAATTTTTTACCATGTCAGTGATGTGCTCCTTCCCTGATTCTCTGCAAATTCTTAAGAAAAATAGACACAAACCGAACTCCCCAAAGACTCCTTCAAAGAGCTCTGGCCAGCAGCTCCCAGCTAAACATTGTCCCTACCTTCACACAAGAGAATCGCCCTCAGAAAAAACTTGCAGGTGCCCCTTGGGTGAGGATTCATGCTGCATTTTAATTTTTGAAATGAACTTAGAGAAAGTAAATAAAATGACAATGACTGCTCAGGCAAAACATGTTCTGCTTGGTATTGTTTTCGGAGAGTAGCTATTAAGGTCGACTGGCAATGCTGTCAGGAACAATGGTATCAAGAAGTGGGCAGAATGGTTTAGGTTATATAAGTTCTAATGAATGATAAGAGTGGATTTAAAAACCGATTACTTTTCAAAGAACAACGATTCTATTACAATTTCTAATATTTTTTTAATTTGCAAAAGCATACCTCGAACTGATAATAAGAGCTACTCAAATCTGTTTCTGTTTTCTGGTTATATAACACTGCTGTATTTGAGGTAAGAATCCTCTTTTGCTCATTTGAAATTAAGGTGTGTGTCAGGCATCTTGAACAGTGAACCACCTGAATCCAAAGTAGGTACTAGGAAAGAGAGGAGACTCTAAGTGTTACCTTTATCATCTTCAAGGATACAGTAACAAAGCAAAAAATGTAACTATGGAACTTTTAAAATTCCTCTAAACTTAAGAGTGCTTGGATTCTGCTGACTGTATAGTCTTTGCTACCTTTCTAAGGCCATTGAGGGGAAGAAAAATTAATATGTAGGATATCAGTGTGTTCTACAATGTTCATCATATTTCAGATTTTATAAAATGTTTAACTGGAAACCTCTGAAAAACCTTTAGACTTCCTGCCCAGTTGACTAGTTTTCACAATAGAATTAAAGAAAAAGATCTTCAAGTCACCATTAAAAAAAAAAGATCCTTATATGAATTCACAAGTTTGACAGCTACAATATGAAAACTGGTTAAAAATCAATACTGTGTGGCATTAAGCAGGCTGCTGATGGTCTGGAGCTAGAAACACCATGGCCTTTAAACCACCAGCTAGCAAAAGTATTAGCCAAGTAAGTCGCTCTTTCCAATGCCCAGATGCCTTTACTGTTAATAGAAAAAAAATGAAATATCCAGAAGTGATTTTTTTTTAACTAGTATGCACTGAGAGATGATAGAGACAAAAAAAAAAGAATATAAAAGAATATTGGGCGGAACAAGATTTATTTTCCAGGTGAAAAATATTTTGAGCAAAACTAACAAGCAGTTCCACTGGTTCACCTGTGAAGGCAATGACCAGTTCATGCACTGTCCCACAGTGGTGACACAAGCCTTTAATCCCAGCAACCAGGAGGCAGAGCCTGGTGGATTTCTGAGTTCAAGGCCAGCCTGGAGTACAGAGCAAGTTCTAGGACAGCCAGAGATGCACAGAGAAACCACAAACAAATAAGTGCCTTTGCCATTTCACTCCATCTGCAGGATGCAGGGAGCAGTGACTCCTCATCTGTTGTCTAGCCTCAGCCAGAGGCAGCCTGGCTGCCTTCACTGCATCAAACCATTGTGTAGTTAATCTTGACAAAGCTAGAGAGTTTACATAATGATCATGCTAGTTCCTAAAGGAAATAAGTTGAGCCTAAAACTACAAATAACTACAGCAAAAATAGCCTTAACATTCACATAACTCTGCGTTAGCATGAAATGGTAGTAGAAAAATCTCTCAACACAGACAATGAGCTCTGGCTCCACTGGTGACCTGAGATCCACTGCAGCTCAGCTAGTATGGCAGCTCCTTCTCCAACACTGCCGTATTCCCAATTCCATAAATTCTTGGAGGTCATATGCTACTTTCCGTGGGAATGCTGCCTCAGTTACTGTCTCTCTGAATGGAATGAATAAAGGCCTCTGGATACACTGCTTATGCTCTGGAGCCCTGCAGATGAAAGTTCTTTCCTGGTCCACTAAACAGTACGAATGGTTTCCGACATCCATCTTAAATGACTCCCACTAAGATTTCCTTTATATTTTTTTTTTAGATTTATTTATTGTATATGTATTTAGATTGATTTTAGATGCATTATTGTTTTGCCTCCATGTATGTCTGTACACAACTGGTGTGACTAGTGCCTACAGAGATCACTAGAGAGAGCATGAGATCTCCTGGGGATTTGATGATTGTGAGAGCATGGATTGTCGGGACCAAATGACTGGGAGACACCATGTGGATACAGGAATTAGACCCAGGTCCTCTACAAGAGCAATAAGTTTTTGTTAACCGCTGTACCATCTTTCCAAATGGCTAAACTTACTTTATTAACTTTTAAAAATTGGATGCAAAGCCCTCTTACTGTGGCCTTTTCATTTTAACAGTCTTTGTTTTATTCAAGCCTCTTCTGCAATGTTCCACTTTTATTCCCAGTGGGTGGGACCAGAGAGCATTTGATCATGAGGGGAAGCGAGGGTCATTTGACATGGAGGTAAGGTGGTCTTGTGATGCAATCCCAAGTCACTGACATCACATTAAAAACACTGAAGAGCCTAAATCGTTAGTGACTACAACAAATAACCTGGAAGACTTCTTCCCCATCCTATAGTCAAAAGTGCCGGTAACTGTGTCATCAATAACTGTGTCATGGGCTTCACACTGGGTACCATTATCAAGCACACAACTTCAAATGCCAACAATAGATAAGTGGAATGCAAATATTTAATGACTCTGGGTAGATAAGATTAAGAATCTCCCTAATCATAGCTACAGTTGACTTGTTCCCTGAGAATATATATATTAACTGAATATGTTTCATTTCCAGAGCATGTTACAATAGCTCATAATAGACTATAAAATTTAAAAAACCAAACCACTGACAACTTTAGAACAGACTAAGAGGAATTGTGATTAAAATAAATTTTAAAGCTAAAATGTACCAAGTGTGACAGTGAATGTCTGTAACCCATCACTTAGGATTTGGGGACTGGAGAACGAAGAAGGAGTTCAAGAACAGCCTGAGCTACATGAGGCTCTTTCCCAAAATAATACCAGGCCAAGAAACAAAAAAGTAAAATGTAGACACGTATCATAAAAATTTGAAATGCGAAATGTGAAAGAATTTTCACTAAGTAGGAAGTCGGTGTTTTTTGGACAGATGGAAACTGATCTGTAATTTAGATGACCGAGAAAAAGTTGACAGATGAGACAGCGGAGGAGCAAAGCCACCACCACGTGGAGTCTTCCACGATGCTTTGGCTGTGGGCTGCTAAGCACCGCTCCTGCACATTCTCCACAGGCAGCACTCCTCAAACTTGTCGTGTGTAGCTGAACAAAAATGTCTCTTCTTAGTCTCAGATGGACTTCCATGAGCTGCACATATTATCGTGACTCAAAAGGATCCGGATGCGGTGCCAGAGTTATGACAAAGTAAATTCTATCCACTGTTCTGCCATTCCCACGGCTCTGGGAACACAGAGATCAATACTCCACAGCAGGAGGATTTTGCAGTAAAAATTTCACTCATAGCAAACAACGGAGAAAAAAAAAAGGCCGTAAGCGTGGCCTGTCACTTCCAGTTTAAGAGAAAATGCACTAATAAACTCTTACCCATGGGTCATGTTTGACAACAGGCAACACTATGCCAACTCTCATTAAAGACTACTCATATCACTGCCCCCAAAATTTCCTTTAAAATTACCATCTTTTGTGTCCATGTGGCAGGACATCAGTTTTAAATGTGCCACTGAGAGACAGGACCTGTCACCCATGCTAATTTTACCCATTGTTTCAGCACCAGGTCAACTGACACCCAGGTGGACAGGACAGTTCCAGTTAGAGATCAAAACAACTGATCCTTAGGGAGATGATTTGGTTCACAAAATTTATATTGAGGTTATCTGGACAAATAAGAAAATATACTCCCCTATATTGGTTCTAGATAAAATGATAAGAAGAATATCACTGGCAATTATTAGAGGCAGATCCCAAAATATGTTGACAATAATTAAAACTGTCAAAAGTATCACAATAGAAATTGATAATTTTAGCAAACCTCTAGCTAACACATGCAAAGTCCTATGATACTTTAACAGATTCCTAACACAAAATCTAAAATAAATTAGGTAATAAGTAAAAGTTCGTTTTATGAAAAAAAATGAAATATTGTGTGGAATTCCAAATTGTTTTTAAATGATATTAAAACAGCGTATTTGACATCAACTAAGAAAAACTAGTCCTTGGGAAAAATGGTAGAAATACACTGGTAAATTAAGCAACAGTGAACAGTGGTATAACTCAGTCCTTAGATGCTTGAAAATCATGCACTACACCTTCGGTTTGATATCTAGCACTACCAAAAAGCCAAAAACATGAAAAAAGAATACTACAAGTAGGGAAAATGTAATCACAAACAACTGAAAGTTTTCAATAAATAGGCAAAAGTTTCCATTAAATGGTATGGCTTCTTTGTATATAGGACATGAATAAAACTATCATGTGCCTTATACAAATATCAGGTATATCCAGTATGAGCCGCTTCTTAAGGAGAGAGAGAGAGAGAGAGAGAGAGAGAGAGAGAGAGAGAGAGAGAGAGAGAGAGAGAGAGAGAGAGAGAGAACACATATTGCAGGCACGACTTTGAAGTGCAGAGACGGTGCATCAATAACAGACATACGTTCCTGCAAATACAGCATGTGAAATACCTAAAGAATGCCCAACCGCAACTGTGCCTTCAGAGTTAGACTCAAACAAGAGACAAAAATGGGGCTCAACACGGATTGAAGAATCAGTCCACCGAGGGGCTGAAAGGTGGTCAACAAAAATGAGAAAGAACTCATCAACGGGAACAGATAGCATATTCTTTCTCCGAGGCAGGCTGTATAATAGTATCATATTTTCTTGCTCCTTAATAACAGGGTCTATAAGTTTATGAACTTGCACAGGTGATATGAGATAGTCTAGCTACAAGTCATGTTGGGTTGATGATAAAAGTGTATTCATCCTACATCGATCAACTTTTGTTTTATTTTTAATGAAATACTGAATCTTTCTGAAAGATATAGAAAATGAAGAGGTTAGTTAACAATGTGAATTCCAGAGAAACCTGACACAGGAAAAAATGAAATCATGATGAAGAGAGAGGAATGCGGGCATGTACTCTGACTCCATAGAGTATAGCACCCACACTTGGTCTTCCTTCTTCATGACCTTGATGTGGTCTTTGAGTTGAATCTTGGGTATTGTGAGCTTCTGGACTAATATCTAATTATCAGTGAGTGAATACCATGTGTGTTCTTTTCTTATTGGGTTAGCTCACTCATGATGATATTTTCTAGTTCCATCCATTTACCTAAGAATTTCACAAATTCATTGTTTTTAATAGCTGAGTAATACTCCGTTGTGTAAATGTACCACATTTTTTGTATCCATTCCTCTGCTCCAGTATATAACTAAACTAAATTTTAATTCCTTCTCTCTATAATTATAAAAGGGTAATCTATGAGAAATAGGTACATAGTTAGACAGTGTTTCTGACAATTATTCAGTATCAAGAATTATAAAATAAATCAATAGGAGATAAAAATATCTCATGTTTCTTTTCAGCCCCTGGGTCATACTGTGATTTCTGCCTCTTACTATTTCTGGTATTTCTTGTTCCCTTAGCCATGTGTTCTCTCCAGGTCCCTGTATGTATCTCTCACTCAATATCTTCCCCTATTTGTATGAGTCTTTAGAATTTTTCTCTCATCCTGCATTTCCCTCACTCAGAGAAGACTCCTTCACAGAGGACTCCCCTGCTACAATGTGTCAGTATTGACTCTCTGATATCCGATTCCATGAAGCTACTTTGCTTCTAAATTTTCATAAAATTAAAATTCATTCTTTCTCTCTCTCCCCATTTCAGCTTAATTATCACCTCCTCAAAGACACTATAAAACCACTTCATTAAAAGAGCAACTATATACCACAATGCTATATATGCTGATGTAAGACTTTAAGGTAGCCACTGTCAGGGACCATACTGAAAGAATCCCTGTATTCTCTCTACATTCCTGCAACCTAAATCACTGACTGAGATAAAATAAGAACTTGTAAATTTTTAATAAAGGTAATATATATACTCTGATCTTGCCTATATTCTTCTTGCATTCACAACAGAGACACTTAGTATCCTAAACTCTCTAATTTCTAATAACTTTAGCTTCTAAGAATATTAGGAAAAATTCATTCTATCTTCCTAAGATTTGACAAAGGACCAGAATTAGTGAACCTTTAGGGCATATGGTTAATATTGATAATGGTTACACATCTAGGTGAAATGGAGTATTTACTGTGACCTTGTTGTTGAAATGTTTCTTGGAATAAGGACCTATATTAGTGCCTACAGAGTTGCGTTAATAGGAGAGACCAGCTCTTATGTTAGATGACAACCATGAGGAGCCATGGAAGAAAATACTGTGCATTTCACCTCAATAACCATGGTGAAATATAATATCATTTGATAAGGCACTGGTTGAAAAACTAATTGACAAAATTTAAAACTAGTGTCCACTTTACATGACAGTGTCAGAATTTTGATCATGATATGTAAAAATGACTGGCAGTGAAGAATACTGTGGCTTAAAAACCAACCACTGTGTCTACAGACTTAGTCTAGAGAAAGGCATGCAATTTCATGGAGCAAAAGGTGTTACCTCTCACAATAAGTTGAGCAAAATTGGAAACCCCAGAACCTCGTTCTGACTGAGTTACACAGCGGTACAAATCTTGGTCAGTTTTTGTCACTTCTTGCAATCTGAAAGAGGCAGCAAATCTTCTGTGATTGATGTTCTTAGTCTGGGCTACGGGTATGTCTTCTCCATTGCGTCTCTGCAAACAGAAACCAATCTTTAGGAACAGGTTGTTTACCATGCTATAAATCTAAAGTATATCAGCAAGCAATATCTGTGATGAATTATTCTGGTTGCTAAACTATACGAAAGATGCCTGTGTAGTTTCACAAATTTTTACCTTTGTCATGAAATCAGGGAAAGGAAATAATATCGAAACATTTTAAAAGATTTAAGGTTGATTCTATGTTCTCATTTTTTTCTGTAAAATTGTTACACACACAAACACACACACACACACACATACACACACATAAGAGTCTATGGGTCTTTAGAAAATGAATAATGATCCTTTATGGGCAAAGAAGATGGTCTTGCCTCTGGTGCTACCAAGCTTTCTAGTACACCCTATATGATAGTCATCCCCCAAGGAGCTGAGCACCACGCCATATGCATCTTTCTTACAAATATATAGCATGAGCCTGTCATGGAATGACAGTAAAATCCTGATTGATGACTGAGACACAACTCTAAATCTGTGCTCTTGGTAAATTACCATCTCTTCGGGATTAATGACACCCAATTTATGTTTTTTAAAGAAGTAATAAAAAAACAGCTTAAATATTCAAAGCTGCTTGCCAACTCTGAAAATGAAACAGTAGGAAATGTATTTATGATATCATGATATCTGATACAAAACCAGTAAGCATAAACTGTAAAGGAGAGGATGGTAACTATCAATTATAATGAAATTTATAACATCTATATCTTGAAGGACATCATAAGTAAAGTGAAGCAACATAGACTGTGATGAGATATTTGTCAAAAAAATATAACCACCAAAAGATAAACAACTAGAATATGTAAAGATATTCTATAGTACAATAAGAATATTGATTAGAAAAACTCAGGTGAAAACTAGATAGGCTATAAAAAGATAAAAAGTATGTATCTAAGAAAAATTTGCTGCTATCAGTACAAATTTTAAAAACTCTATATGTCAAAGACAAACAAATGTCAACAAAATTCTCTAACCATGAGAAAGACACAATTAGAAGCTCAGGCTCCTTTCTTATTGGTGAAGTTCTAAGTATCTATGGATACTGTATTGCAAGTATATGGAGTTTTATTTCAAAGGACTACAAAGAGATAATGGAACGACTAATGACTTTGCATGCTAGGAGAATTTTGTAAAAATAATTACTATTAAGGGAAATAGAAAATGGAGTTAAGAATACAGCTTAGTGGGTAGAGTACTGTCGTACAGTTATAAGGCCTGGGATTGATCCCTGCACAACATAAACCAGGCCTGGAGGTAGACATCTGTAAACCCCGTAGGAGGATCAGAAGATAGACACAGACTGTTTCCATCTCTCCAGTAGACGTTTTGTTTTGTACCAGCTCAGTTCTGTGCCCACTTAACTTCCTTAACTGCTACTTTGCAAGTATGGAATGAGGAAATTCTCTGAAAGGTTATAGATCTTCTTTGTATTGGTTGTTACAAATTATGCCAATGTCAATATTCCCATATATTTTCTTGATCACACTTATGTGGATGATTCAATAGTAGAAATCTGGAAGTGGAATTGTTGAGGTTTGTACATTTCCCACTATTTGTTCATTTTCTCATTTATTTACTAGAAGATAAACTACATAAATACCACATATTTACTTTGATTAAATTGGAATGTTCATACATTAATGATCATTTTGAAACATTTTGTGAACTGTATATTACAAGAGATATTATATTGCTTTAATTTTTTTCATCTTGTTTCCTTGGGCAAGAGGGGAAGGAGGTCAAAACCATAGCCTGATAATTTCCTAAGTCCTAAACTACACTGCTTCTTGAATCACACGTCTCAAAAACCTGAAGCTATACCCACCACTCTTATGGAACACAATTATCTGTGATCACAAGATTAGACTTACACTTATGTATCACTTAGGCTTTTACTTTTTTTCATTCCTGACTTTGTTAATTCTCTCCTAACCCACTGATCCATGAATTAGGTACCAAAATCTCCTGCTCAAGAAACCTACATGATATGAAAGAAATCTAAATGGAATCACGAAATAACAGGGAGATCAGCACTAATGCTCTTACCACCAAAACTTCTAAACAAGAAAAACCTCCAGTGCTGGGGTTACATCTAATTGAGTGGTTGGCCAAAGCGGGCCCATAGAAACCAGGAAGGACTCAGGCTATTGTCAAAGCTATTGGTTGCTCTCCACACTCTGATATAAAGAGCCTATAACTAAAGGCAGTGCCTAGATATATCATTAAACATGGAGAAATCAAGCTGATACCTAACTAGAGCATTCATACATACTAACTATTGTCCATGGTACTGACAGGGACTCTGCACACTACCAGAGGAGACAGTTAAACACCACCCAGCTACAAACCCTTGGCTCTATGATGGTGGCATGTCTGAATGATACAATACTGCAATAGTGACACAATTGTTGTGGGAGTAACCAACAACATGGTTTAGGTGGCCAAGAACCTAAGACTGGATAGGACATGGACCTAGGGGGAAAGCAAATATTATTATTCTGTTAAAGAAGCAGAACAATATAATGACCCCTGACATCATTCTGCCATACCCAAGATCAGTGCCTTATTCAGGCATCATCAGAGAAAGTTCCCTCTGCAGGAGATGGGAAGTAACATACAGCCCCACAGCTGGACAATATGCAGACAGGAAAAGATCTTGGAACACTCAGTCCTGAATGGGATGTTTTCATCAATCCCTAAGCTCATGGCTCAAGGAGCTACGTGGAAGAGGAGGTAGAAAGGTTGTAAGAGCCAGCAGGAATGAAAGGAACCAAGAAAACAGCACCTTCCAGACAGAATAGGACCCCACATATGAGGTTAGATTGTGGAAGCATGCATATGGCTTGAACAGGTTGAAGACACACTAGTTTCCTCCCTGGGCTGAGAGGGGACATGACTACAATTCACTTCCCTAAGTAGTTAGTTTCTCACTAAAGGTATCTCATACAGAATAGAAATCACACTTAAGGGAGCCCAAAGCTCAGCAGCAGTAGATGGCCAACACAATGGACTCTGGTATTTTTGAGGTATTTGTCTCTTAGTGATTTGTCAGGGCATTTTTTACCATACTTGTCTTTCCCTTACCTACTGTGGTTTCTAATTTTGAGTTTTTATGAGTTTTTTGTGTTTCTCTGCATGTGTACATGCTTCTTATACTTTTTCTTTTCTTTCTCTATTTGTCCCTCTGGTTATTTGTTTTGTTTTATTCTGATTGTTTTGTCTGTTGCTGACCTGAATGTTTTCTAAAAAGAGAGAGAAAAAGAAGGCATGCAGTTGTAAGCTTGAGGAGGTGGAAAGGACGTAGGAGATGAGGGAGGGGAAGCAGGAATCAGAATATACGGAATGAGCAAATATTTATTTTGAATTAAATAAAAGAAAGAAAAAGCTGCTTATATTCAAAAGCTCTAGAGTATAAACCTAGAAAATCAGCCAAAATTCTTTCTCTTCCACAATTCACATAAACAAAAATAATCATTATAGATACAAATCTGACATTGATTTTCTTTTTAATTAGCACGCCATCTCCATGCATGCTTTCTGACAGATATAACATGTCTCAGTGCTCCTCTCCTAGGACATGGCTCAGCCCACCCTCTTTTACTGTCAGTCATCCTCTGGCAAGTCTCTTAGTGTTGGCTGCCTTCCCTCATTGCTTCTGTAAAACACTTCTTACTCTGCATCCTGTGTAGGAGGAGCTAAGGTGGGAGGAGTAAGGAGAGGAAGAGGAGGAGTAGGGAGGAGAAGGAAGAGGAGGAGGTAGGAGAGAGAGGAATGTGTGTGTGTGTGTGTGTGTGTGTGTGTGTGTGAGAGAGAGAGAGAGAGAGAGAGAGAGAGAGAGAGAGAGAGAGAGGAACATGGAGGCAGATGTTCACTGTAGTTGGTATATCTAGGTTGGGTATTGAGTTACACTTCTGATTATATAGGCATCTTGTTACTGATCATTACCAAATATATAAGCTTTTGGATAATTTAAGCATTAGAGTCTCATTTTCCTACTGGGCCCTTGTGGATGGTGGGATGGTCTGGGCAATACCCAGCCTTGGCAGAGCCATCTCCCACACTGGCGTCTCGTGGGTGGCAGGGCTGGTGTTTCTGGCTGGCCATTTCTAGCTGCGGCACGCATGTGGCCTCTGGCCGAGAAAGATGGCAGCTGAGCTAGGCAGACCCATCATAGCTTAGATAGTCTGTTTGACCTGTGGTCGATTTTAAATATTTATCTCAACAATCCTGCCTCCTTGATCCTCTGGCACATGAGCACACCCCTCCCCGAAAGACTCAACACTGCTTTTCAGAATCCTCTACTGTTGACAGGCCCACTGAGCACCTGAGATATTCTCTCTCATCAATGGGACTGGATCTTTCCCATTCAGAAGCATTGCTATCCTTCTCCCAACAGTGGGCATTTCCCTTTAATATCTTCAAGCTCCTTCAGAATGAACCACCAAGGTTCAGGCAAGTAACTTGCAGATTTCTCTTGAACTTTCACACCCAGCAAAATACCCAGCACTATGGATCTTCTCAAGAGTCAATTACCCTAAAAGCCCTGTGAGACTTCCCAGTTACCTTCAAGTTCTAATGCCTCACACAGTTCATTCTTCAGTATCATACAAGACCAGAACCTAACACAATGATATTTTCCTCGTGAATCACAATTGTCCATGTATTTTGTTATGGGTGGTGATTTGAGACAAAGTTTCACTGTGTAGTTCTGACTGTCCTGGAACTAACTCTGTGGACGAAGCTGGCCTCAAACTCTGCCTCCTGAGTGCTGACACTAAAGGCATGTACCACCACCTATGCCCCTGCATTTCTTTCCTCCACGTTTTTGAGTCATCTGCTGCCAGAGAAACATCACGTTCTTCTCATTGATCTTATTACATGAACAAGGTCTGCTTTAGCTCTTTCTGCCTCTGTTTTTCACCTCCATCCTGTTCTCTGGACTTTGGACTGTTATCCCTGTGGGAAATGTCATAAATGCTGTTGCAAACATTCACAAGAATTTTATTGGAACATAATAACTGATTTTGGTGATTGGAATCTTTAATAACAATATATTTGATCTTTTTTGTACTCATAGTCCTGAAGATAGGATGTGGTGGTGTGAGTAAAAATGGTCCCCACAGGCTCATATATGTAAATGTTTCGTCATCAGGGTGTGGAACTTCTTGGGAAAAATTAGGAGATGTGGCTTTGATGAAGAAAGTGTGTCACTAGGTGTAGAATTTGGGGTAAAAAACCCAGGCCAGGCCCAGTGGCTCTTTCTTCCTATGGCTTCTACATTTCGATGTAGATCTCTCAGGTCTTTACCAGTACCATTTATCACTGCATGGCCCAATGCTCATCGTCATAATCAAAATGGACTAAAACTCTGAAACTATATGCCAGGACAAGTGTAGTGCTTTACTTTATAAGTGTGGCTGTGGTCATGATTTCTCTGCACAGTGACAGAACACTGTCTAATACAGGAGAGCTTCATGCGTTACAGACATCTATACCTCACTACCAACAAACTTTTCTCATTTTCCATATACCACAAAACGGAGGATGGGAACAGATTGAGACCATCAAGTACGGAATATCATGAAGCAGATGTGACTTATTTTATATTTGCTTTTATTATTGCATCAATATGTATGTATAAAACGTATACATTTTTTAAAAACTCATAATAGTTCAACAGACTATCTTTTCAAATAATATAACTATAAAATTTTTTGAATCAAGATATTAGTTGGTTTTTAATAATAAATAAATAAGCATCAAATACCTGGTACTACATTACCTACTACTTTGGTTCTGTTATTTTCTTTCATAGAAACCTACTATGATAATACTTTCCATTTATTCCACAAAATCAGGTCCCAGAAATATCAGAAATGAGCTGTACAGCCTATAAGTAGAAGAACTAAATCTCAAAACCAGGTTGATGACCCCAAAGCTACTATTTCAAGGTTTATTAGAGCTCCAGTCCAATGATTCATTGTTTGCTGCTAAACATTGATTACCATGTTGTTAAAAAAAAAAAAAAGATAATCCACTGTACTGGCTTTGCTTTCTTTCTTCTATCTCTGTAACCCATAGCATTGAAGAGTATCAACTGAGCGATATACACAAGCAAAAGGCCTGAAGGGGAGACTGGAGGCTTTTCTGATCCAGAACAAGCCCCTTCCTTGCACAGGGGTATCAGGCTGCCCTTTAAGCTATAGTGTCCTAGTAACTCTGCTCAAGTTGACTAAATCCGAATTACTGAAAACAATAATTAGTTTAACACCCAAGAGTAATTCTAAGAAATAGACTTCTAAGCATGTGCTTCCATAATGGTTCTGGGTTTTCGGGAAACTGTTCTTCATCTAATTGTCATTATAAGGAACAAAATGATGATCCAGAACATGGTGAAGCAATATAGCAAAGCAGACTATCACTGTTAGAGATGGTGGCATTCACCAATATTACACTAGAAAAGGGTGAGGGAGCCATATGACTTTATGTATAAAATTATGTAATTTGTAACAACAGGGAAGCTGAATACATCAATGATACCAGGTTGGAAGGAGGAGTGACTTATTAGATAGTGAACAGTTCTTTGACAATTCTGAATTTTTTTTATGAAACAAGCAAACAAATGACAACAATAAAAATCAGTAAGAAGAACAATGACAAAAAATCCAGATTCATGAGGCAATGACAATTAACCCCGAGAATGCAAGTGATCGTGATCATTGATTAATAACTCAGAGAGAGGAAGAGAGAAGTGCATGAATTTGTGAAAGATTTTTCTGAGCACTCATTCATTCCAGATTTCAAGAAACCCTAGCTCATATAAAAATGAACAACCTAGAGGCATGGAGAAGGCTCAGAAGAATGCCATCTGTCACCAAGCTTGATGATTTAAGTTCAATCTCTGACCAGCATGATAGAAGGAGAAAACTAACTCCCAAAAGTGTCCTCTGACTTGCACACACTAGGACACATACACACATTTATATTTTAATGATAACAATATGGGGGTGGGGGGTGGCTGAGAAACTCTTCCAGAGAATTCAGGTTTGATGCCCAGCACCCACATGGATCATCTGGAATAGCACACTTGGTTTTAGTGGGTATCAGGCCTGCATGTGGTGCACGGACATATACACAAGAAAAACAGCCATACACATAAGATAAATATGTTCAAAAAAAATATTTACTTACGAATATTTTAAGTGGCTGGGCAGTGGTGGCACACGCCTTTAATCCCAGCACTTGGAAGGCAGAGGCAGGTGGATTTCTGAGTTCGAGGCCAGCCTGGTCTACAGAGTGAGTTCCAGGACAGCCAGGGCTACACAGAGAAACCCTGTCTCAAACCCCCCCCCCCAAAAAAAAGAATATTTTAAATGAAAAATTTTAAAGTATCAAGATCAGACCAGAGTAAGTCTGGTGTTGCATTATTTCATGATTTATTAGGGCTCTGGTCCAATGATTCATTGTTTGCTGCTAAACAGTGATCACCATGTTGCTCTAGGATAATTACAGACAATGGTAATGGATCCTGGATTTCAAGATACTGTGATGGCTATTCCTGGTTGTCAACTTACATCTTACATCTGGAATTAACTACAATCTAGAACTTGAGGGCACATCTGTGATCCAGGTCTTGAGGCTGGAAGACAGGTTTCTGACCTGGATCTTGTCATGAAGATAGTGTGGCATAGTGGTCATTAAAATCTTAGGCCCAGACATGGTAGTACACACTGTTAATTCTAGGAAACTGAGTTAAGCAGATCTGTGAGTTCAAGGTCAGACAGGGACAAAAACAAGTTTTAGATCCAGGAGTGGTGATATACAACTTTAGTCTAAGCCACACCTTCTGCTAGAAGCCTACATAAGAACATCAGAAGGAAGATTTACTCTTCTCTGACTGCTTGCATTTACTTGCCAGCATAGCTGTTGGAACCTACTTCTACAGAAGACCAGCTTAAACAACTAGCCTCAGAACTGAGCAACTACTAGATTCTTGGACTTTCCATTCACAGCTGCCCATTGTTGTGTTAGTTGAACTACAGACTGTAAGTCATTCCAACAAATTCCACATATATATATATATATATATATATATATATATATATATATGCATATGTGTGTGTCTTAAGAACTGATATACTTGGAATTAAGACTAAAATATGGCTGTGGTTGTATGTACAATATAACTGATATCTCTATAGTTATAATGAAGGAATAGTAAATGTAAATAAGCAATATGCCATAAAAACAAGTACTTTTGAAATGTTCATAATCCCTTAGTGTCATTGAAAACTTAGAATATCCAGCATGGCAAATGTCAGCCATGGTGGTGCACACCTGTAGCACTATGGAGAGTTCACATGCACCTTCACGAACAGCCTCCCACCATTTTTAAATTTAAATGTTCATAATAACACTGAAAGAAACTGAAGCATTCCTCTTTGAGGGGCAACAAAGCATCAACTTGCTATATTGAGAACTAACAAATGAAGCAAGGATTTCAGGGGCATCTCCTGGGTATTTCCAGATCTCATCAAATTGAACTGGAGATTAACCATGGCAGGGTGTGTAAATGGCATGTTTTAGAATGTGTCCTACATAAAAGCAGAGAGAAATGGAATGGTAGAAAGAGGGTAAAAGAAACAGAGAAGAAGATGGAGAATCCAAAACAATTATGTATAAAATAACCTTAATGAACTATATTACTTTGAATGCATCTTTTAAAAATGAGCAAATCACAAAATAAACAGAAAAGAAATAAAATGAAAAGTAATGTTTAAAAAGTCATGATTTTCAACTAGAAAAATTAAGGGCATTAAGGACCAATAGTGCTAAGATAAGGAAAGATGGGACCATTTGGACCTTTTGCTATCACACCAGGAACCACTTACACTATGATCAAAGGATCAGATTTAATCCCAGACCTGGCTGCAAACTCCGTGAAAATACAGAGAAAATGGAACCATGTTGACCTGAAGTCAAACGACTGATAAAACAAAGACTAAGAAATTAGACTATAGAAGGTCTAAGAATACCCAATAAGTAAACAGGAAGGAAATGAAAGCAAGGAGAGATAGACCTAAGGATTAAAGGGCTTATTTGGTTTTAAGCACTAAAACCACACTACAGTAAGCAGGGACATATTTCAATATCATGACAGTGATGGCTGGAGATGTGGCTGAGAAATAGAAGTCTGCCCTAGACTGCACAAGTATACATACAAGCATTCAATATCTCCCTCCCCCCGACGTCTCAGTCAATTTCCTCCTTCTCCCCTCCACAAATTCAGTCGTAATATTTAATTAGAATATTATAAAATGATCTCATAAATATTAGATCTACTTATTGATCTCCTTTTAACATTGGGAGAAACAACAAAGATAAATTATGTTTGAAAATAGCACAACACAATATATTTATATATATTAATTTGAATGCTAATGTTGAAAATAAGCAATCTGTAAGTACAAAATACCCGCTACCACCAACAATAACAACAACAACAATAACAAAACAGGGAACCAAAATAAAATAAGAGGATATCAAAATTTCCCAAGGGAAAGAAGGAAAAGCTTTGTCAAAGTCTGATATGATATGTAACACAGTGGCTTCTTGGGAAAGTTGTGACGTGGCTGACAGGAAAACACTCTGAAAGGGCACTCTATACCCATTGCACAAGTGCTGCCTTCACCGTCATGCAAAGAGCAATAATTATTTACAGACTTTGATAAGAAGAAATTTCAAGGAAATAAGGAAGTAAAACATATACCACACTTGACTCATTTATAATACCTGGTTAATCTTAGACATTTCTCCTAGTTTATATAACTATTTTTAAAAATGCACTGTACTAACCTTCATAAAGAAATCATCAAATGCAAAACGAATAATATACCTAAAATTTACATACAATGAATTTTCCCAGTGCTCTCAGCACATACACACATCTAAAGATGCTAAAATATCAAAGACATACTTCTTAAACCATGATTCACCGTTAGTGAATTTATCTCAAACGTTACACACAAGGTGCTTTATATAAAGACACGAAGGGAGTGATATATGTGATGTGAACTATAATAATCGAGTGACGCAAAGGAAAATAATAGGCTCTACTAGGTGATAGCTACTAGGAAGGACAAAGTCTCTTGGGTGGAACAGAATTCAGTGTAAAGCCAGAGACGCCTCGAAGAATCACTCTTGTTTAATAAGAAAGTCCACAGAAGACAATTAGAATTAAATAGTAGGCTAGATTTCGTCTATCAGTTTGGGTCAGCAATAGGCAACAAGAAGTTAGGACACTATGAAAGACAAGATCTGAACCATTCTTACTCCTCCTGTTGGAGACCAGTGATTCAGAAGCATCTAGAAGGTGAGAGGCACCAGGAGTTTTCCAAAAAATTCTTTCTCATAGACAATATGAAGATTACCCAAGGTTTTAACTAACTGTCCTAACAAACTTTACTGTGGTGTAAGAGCCAAAATCCATTAGAATGCCTCACCCTGCGTGCTTATTTAAGATCATTTGAACACAATTATGAAGGTAGAAAAAGAATGAAAGTCATCAATGTTTCTAGCAACCAGCTAGTTCAAGGCAGAAAATGAGAAACAGAGTAAGTATAAAAATAAAACCTTGAGGCTTGAGGAATTATACTATACAGCACTCACATTTCCTCAAAATCTGTTAACTACTACCCACCGAATCTAAAACCATTCATCTTCTTTAATCTGTGCCTCCCGCAGACTTTCCAATTTGACTGCACTGCCCAATCTGAGTCCTTTATTGCCTGATGTCAGTACTGCCAACAGCAGCTGTAGCTACTTCCAGTTCTGCCCATGCTCCTGTCTTTATCTTGCCATTCATCTTATTTAGCACCTTTTCTCACAGTGACCTCCCAATGAGATCCTTCTTATATGGTTGCCCCCCCTTCATTCAACTGAACGTATGTGTTGTGTCTTCTAACCCGGCAGCAGCACTCATTGCCCGCAGACCTTTCCTCTGTGCATTCTGTGTGTGCTGACTTCCAGCTCTGAGCCAAGGTTTCTCCAATGATCTCACCAAATATCCTAGTCTTTGTTGTTTAGTTTCTTCTCTGAAATGATTGGAGACTCCGAGATCCCTGTCCCAATCATCCCTTGAGGTTACAAGGCCCTAGGTAAAAATTCAATCTTAGCTGTGAATGTTCTCTAGCAGGAACATGCTGGAACACACCGGGATCCCTAGGCTCTGGAGACTGCTTTCCAGTACCTTGTTCAGGTCTCAGCAGCCCACAATTACAGGGCTCAGAATTCAAATCACTCCATACGATCGAACACATAGCTTTAAATCTTAAGGCCAGACGACTGTACTTCAGGGATATGTAAAGAGCAAATTATACCGTGCTGGTATTAACCTCTAAAAGCTGAGAGTTTACATATCTCACTGCATCTTCCACAAATTTCCAGAACAGGTATCACCAAGAAGACAAATGATATCAACTACTGAAGACAAATGAGAACAACTAGTGGCAAGAATGTTGGGAAAGAAAACACTTAGCCACCGTATCCACTGGGAGTATAAACTGGTGCAGACACTAAAAACAAAATGACCATATGATGTAGCTATGCTGCTCCTGGACACATACCCAAAGGACACTCCATCCTTCCATAAAGACATACATTTTCATTGATTCCTTACTGAGACTAACCAGGAAACAGAATTAGCCTAGATATCCTTTTAACCGTCCTGACATCAGTTTTTTTACATCCACTTCCTGTCTTGATAACCACATGCTATCTTTGTTATTCTAGTATTTCAGATGCACTGAAGAGTTTTACAAAGTCAATAATCTACCAACGTCAGAAGTTTGAAACTTCCGACCTCCATAATGTTTTCAATATATGGCATTTCTCTCTCTCCAACTTTTTATAGAATCAATGTGAACAGGCCAGGAATTAACGTATCTAATCAGGTTAACATTGAAAAACACCCTTCAAGTTACTTCCTGAAGTAACTTGCAATACTTGAAGTATTTTTTTTTGAAAATTACTTGAAGTAATTTTGCAATATAAACCATCTTATCACAATGTGGATTAATTTCTTCAGAAAGCTTTCCTTTTCTCATTATAAGAAATGCAAAATTTCAAGATTATTTTCTCTAAATGAAATCGTATCTATCATATCTATCATAAACAGTAAAATCCTTAGAAATGGGGTATGCTACAAATTCCAACTGCTTGCAGGATGGTGGACAGGGGCCTTCAATGATGCCTTGGTGTGGGAGCTTTGGAAACTGCTCAAGGCAAATGGGCATTTGGATCGGGTAGGGGTATAGTTGCTCAGGTGAAGATTTTTCACTTACACTCCTCAGTTTTCTAGAGCTCATGTTTCACATTTTCACTTACACGTAGATGTTCCCGTGCCGTAGAAGGAGGCAGTTGTGGCAACTGAGCAACCATTTTCAACACCACGTGGCCAGAAGTCTCAGAGCCACCATGTTTATTGACACACAGCTGGCAACAGCTGGGACTTGAAGAGGTCAGCCTCTCTCTGATTGTTTTTCAAAGCAATTTGCATCTCATTTTACTAATTTCCCTCTCCAATTACTACTCTCAAGCCAGTCCCTAAATTATCTGTTGCTCCATAAGGAATGACATTTCTTTTGGCTGAGAAACTCACTGTATTACACTACATTAGCAGCAAAGTGCCTCACCAAGGGCAATGTGGTAGCTGACTCACTAGTTTTGGCATGCCCACTGAAGGGGCAACAGGCCAGTGCCTGCAGGGATTACTGACAGATTGGCCCAATTGTCATGGCTCTGACTACAGTCTGCATAAGATTACCAGTAACACACTACATAGCCTTATTTCAGCTCACCAAAACAAATGGTGCCACCAAACCTACCCACGAATTACGCTCCATTCAATAAACTCACTGCTGAATTTCTCTGCCCAATTCGATGATGCATGCCTGCCAAGCTCTGTAATGATGGATGGAGTCATTAGCATTTTAGGTTTTACACAGAACCTGAAGCCAAAGCATATGGTCTGACAGATGTTCCAGCAATGGGCTCTATTTGATTTGCCATGTAGCTGTCCACTTATTCTGGACCTTCATGAAAGAACTGCCGTTTATTCATGACAGGATGACCCATTTCAACCTTCCTCTATACTTAAACTATAAAGTATCCTCAGAACACCAAGGACAACCTTCTTTTATATTTTAGTGAGATTAATGGTTCCAAATTACCTTGGAACATAACCAAATCATTTTAGGTGACAGGATTTACAAAGATTGGGACATTGCCATCCATACAATGATTAGTTCAGTCAGTAAGTGGGAAGCTAGAAAAGCAAGTGTGGTGTGTTCAATTTATTTAGTTAAAATGTAGAATTGAGCAGGTGTTAACTCTTGGATTACAGGAGCACACCTAGTGACCCAACGTTCTATCTAAGTTCTGTGATGTCCGTGGTACCGCAGAAAGTCCAGTCCACATTTCCTATATGAAACCAGGATTTGTGTCTGGAGATATAGCTCAACATTTAAAGGCAACTGTTGCTCTTGTAAGGGACCTGAATTCAGTTCCTAGCACCAAGAATGTGGCTCACAACTATGACTGCAATTCCAAGGGACCCAATGCCCTCTTCTGACCTCTATGGACACCAAGCATAAACATGGCATACATATAACTACATACAGGCAAAATACTCACATACATAAAATAAGCAAATGTGAAAAAAAAATCATGAAAAGGCCATATTTTAATTCCTCGTTTTCTGTGTTGTAAAAGTTAATGCAAAGGTGATCATATGTACTGAATTAGTTTTAGTCTGTCTAATGAATAAACATGTTATAGATGTTCTTAATATTTTAATTAAGAAATGCCTTAATATCTCTTGAGTCAATAGGTAAGAAGATGCTGCGGCAACGTGTTGGTTGGTGGCTTTTAAATTTTTTTTCCCCTTTTGGAGTTAAGTGACACACATGCCAGGCTAGCCTCAAACCTGTGTAACCTAGATTGCCATGAACCTGCTAATGCTCTTGCTTTTGCTTACTGAATACTGAAGACTCTGCTTTGTTTCCTTAGGCACCCACTCTACCAACTGAGCTCTAGAAGCATGCGTTCTAGCTACTTTTTCCTCAATCATTTTAACTGCTATTGATATTTCTTTAAAAATAAAGATAGCACAAAAAAAGATACATGAACAACATCAGTTTATAAGAGACATAACTTCATATTAGTTGCCTACATGAATATTCCCTGTCTTGTCTCACAAATATAGGCAGATATTCAAAAATTATTTCAGTCTATATGTAAAATCTTATATCTCCTTCACAATATGTTAAAATATATTTATACCATAGAATAATATGTATTTTAAAAACTGTCTCCCAGAAAGGCTCATAATTTCACTATGCTTCTATTCTGTTGACTGTCAGCCATTTCTAAAAGTGTTCCTACACACTGCATTATAGACAGTGGGTTTATTCACTGTGGACAAGGAGGTCAGTTTGAGCTGCACATTTTTATAGTTTTCTACATATCTAGAGTGCAGAATTATCTTCAGACATCAGTCAAATAACCCCATAGATCTGTAGTTACCTAACTTTCTAAAACCACTACAAGTGAAGCTGCAAGGTTAGTTTAGTATCTCTGAACATCCTATATTCCCCATCACCTCTCAATTCACTAACAGCCATCCCTCTGAGATCATAAAAAGTCTCAGAAATGAGCATCACAACCTCCAAACTACAAGTAGAGGAACAACACATGCTTCAGTGTACTTGTACACTGGAACTCAGGAAAGACCAGCTATGATGAGGAATCAGTTAAATACCTTTTGGGGTGGGGCTAGTTGCTTTGCTTTCAGAATTGAAAGTTTCAGTACTGGAAGTCACTGTAGCTTTTGTTACTTTAGCCCATATCAAGCCCTTCTGCCAGTTGAAACACTACAAAATGACACTGTGGAGGACCTAGGCAGATGCCTATCACTTACTATTATACCTGTCCCATGCTAGGGCACAGCTGCCCTCTTGTTATTCCACCTCCTCTATGAGAAAATGTGTAACCTTTAACTGAGCTGATTCAAGTACATTCCTTCTTGGGACTCCAGGCAGACATTTTCAGTGCTTGTTCTTACAATGAAAGTTAATTTAAGAGACTATTTCTTTTCATGTAAAACTAATAGCATAAAAATTTTACATTATTTCATCAAACAAAAGAGGTTATTAAGGCCATGTTTCAGACCCTCACAAATACTATAAAGCCCTAATTTAACATTTTATAGATGGAAGGGATTTTAGATTCTACCAAACATCTTCTTTTCTAGATAAGGAATAAAGGTCCAGACGAGCCAATGAAATCTAAGCCCATCACAATTAACTAGACTCCAAGGGGGTAGAAATGCAGTCAGAATTGAGTATCCTGAACCCTCACATGTTATTCTCTACAGAAAATAAAAATAATTTACCATCTGTTTCAATGACTGAGTAGATGCATCTAGTGTCGAGTCATAATTCTTCCTGTTTACATGCATTTTGACTACTTTTGGTAAAAGATGCATCTTGAAGAAGTAATCAAACTTTGGCTGATATGTAATTGCTATATATCACCGATATGAACATGTTTTATTTCAGGGACTGTACAGATTGCTCAATGGTTAAGAACACTTATTGCTCCTCCTGAGAACCTGTGTTCAATTTCCAGCACACTCTTAACAGCTGACATTTACCTGTTAACTCCAATCCCAGAGACTCCCTCTTCTGGTGTCTCGGAGAACCAAGCATTCCTGTGATCCACAGGCATACAAAAAGGCAAAAACAAGCCTCGTAGGCCTTTCATCCCAGCCCTGTGGAGGCCCAGGCAGGCAAATTTCAGTGAGTTCAAGGCTAGCCTGATCTACACAGTGAGATTTAGGAAAGGCAGGACAATATAAGGAGACCTGTCTCAAAAAATGACAAAGGCTAAACACACATGTAAGTTTTTTAAATTAAAAACTGTTATTATAAAACCACCAATAAACTAAGTAAATAGTATATTTGAATATCTTTTTTGAGTGTAAAGAAAAATTTTTGAGAAAAAAATATTAAGGACATTTATGGGCATTATTGGAAAAAATAGGAAGGTAACCTTGTGCAGTGCTGGAGAGTCATGCAATGTGCAGGTTGGAGACCATGCAATGTGCAGTGCTGGAGAGTCATGTAATGTGCAGTGCTGGAGACCATGCAACGTGCAGTGCTGGAGACCATGCAATGTGCAGGCTGGAGATCATGCAATATGCAGGGTGGAGAGTCATGTAATGTGCAGGCTGGAGATCATGCAATGTGCAGTGCTGGAGAGTCATGTAATGTGCAGTGCTGGAGACCATGCAATGTGCAGTGCTGGAGAGTCATGCAATGTGCAGGTTGGAGACCATGCAACATGCAGTGCTGGAAAGTCATGCAACGACCATGTCGATGTTGGAAACAAACACAAAATCACCTTTTGTGGCCAATATAAAGACTCCAAGGAAGGGAACAAGTAAACAGAATAAAACTTTCAGAGAAAATTGTCTACCATCACTGCTCAGAAAATGGCAGAAGGAAAATTTCAAAAGACCATAATAAAATGAGCCAATCCACAGAGGAGAATCCAGGAAAAACGAGCAGTGTTTTCTCTGCAGCCTACTCAGACCAGCGCAGTCCAGAACGGCTTTGTTGCCACAAGCCAGCTGGTGTCTGTGGTTACAGAACCCTTTTTATTTCAATGTCACATTAAATCCTGGAGCATAAAACCAGTGGCTGGCTGCGGAGCCATTTCTGCTTCCTTAAGAATGGGCTATCGGTCTCACAGCTAAGACCAAATATCAACCAATGTTTCCACTGGAGAAAAAAAAAAGATGAAAAATGATGAGAAAGTAGGACTGAAATAATTTTTAATGCACTCACAGACTGAAAGTATGAGAAAATGAGTTCAACATTGAACAGATTGTATATTATACATTATGCTCCCTGGGACAAATATTCTAATTCCCAATAATTGTAGATAGGAAAAATTAACATGAGGAGAGGGAAAAAAAAAGGCTTCTTTTTTTTTGTTGTTTCCCATGTCAAATTTGGGCCAAAGAGTTATTATAATAACTACGAATAAAATAAATTACAAAAGTAGTGAAAAGTGGTATGTGATATGATATACATCTCTGGTCACATCTCATTGGACTGATACAGGAACCAGGTGGCACCTGTAATACCTGTCACAATAATTGGAGACATTATACCATATTTTCTTTTAATGACAGTGCACTACAAGCATCGTCTCTAAATACAGGGAAGCTAATAAGTACCCTAGCACTAACTGTGCTACTCTGAAGGATGCAGCAAAAATAAATCATGATGTTCATGTTCAAAACACTGACTTAAGCTTTAATGGCTTGTCTTTTAAAAATCCATGGGGATTCTCAGGTATTTAAAATTCTAAACAAATTAAATTCTTTTTCTTACTGTGATGCAGGAAGAAAAAAAAAACAGACTATCAACTGGTCAGAGGTGGGTAAACCACAGGCCTAAGAAACACTAACAGGTAACTGTGGCAGCACTGAAGAGGAAATGGCAGGCAACACCTTGAGCTCACAAGGAAGTCATTTGAGCATACTGTGAAAGCCCCAGGCTCAGTGGGAGATCGTCTCTCAAAATAATGCCGAGAGCAATGAAAGATATCCAATGTCCACTTCTCATGGCATCTACACATTACCTATATAAACACACATGTGCTAACTCCACACACACAGAATAAAAATGGAAGTGTATATGATAAAGATATTATTACAACTGTCTATAAACAGTCAGCTAAACAGGTAGCTTTCCTAGCTCCGGTCTTCTGGTTTTAGGGATGCCCTTGGCATACACCTCCCACCGTGCTCCTCCTCCCAGCACCCACTAGTGACAGCAACACGTTTAATACTTTCTCTGAAGGCAGAACAATTCTAAACTCTACAGATTTTTCTCTGGTTCATTTGAAGCTTTGTGACATGTACATTTCACCAACATCTATGTCAATCACAATCAATTCAATAAGGATTTACTAGTGATTTCACATGTACAAGGAAGATCGTCAAATGTCAGATCTATAAGCAAGCAACTCTTATACACAAACTTCTAAAAAAGACAAAGAAAAAGAAAAGAAAAAACAAACAAAAAGCAAAACAAAACCAACCAAACCAAAAAACCTTTTCATCGTTTTCTTTATCTCCAGAGGCAGCCTCTGGAAACATCCATGGTGGTTCCTTATCCTAAGAATGTCTGGCACTTCCCACAGAAATATTATCTTCTGAGAAGTTCTCTTTACGAAATGTTTATTAAGAAAATTCTCCTTTTAACTGCATTTTCAAGGTATCCAGAGAATTTTCTTTAGAGTTTCCGTCTACTACTATAGAATCAGTGAGTGTTGCTAGACACCAACACCGGTATCAGTTAGTTACCCACATTTTTAGTTGGATTTTTTAAAAGTGAATGGTATGCTAGGAATCTCCAGCCAGCCAAACAAACTAATACAAATAGCCTGTCCACGTGCATGGGATAGAAACGGGAGAAGACAGACAAAGAGTCACAATCACAAGCAGTACAGCGTTTTTAAACCAAGTGAGTGAGCCCTTTAGCTCAGCAGCTAATGGGTCTTACCTGCAGCCATAACTTGTTATGCACAGCATCTCTCCCTGTGGCAATGCACTGAAATGTAGCATTCTGCCCTGCATTGACCTCCACATCACCCAGGCGGAGGAAATGAGGAGATTTATCTGTTTAAAAAAGAGGGAGGAGAGGGATACATGTTTTGTTCACAAGAGAAGATGTACCATGATGCTTGCCACAAAAGAACATTGTTCTGAACATGCCTACCATCGACTCACATTAATATTCAGAACGATCTTGAAGTTCCTTTCCTCTAGACCACAACGTTCTTTCTCTTACACTCACAGGTTTCCTTCTTAATATGTCTCACACATAGTAACTCCTCTATTTAGAGATGGATTGATGCAGAGTGAATATGCAGTACTAGCCAGCATATTCTAATAGCTGCTGTACCATAGATTCATGCATAGTAATAACAGTTATGTCAAAGTAAGCCTATGAGATGAAAGAGGTACACATCAGAGTCTAGCGGGACACAGAGTGGATGCACATAAAGACATCTAACACTCGGACAGCTATGTGGCCACTTAACTATTTAGCCACAAGCTGACCATTCATTCTTTCAGTTTTTCAAACTTTAATAGTTGTGCATCAGAGAAGGGGACATTTCTGTTTATTAAAAAAAAAACAACAAAAAAAAGGAGTCTCTTCTTCCTGTTTGCTAATAGCCATGAGGAAGTTACCCAAAGAACTATCAGATCAACAAAAGTGATGTCGGTAGTCACATAGTTTGACATGGGTGATTTGACTGTCAAATTGGTACTTGATACAAATTTCCATTTAAATCTGAAGTCTTAATGTTTGCCATTGAAGAAAAATATGCACAGGCCAAGTTAAGCCTTGGTGAATATGAATAATAATAAACCCTGCAACTTCGACTGTTCTGCCCAATTTGTGATTATCAGTTTCTCTATTCACAAATCCTTTCTTTGTTATCTGACATTTAAGGTGGAGACCTGAAAGGCAGACAGAAATCAAGTTCAGTTGCACTATGGAGTAAGCAAGCTTACTAAGCTAAACTGAGCTTGGAGCAGGATTGGGTTGTTACCTTTCTCAGCATAACACACAGGGTAAATAATTTGATCTTTGCCTGACACAACTTTCTTCAGCGGCATACAAAACTGAGCAAAAATGCAAATCTACAAGCCCCAGGTTGCACATGATTATCCAGAAAGGAGCCAGCAAATGTGTTCGCTAATGACATGATATAACCACTCAGCTGAGGCACAAGGCTTGCCCCGGCATGCTGATCTCATGAATCCTTTTCTCTACACATCAGAAGTAGCTCCCCATGGAAGACTATAGAATGTATCACATTTTTCTGCTGGGAAATCATATCATGAAGAAAGTCTAAACTGCTGTCTGTAAATTCTGCCTGGCCCTACTGGATGACTGTGATAGTTGTTTAGGAGGATGGGATTAAGTCTGAGAACCAAAGAGTGCTCAAATAAGGACCTCACAAAATGGTGTCAATAAAGCCAGATTTGTTTAGATATTATTTATTTAAGGCCGATTAACTTAGATATTTAGAATGATAATAAACAAAGTCAACCTAAGTTGGGAATGAGTTGAGTAAATTCAAGATACCTCAACAGCTCAAAACATCTGAGTGGAATTAAGTGTGCACTAAATTATCACTAACCAAAAGCAAATGAAAGAATTCTATCCTACATGTAGTTGGAAGTCTGGAAAATTCTTGATTTGAAAATTCTACTAAACATTTTGGTGTTCTTTTCCAGAAAGGCTGGGAGTAACAACAAAATGGGCTACAATGGCGGGCAATAAACAATCAACAGCCTCTGCCAGTCTGGGACATGTGTTAAAAGGACACAGAAAAATACAACTCTTAATCAAAACCTACCGCAAGGATAACTCAGGACTTGGATGTCATCAATGGCAATATAACCACTTCTCCCTCCTGAGACTTCAGCTTCAAATATTACCTGTCAGGAAGAAATGGGAAACATTTACAACAGTCACTTTTAAAGAATGTCCACAGTAGAAAATAGTTATAATGCCCTAAAAGAAAATTTGATTTTTTTTTCTCCTAGGAACTTTTAGCTATATCACGTATAGACTTTAATTTCTTAAGACATCTGCATATAACTATAGTAGAGCTTGCAAAGTAAGTAAACTACTGAGTTCACACAGTTCCAATATGCTTTAGCACGTACTATCAAGTATTGCAAGATTTCATGATAATTTATCACTTAGCTCAGGAAACTAACCTGTCCCAAATTATCAGTTCTCAGAAAAAAAAAATATAGAGGCTCATTGAAAGGTTTCGTTGCTTTAGTCAAAACACAAACACAAACACACACACACACACACACACACACACACATTATATTTAACAAAACTGTACTCAGTCATTTCTTGCAAAATAATGTGTGGTATGCCAATTTTCCAAGGAAAAATGAATTTAGCATTCAGCAATTCAATGTTCTATTTGACTTCTTTATTCATGGAATTAAATAGATTATTTGTGAATTATTCTGAAAAACACTTTAGGAAATGCAATGGGAGTTTATGTTTAAAGTAACAATGTAATATAAAATGAGGCTAATGGAAAAATTGGTTATTAAGTGGGAGACAATCCATAAGGAGCAGACAGGCAGTTTCTAGTAGGTATAACAGAATTTAAATGGTAACCAAAGGGAGAAGATAATAATTATGTTGAAACAGACATACAGAGATGCTGATTCAGTAGGCGTGGAGAACCACGGATGAAGCCAATGTTTTTTAACACAGGCTACCAGCTGAAGGATGGAAGCCAAATCAGAGCAGTAGTAAAGAACTATACGCAAACTTAAAGAACAAGGTCACTACCAAATACATTTTAATCATTTCAAATTTGATTTCCCTGTGACATCTTCAGGGGAGAGTGCTTAGCTATAACAGGACAGCTCTGAGGAAGATAGGGTGAGTCAAAAGAGAAAGGAACTGAAGTTGAAGGAAATGAGCTAACAGCTAACATGATGGCAAGATGGCAGACTGAGAGAAGGGAGGAGAAGACAAGGGAAGGGAATAGAAGAAATCACTGGCATGGAAGCCAAGGCTGGCAAAGGAGCCAGCAAGAAATCCAAAAGCGCAGAACCAAGGCCTGATGTATAGGGAAAAAGAGAACCCAGCAGGCTCAGCCATGTCAGCACTGGCAAAACACTGATTGGAAAATCAGCTGAGTTACGATAACCAGAACACAGCGGGAACCTGTGCATCTAATAGACACAAACTTGAGAGGCCAGAGGATTTCCAATATCATCTGCAGGTCTCCAGCTATGGTTTCTCCCTCATTATGGGAATAGTTGTCAATTTGGGGATTGGACTCTGGCTCTAATACTGTACGCTGATGGGAGACCGTGCAAACCATGGATCCCATGGATCATGAAGAGGTTGTATAAAAGCTAAATAACAAACTGCAAATTTGGGAGGTTGGATTTTAAAAGAAAAGACTGAAGGAAATAACTTCCGATGTAGAACAAACTCCAGCAAAAGTGACATTTAGAAAATTCTGTTGGTTTTGACGTTGGTAGTTCTTTGGTAACTGTGGCCAAATCTTACTGTAGGGAAGGAAAAAAGTGTCTCTAATGACACCTGTGATAGTATTCATTAAATATTAACTTTATAAAAGGCAGTGACCTAAACTACCATACATGTCCATGCTCGCTCCTGTGTGATAGGCAGGTAGGTTAATAAGTAGGCAAGTAGACTGTAACATAGAGAGAAAGAGAGAAAGAGAGAGAGAGAGAGAGAGAGAGAGAGAGAGAGAAAGGAAGAAAGAAAGAAAGAAAGAAAGAAAGAAAGAAAGAAAGAAAGAAAGAAAGAATTCACATACATACATTCATATATGATGCATAGGTAAGTATATACATACATACATACATACATACATACATACATACATTCACACAGTATATCAACTTGATACAAAGAACTATAGGTAATTAAGTAATCCTGAGAGAGGATAAGAAATAGTCTTATCCAGGGATGAGTATGCAAATTGGTTATCCAATACCAAATAGCCCTGAACTTCCATACAAGTAGCATTATGGAGACTGAGTCTGTTTTACTTAGGAATATATGTGTATACATGCTCATATATCTACATAGGAACAATTAAAGATAAAAGGGGCCGTGACTTATAACGAGAGGATGGATGCGTGTACGAGAGGGTTTAGAACAAGAATGAGCAACGAGAAAGGTTGGGATTATATTGTAATCTCAAAAATCAGAAATCAAAAATTACAACTCATACAATCATATAAGGTAGCTATATAATTTACCACAACTTCATTTTGAAAAAGAGTTCAGAACAGGCGGAGAATGAGGAAGCCACTCTGCAGCCAGGAGGGGACTTCCATTAAGTTCTACAAATAACTTCCTGATGGGAAGGGGCCAACAGACCAGGGGATTTCATTTAAATAGAATTTAGGCTTTAGTTTCCTTTGAAACTCTAAAGTTTAAAACCACTGTCATTCAGTTAGCACACTGATGAGATATTACGGGACAGAATGACAGAGGTCTTAACGTGAAACCCCATTCTTTAGCAATATTCCTACATCTGCTAAAAGTCAGTAAACATGGAGAAAAATAAGTAAGGATATGTCTTCTTTATTTCATCCACACCAGCCATAAACTCTCCTGGTCTCTCTTCTATTTCCACTGTGGCCTTAGTGACTACAGAATTTACTAGAACGAAGTGAAACTGAAAGACAATGTGGTCTTAGAGAAGAAAAAAAAAATAGCTTCAGGAGAGAAAGACAGCTAATTCACGAACATGGAGTCGGGAGTGGAGGCAGGAAGGTGTCCTCACAGGCACGCGATTCTTCCTTCAAGCAAATGTATCTAGTGTGAATGTCGTCACAAGCCCGTTGGTTTGAGCCATTAACAGAGTTTGGTGAGAAATAGAGAACAGAATGTAAAGAGTTAAATAATGTTTCAATGAGGCACTGAGACACAGGACTACCCTGTCAGCATGGAAAGCCCATACTAGACCTCAAGCTCTCCTAGTGTCCAACTCTTCAGAGACATCCAGACCCACAATATTCACATTATAGGTGTATAATATCTCTTTTATGATCAAGTTTAAACAGTGGTGTATGGACAGTGCCATCGGGTGACTATTATTGTAGTATCTATATGCAATGGCTGTGGAATCAGATCCTGGGAGAATAAGTTTCATTTGCTTGAATAATGTTCCAAGGAAAGTGAGATATTCAAAGAAAACATCAGAATGCTGGCTTCTTAAAACATATTTTAATAGATAAAGCATGTGTCCCTAAACAGATAATCATTGTAGCATTTCAGTTTGCTGTTGTCGGAACCAACTCAAGGAGTAAACTTCTCGACGTGTTACTTCTTAATTCTCTAACTTCCCTCGTTCCCCGTAAATGTGACTTTAAAGAAGATTACTACACCCTTGAGGAAAACTTACTTGTTCAATTACATTGAGGTTTATTCAGGACAATAAATTTAGGCCTGGATTCAAAAGAAGGCAAAATGATTGGCTCTTTATCAAAGAGGGGAAAAGGGTAAGTTTTCTTTCTAGTGACCTAATTTTCTCTACTAAGTGTTGTCTTTGCCTCATTAACAGAAGCTTCAAGAAATTTCTGCGCTTTTGAGTTCCTTCACTACTAAAGTCAGAATCAGCATTATCACTTCACAGAATCCTCACCTTGTGAGGTTCTTCTGTCCAGTCAGGGGAAACAAATCCCAACAGTTTAATTATGCAGTTTGCTGAGGCTAATCTTCGGGTCAGAGCTAATGCTGAGTGTCAAGTGGTTGACAGGCGCTTCCAGGAAGAGGAGAGCAATAGAAGCCAGACCAGATGTCAGCGTGAACCCATCCTCGGAGGCACCTTGGGAATGGGGTGCACGGGTTCTGTCTTTTGTGCTGTTTCTCCTCCACTCCATTACCTGAAATACTGAAGGTGATGATTCTAATCAAATTTCTGCTAATCCAGCAACATTCCTGGATTATTAACTAAACAAATGAAGTTGAATTAAAGTGGGAGAGCAAAAAGTGGTATTCCCTGCAGAACAAGGATCCTCTGGTAAATTGGAAAAATGTAGAAAAGGAAACAACTCCCATCATGAATGCTGAACTTGGTGTTAGCCAGCTTGTATCTAGTGGTTGGTTTGCTGTCCTGTGTGATTCAAGTGATTAGCTGAATACGAGAATACATAAATTCTTTACCTGGATACCTCTGATCCCACTCATAAAACAAGATCACTGTGAAGACTGAATGATTCAAGTAAAATGATGAAACAATGTATAAAAGGCCATGTAAGATACTATGAGAAATGAGAAAAACATTCACTCTTTATTTTCCTTCACTATTTCCTTGTGGTAAATGCGCAAGCTCACAAGTCAGATATATATTGAGTTCACATTCTTTAATTATCACTTTGAATCATGTAAGAACTTAAATAAATTAACTTATATAGCTTTAGCTCATATAAAATTTAAACTTTAGTTTCTTCTCCCATAGCAGGAACTATTAATATCTACCTCAGAGCTCTGTGAAGGATTAACTGAGATAATGAATATGAAAGCACAGATCCTGGCCCACAGAGACTCCTATAGGAAAAGTGCCATTGAAGCTATATTGGGGGTGGGGGTTATCTATTAAAGACAAATGCTTGAAAATCAAATTTCCTCCTAATCCTCTCTATTCAAAACATGAAACACACAGCCAATTTCCAAAGAATATAAAATAATCTGGCATTTTTCTCTCACAATCTTAAGTCTGTGGTTTTGTGATTTGAACTTTCAAACAAGAAACTGTGCTGGTGTAAAAAAGAAATGTAGTAATTAGCCATTGACTTCATTTATAAAGGGGGCGGACTGAAATAATGACAAAGCTGGTCACTTGAAATCCATAAAAAGGTGACAGTCTCCCACCACAGCAGTTTTCAGCAGAGTTCATATTTCTTGTTTCTCTCATCACACATGAGACCTTCAAAGTCCAATTATTCAAGCATGCGTGTCGATCTTCAACCATCTTATAAATAATTTAAACATTATCCCATCCTCTTCATTATGTGAACTTCATTACATGAACATTAGTAGTTTATTTTTGTTTTGAGATATAGTCTTACAAGGTAGGCTAGACTCACCTTGAAGGAGCTATATGACACAGAATGGCCTCAAATGTAAAATCATTCTGCTTCAGCTTCCCAATACTGGAATTATTCAAATGAATTTGAACACTATTGCCCCACAAAGCCTGAGCTTTTGGGACTTCCCTCCTTCCCTGTACTGTCTACATTGATGGCATTGAGGAAAAGAGGGTGAAAAGATCAGGAACTCAAAAGAGATGTAAATATGTACAGATGTTGTAGAGATTATGTCTTGTACATTGTATGAAAGCATTCATCTGCCAATAAAAGCTTACTGGCCAATGACCTGAGGCAGGATTAGAAGGTGGGACATCCAGAAGAGAGAAGGGTTTATGGGAAGAGAGCCAGGTATGAAGGAGACTTACTCCAGACACAGGAGAAGATAGTCACATGAAACTGAGGACAAAATCATCAACCATGTGACATGACTTAGAATAGAATAAATGAGTAATTAAGTTATGAGCTAGCTATGGAGCAAGCAAAGTTTTGGAATTGGCATTTATTTATGAAATATGAAGTCTCAGTTTCTGGGAACAAAGTGGATGAGTGGAAAACCACAAGGTTACAGATGGCATTAATTACAAGGTGTAAAAGGAAAACTCTGCCTTGGAGGAAAGGAGAGGTCAAAGTCTGAAAGAAGCAGGGAGCTATGAGAATCGATGCTGTCCAACTACTGGGTAAAGGGGGGTGGAAGGTGCCCTGTAGTCTGCCCCTGAGGCCAGAAATGAAGGTGGAAGAACTGAAGCCGTGCTGCGCATGACCACACAAGCAGAGAAGAGGGAGAAAAGGTGATAACCTTCTAAAAGAAGTGTGAGTGGATAGACAAGAATTAAATGAAGGGTCTAAGAACATATGATGTCAAAGGAAAGTTTTGATTTGTTTTGTTAAGAGGAGAAGTCCTTAAGAATGGCTATATCTTAATGGGGATGATTCGTCTTGATAGGAAATATTTGAGGATATCACAGTGAGGGTGGATAATGATGTAACATTGGATGAGGTCTACAGTTCAATTTGAGACATACTTTATGATGTATGGGGAGAGGAGAGCCTTAATTTCCTCAGTGTTTTTCAAAGAAAGAATATTTGTAGTTTAGAATTCACCAAATGTCAGAGAGAAAAGGAGAATGAGAGGAAAACTGAAAAGAACGATGTAGCATGTAGGATTTCTGGTGGGAGTACAGAGCCAACTGAAGCTGACAGCTGTGAAGAATCATCGACGAGAATGTACCCTATGGTATAACCTGTTAGCATCATTTCTGTTGGTTAAACACACCCACAAAATGGCTACAATAAAAATAAAGAATGTATTTATAATGTTATAATAATATGAAAATCACAATATGATCAAACTTTAATATGAGATGATGAATGGACAAGCTTGGTATGCTTAAGTTTACCCCGAGGATGCTGGGGTGTCTAAGTGTGATCACTACAGTAGAAGAGGATGATGGATGAAATGACTACAGTAGAAGAGGATGCTGGGATATCTAAGTGTTGACTACAGTAAAAGAAGCAGCATTGGTAGGTAGAAAGTGGGTAATGTACATGGAAAATTATGTCCAAGGTAAGATTATTATAAAAATCCATTTAACCAAAGCTAGCTGTTTCTCAGAAGATCCTAGCAATTCTCTTGTCTCAACACACAAAGCACTGGATCTATAGACCAGTGTGTAGCTGTAAAGAAGCTGAAGATTAAAACTCAAGTCCTATCTTGTGCAACAAATACCCATATCTACCAAGTCACTTCCTCAATCCCGGTGAAAGTAAAAGATTTTGTTGTTTATCTCCTTTAGTGAAATATAAGGTCACTTAGGGCAATGAGAGCTCATGCTTTGTACATCATAGCCAGACCACTAGGATCCTGTTGATAGTCAGGGAAGGAAATATGTGTCAATATGTGGCAGAAAAAAACTGCCTAATATCAGTGGGTTCTCTTTAACTGTTCTGCTTCCTAGGGAAAGACAGGATTGGGTATTTAGCTCATTCTACCTAGCATAAAATTTTGTTGACATAATAAACTGATGCTCCCTTGAGACTGTTACAGATAATTTTACCACACTAATTTAGGAATCACGAAAACATAATTACTTCCCTTGAATAGTTAAATAACTCTGTAAGGCATCCGTTTCTACTGATAGGTCCCAAAAGATCTTCTGTAGAGTATCTTAACTGAAAACTAAAATTTCAAGAATCAAGTCTCTTTCTAAGCATATTTTCTTTTTAAAAAATATCATTACTTTTATTCACTTGTGTGTGTGTGCATGTGTGTATGCATGTGTGTGCATCTGTGTATGTGGCTGTGCATGTGCATTTGTCCATGTGTGCATGTGTACATGTGTATGTGTGTATGTTTGGATGTATTTGTGTATGCATGTTTCTGTGT
>NW_021604616.1:3643273-3818129 GCF_004785775.1 Grammomys surdaster | reverse complement strand
ATGTAACTCAGAAGTTTACTTCCCTCCAAGGGAGTCACACTGGGTATACAAATATGCCCAGCGTATAACAGCCAGTAGAAAATGTGTTTCATGGCATCTCTGGAAGAGGCCCCTTGTGTCACACAGTCCAGACAGGCCGTTTCTTTTGTTTTCCCCTTAAATTTTACCTCATATAATTTTTTCAATCTTATGTTACTTATACATTTTTTTCCTTCTGACTTTTCTTCTGTCTTATCCGACAGGTCTTTTGTAGATATAATATGGCTTCCAGTGTAGCATCTATAGGATTCCTGAGTTTTTGAACAAGTGGAACTCTGTTTCTCTAGCTCTTTTCCTGCTGTTTGTTTGTCTGTTTGTTTGTCTTGTCTGACTCCAATGTGTTACTTTTGTTTTGTCTTATTTTATCATTATTTCTTAGAAGCCTGTTTCTTCCTAATGAGAGATAGAAAAAGGGTGGATCCAGATGGGAAGGAGATGAGGAGAAACTGAGAAAAGGAGGGGAAAACATAGGATATAATAATATGTGAAGCAAAAAAAAAACCCTATTTTTCAATAGAAGAAAAAGAAGAAAACAAAAATAACAGAGCTTATGGTGTCAACCTTGGTTCAAGGAGCTTTACTCACTGAGCAATCTTATCTGACGTCAACTATGAATGACGTGCTTCCTGAACATGTAAAGATGAGAAAACACAGAAGGACGGATGATGCCAAGAGTCTAAGCTACTGTCACCAGCTCCCATCTCCCATGGAAGGGGCAGACCAAAGATCAATTTGCATTTTTTAAAATCAACTAAAGATTAGCAGAAGGCAACAGAAGAGGCGAGGTTGTTAGTGTATGTTGGCTCTTGCAATAGCTTCCTTCTAAGAATCCAACTTTTTCAGAGGCCTTGAGGTTCTCTGAAACCAATGAATTTTTAACAATTCCTGTGTATTGGTTTAGCCATTTATTTAGTATATAAAAGAGATATATACCTGAATTGACAACAGCATATATCAAGAACATGGCAAAGAACATACAGCTCCATTTCTTGGTTTTAAGCTGCTTGAGCGTAATTAAGGCAGTCTAATTAAATGCCAACTGAATCTAGGAAGCATTTACGGCATGTGATCAAGTCCAAATTAATTTTTTCTTAAAATTTACTTTTGTTTTACATGCATAAGTATTTATGCATGTAATACAGCATGTGCTATGTATTTGTACTACATACATGAGCCTTGTGCTTGCAGAGGCTAGAAGACAGAGATAGACCTCCTGGAATTGGAGGTACAGGCAGATGTGAGCCATGACACTCACGAGGAACTGAAACTACGGCAAATGCGGTAAGTGCTCATAACCAGTGAGCCATCTCGGCCATTCTTCATCTCAACTTGACCCATTTTGGTTTTTAGGCATCCTCCTCACTTCATAAATCTATGCATAAAACATTCAAAATTGGCGATTTTCCTTTAGATGTATTTAAGATTCACTTTTCCTTAGAAAAGCTAGTCTATCAAACTTCCCATCAATATTTAATGGTCTGAATGGGATAGTTAGGGCTTTAGAGACAGTAAAATGAACACTCCATTGTGTGGATACAGGATGTGCCACGCAGTAGTAGCTAGGGTATGGGCTGTCATATATATTTTTTTTTTGTCTTTACACACAGCACTGAGTGGGTATCCTCTCACCCTATCATCTGTTGATCTTTCAATGCATCCATCTAGTATAATTCAATAGTAATTTAAATTTACTGTGTGATTTTAGAATGTGTCCATAGAACCACCTCATTTTGTATAACAAACAATTCGACACTAATAAAGTCAATAAAAGTCAAAGTAACTAGGCAGCGTCCAGGAAACAATAAAAATGACTACTCAAGTGTGGAAAGGCCAAAGAGAACTGACCTCTGATAGGCTGTTTAAAGGAAAGGCCTGAAGAAAAGTATCTCTGAAGACTGCACACTGTAATAAACATGAAAGCTCGGTGCATTTCTGGGCTTCAGGTGAGCCAGAGAATTGGCTCTCCCCAAGAGTGTCAACAAAGCCTTGCAAAAAACCTAAGTGATTCAGCCATAATCACTTTTACAGCTTATATTCAAGCGTTTTATATTCATGACGACATTTATTAGTTACTTAAGTTAATTCGTTCTTCCCCAAATCTTGCACTAAAAAAAAAAAACTGCCAATGGACTTTTAAATTTCAGTAGGTATCAGCTCGAGTTAATATATATCACAAGTTAATATAGATCACAAAGACACGATTTCTTAATCGCAATATGATGAACAGTGGTTTGGGCAAACTTTTCACCTCTGAAAACAGTCCCCAAAACTTCAACTGAAAATGAATGGTATCCATGAAATATATCCAATTCTTTGTGTTCTCTGTACAGTTGGTCTTTTTATCATAAACATACCTTTGAGGAAACAGTATCTAATGCATTCTGTTAAGGGTTTTTGTATCAGATCTTAAATATAACAAAAATTATTTTACATATCTATCATGCATTTAAATAAACACACAGAGACACACACGTGCATGTGCGAGTACACACACACATGCACAAAACACAGGCACACACAAAGATGCATGCACTTGTGCAATTGCTTGCTAAAGAGTCAAGACAAATGTGCAGCAGCTTGAAATGCCAGAGCCTCCCTGCTGAGTAACTGTCTTTCATTCAAATCCTAGTGTCTACTAGGGACTACTGGGAGGATATCCATGTCTACATAGTGAATTTCAGCCCATCAAAGAAATCATATACAGTTTATAAGGTGTCGGGGTTCCATTTTATAACCTCCTCAGGAGACTGATGTATCATAAGAAGAATCAGAAGACAGAGCTGGTGGGAAGCAGAAGAGGTACTGCAGGAGGCGCAAAGGCTGAGGAGGCTGCTAAAGCACCTCTCAGAGCATCACGAAGTACACAACCGCCCTGCATTGCCTCTCACATCTCACTCATTACACGTTCTTCCTGGGTTCCTTTCTCACTTCAATTCAAGGCATAAGCATGGTGACACTGTCTGCAATTAGAGACCACTGAACAAACTGTAGCACTGTTCTGATCTCCATAGAGTCTGCTCTAGCTTCAGTAGGCAAATAAGCAGGTGGAGCTTTCAGAAGATGCACTCAGAAAACAACCCTAAAAAGCTAGATAGGGTGGTACAAATCTTTAATTTCAATCACTTGGGAGGCACAGGCAGCCTATGAGTTCTAGGCAAGCATTGTGTACACAGTGAATTTCTGGTCATCCTTGTCTACAAAGTGACATTCAGGCCAGTCTTGTCTACACAATGAAATCCAGGCCAATGTTTTTAATACAGTGAGCTCCAGGCCAGTCTACTCTATCGAGTGTCAGTCCACTGTTGTCGTATCTATATAGTGAATTTCAGGCCATCATTGTCTACATAGTGAGCTTCAGGAAAGCTCTGTTTGCATAGTGACCTCCAGGCCACCCTTGTCTACATAGTAAATTTTAGTCCAGTGTTGTCTGGTCTATATAGTGAATTCCAGGCCATCCTGTCTACGTAGTGAGTTTCATGACATTCTTATCTACACAGTGAGTACTAGACCATCAAAGGTAATATATTAAGACTGTACCATTAAATCAAAACAATCAACAAAAACAAAAATCTAGTAACCACCACAATAAACAAGATACATTCAGAAGTAAGCATGAAATATGATGCATTGGAGTTTATGAAAGATTGGAGTTTTGCAATACAGAGAGAACCAGAATGGCAATTAGCAGAGGACAATGAAAAAACTTTACAAAAATCTAAATAAAATATACTAAAATAACTCACGATCAGAACACACCAGAAAAAAAGAAAAGAAAAAAGAAAAAGAAGAAAAGAAAAAGTGAAATAAAAAAGGGAAAACACAGTGTTCATTTCATGGCTCTGTCCTTGGATTCATAACCAAGCAACTCTGAGCATAAAAATTTTTTTATGAAAATAAAAGTAAGAAGTAAAGGGCAGGAAAAAATTCATCAGCAAAATGTCATTTCTGTATCGTTAGTATCATAGCTTCCCCATCTGGGCTATATTTTATAGGTACTTGTCTGAGCTAAAAATAAAAGATGACTGGTTAAGGTTTCTATTTCTATCACCATAACACTGAATTACAGTACTATTTTCCCTCACTTGCCGAGATGCACCATTTGTCTTCCTACAATCTACAAGCAGAACCTTTTAAATTTTAGCACCAACAGTCCAATCTCACACACAGCAGAACTATATCACTTTTCTCACACAACTATATCTGGAAAAAAAAACACCCTTTTTTGTTACCATGCTACCACAACAATCCTGCTGTCTGCCAAATTTAAGTGAGTCTTATGGGCTATAATTTAGAATTACACGATTCAATTAAGAAAAAAAAATGAGAAGTCCAACCTGAGCTGTCATAGTAAATATCAATTTGCATGTGGAATCCATAGGATTACATCTATAAGGAAGAAAAATAGGCTTTAAGTAAACTAGTTGATTAGCTATAAGTGAAAGGTAACACAGAAACTAAGCTTGTCCTATCACATCAGAGAATCAAGGATACTAATAATCAATTGTCTTATCACAACCAGTTAGGAGGATTTGGTGTGGTGGTGCACACCAACTTTGGGCAAGAAAAAAGCAGGAAAATGACCCAAGACTGAGGACTTAGACTGTCTGGGGGCAGGGAACACCTGTAAAGAATATGATAGTGTAAAAAACTGATAAGACTTTAATAATTAAATAATATCCATGGTATTGCCGGTTTTACTTTGTTAGAATTTAATTATGATTCTGGTGGGAATAGGTTTCTACAAAGTTCACAGAATAGCTGGCTCATCTATACTTAGTTGAACTTAAGGATAGATAGATTACGAACTCTTTCTATTTCATTCTGAGTATCCAATTGTCAAGGAAATTAGTATCTTTGACTACAGTTATTAAATAATTTAAATATAACTATATAATGTAATTAACGATGTTGGAGTTTAATGTTAACCAAAGGACCATTCGAAATTCGAAACAGTAAGCAAGAGGAAACAATTCATTCTACAGCACTTTGACAAAGGAGACTAATGGAATGCTTTCCAGAATTTTATCCTTAAAGAAAGTGAAGGGTAAACCTGAAAGCACAAATGTGGATTTTGTATTGATTTTTTTAATTAAGGAAGCCATTTAAGATAAACAAACTAAAAATGCATGGCTCATTTCCTTCTTTGTAAAATATTGAAATAAATGTCTGATGTACTTATATCTCATAAATCAGCAACCTATAGAATTAAGACTTTAAGAATCTTGGAAGCCAATCTTGCTAGTATATGCCTTTAATCTAAGCACTAGTAGGTAAAAGCAGGTAGGCATTTTCAGTTTGAGGCCAGCCTAGTCTACATTGCAAGTTCCAGGACAGTCAGGGCTATATACCAAAACCCTGTCTCAAAAAACAAATAGAACCTTGGAAAAAGCATGAAAGTAAAACAGCTATGATTATGATTAAATGAATTTCTTAGAGGTATGCTGATAATTTTCATGGGGAGCAAATCCTGACTTTTAGTCTGAGAAATAAATCTTTTATACTAAAAGGAAATGATGCTATTTCCAATATTCAGAGACATGAAGGGATCAATCTAAAGAAGAGAACGGCCCACAAAGCGAGCATCCTTTTTGATGAATACAATTAGCCAATGGCAACCAATAAAGTAGAGATATGAGTGGCAGAAGGTTTAAGAAATTATAATACTGCGGGTAAAACATACCTTGCCTCTGCTGGTAAAACAACAAAGACTTTAAAAAAACTATTAAAAATATGAGACTGGTTCAGAGATTAGTTTTGAAAGCTATATAAAACAAAGAGAGTGGAGGAAAATGGGGCTTTAATCTGACATGGAGAGAGATAATGAATCTGGTGGGTGAAGACCAGAGGAATAGAAAGCCTTAATCTGACAGGTAGAATATAAACAAAAGTAAGGGAAACAGAGATACCATACTGACTACCTGCCTATTCTAATGACATGTACAAAGAACAGAAACATACCTACCTGCTTTCTGGTACCACAAAGAGATAGACTACCTGTGGAGATCAGAGGCAATTCCCCAGTGTTGTCAGGAGATATTTAACCTACTGCACCTTTATGCTGATACCACATATGGGCAGAAAATACCACTAAGGGCAGAAAATCACTGCGAGAAAACAGACCAAATGCTCTCAAGATGTAGTCCTCTGAACTACAGGCAATAGGACACTGGGAAGTGCTCAGAAATGTTGTGGTGCCCACACAGGGTCCTAGGACACAAGGGTGCTATTACAGTACTATTTTCTTAGCACAAAACATCAGTCTGTAGATGGGTTTATAGGGTTTCTTCATTAGATACCCAGCTACAACAAAAATCTGGCATGTATGGCTCATGGAACATTTATGAATTCTAAAATTTTAATAACTCATATTTGATTCCTGTCCCCAAGAGAGTCCTAATATGGGAAAAGACACAAACATATTCAGAAATCTCAAACATAGAGGTTGGTACTAAACAAGGTCAGAGGATAACACAGAGTTCAAAGGAGGTAGAAAATTGTGTCCACCTAGTGAGAAGAAAAAGCTTCCAAGAAAGTGATGGTCCTTTGCAGCGGTCCTCTCTCAAAAAAAATTTCCTAAGTGCAATAAGTTATAGTGACCAAAAGCTACATACTGCAGGCAGGAGGAATGTACAGAACAATCACCAGAAATGCATGTTCTAGAAGGAACCCATCTATGAAAACGTGAGCAATGGCATGGGACCCGGAAGGCAGTAGCTAGCTATTTCCCTCTTGGAAAGCACTGACTGCAAATGATTCCAAAGCACAGTGTTAAAATTTGAAGCAGAGAACGTGGATGGAGGTAGCATTCTACCAATTTGGTAGCATTACCTACCAAATCAGGCCCATTTCTGAAAGAGTAACGACAGGAAGTTATAACAGTGTCAATGGTATAGTTAAACAGAAGACAGCAGTCTAAGGATGAGCCTTGTCTTGCAGGAACGTTTGGGCCACTTTTAGGCAGCAGTCTGAGTCTGCCCTTTCTCCTGACAGTACAGTAATGCCTTTGATGGGTTTACAAATGAGAGGATGTCATTGATCTGAAACCAAAAAAGGTCAGTGTAATAGCAACAGGAAGACTACAAGACTGAAATCTCATTGACAAAACCAAAACATACTTACGCATGCACAGGCTTTAGCCCTTCTACCATGGACCATAAGCAAAGGAGGTTTGGATTACATAGCTGAATTACTTTATATATATATATCATGGATTATACCCGCATTACTATCTATCAGACAAGGTGTCTAAGTTGTTGTATCTGTTATTTGATTATTTTTTGAATGAGGTAGAGTCTCTCTCTATATAGAGACAGCTCAGGCTGTCTAGTAACTCTATGTAGAAAAAGCTGCCCTCAAACCCAGGGAGATCCACCTGGCTGTAGCTCTAGAGTGCTGGGATTAAAGGTATGTGTCACTAAGTCCAGCAATTTTAAATACCTTTCAAATCTCAAATTGAAAAATAAGCTAGGCTCTTAAGATGAATATTTAAATATTCTACAGAGGATTTATTTAGATTTGTGATATAAATATAAACTTTCCCAGTAAGATAAAGAGGGTGAAGTCTGGGTAATCAAATGCCAGATTTTCAAGCCCTTCACTTAAGAAGTTTAATTTAGCATTTACAGATAGGGCAGTGGTAATTTCATCTTTAACAGTCTCTGTAGTGCAGGTCATCAAAAAACAACAGTGTTGAGCGGACTAACGTCATTCAGAGTTCCAGCTCTCAGGACTGGGAGATTGTCTGATCTATAAACAGATTTACATTTAGCTGCTCATGAGCTCCTAGGTGACCTTGTGGCAAAGAATAATGAATAGAATATGTTTTATCTAGAAATCAATTAGGATTAAGAATGATTTAAGCAGCATAATCTGAGCAGTAGCAAAAAATAAAATTATTTCCTTAACACTAAAGTGTACAGTTTTATTTTTTTAACTAGCATTTTAAAGCACTACACTTTTTATGTTATTCTGTAAGATAAAAATGGGTTCCATGAAATTGTTTGAAATGTTTATAATAAAGACTGATAAGCAGGACTAAGTGAAAACAAGGTAATAATTACAACTTCCATTTGACTACACTGAAAAGGTCAAAATTTCTCAATGAAAGCTCAAGGTTAATCATGCAGAGACTAATTGGCTAATAGCAGTACTTTACTTCTTCAAACAATGCCCATGCTTATACCAGAGATAACTGATAACAAAAATCCAAGGTGTCTGTAAAAGGGAAAAGAGATAAACATTGAATTACAATCTGAGTTTGTCTCCTGACATTTTGGCATAGCATTCATACCTACATATAAGACAACTATTTATAACAAGTATCTAATAATGTACAAGAGGCTAACAACGTGAGGGAAAAACTGATGCTTTATGGAAAACATTCAACTGCAGAGAGCAGATCACAGAAAATACACGGCATGGAGAAGGAGCCATAGATGCTAGGAGGAAACAGAGTCATGAGAAGGACTCTAAGAAGGCAGCACATGAACTCAGAGACCTGCAAATGGGAAGGGATCATTCCAAGTAAAAGCAGTGAAGAGCAACAACATTCTGAAAGGATGATCACATAACACTATAAAATTCAAAGACAGAATGAGGAACAGAGCCAATGACCACAAGCCAACATGCCTGGCATCAGATCACAACCAGAATGTTGTATCTGTGAAGTCACTGAAGGATTGGGAGGAGTATTCCAAGCCCCCCCAAAAAATATACATTTGAAGTCCAGTTTGTTGCAAGAATAGCCTATAGGGGGGACCAAAAGGAAGCTGGGAAAGCCATAGGTAAACCCATGTATGAGAATAAAGACAGTGGAAGTATGGACTGCCACACGGATTCTAACAGGCATCTCACGTAATGGAGCAAGTCAAAAGATAACTGCTGTACGGCAGATTAAGGTAAATGGACATGACAGCTCAGAGTTACAGGTTCTGATCAATAGGCTGAATTCCTAGTGTGAGACTTCCTTTACAACTGCAATAACACTGCCAAGAAGACCGACCACCTTGGAATGACACACCGCAGTGGAAGTGCTAAGGTGTAAGAGTCTGGCAGATCTGGACAGCTTGTGGACAACCTGCATGGAGAAGAAAGCTCTCCAAAAGTCACTGAAGAAACTGAAACATTACCTGTAACTATTCCAATGACAATTGAGTACACAGATATAGGCTCAGAGGAACCCTTGTGACCAAGACCATCCCTGGGAAGAAAGGCAGGTAAATCTGTAGCTTACTATCACGTTGGCTGTATCTCTCCAATGGTTTCATTATTCGAAGCAAACTTGCAATGGCTGAATAAAGAAGGTCAAGGAGTGTGTTCATAAAAGTTTGAATTCTCTTTCTTTCCATCAAAATAAAATAGGGCCTTTCAAATAAATCCTTGAGAATGGAGAAAGGGAAAGAAAAATTGGAAATGTATTGTAGAAGAATGATTCAGTCTGTTCTCAATTTTCATTCACTTAGGTGAAAAATCATAATCCTCATGAAAAGATAAACTTCCTAGTGACATTACTTTTTAGCACTAGAAGATATAGCTTACAAAGTTCAAAAGGAAAGACACTCATTCACACAATGCCTTTCATTTTCCATGTCACATATAGACAAAAATGATGATTATGACAGATTTCATTTCCTTCAGGAAGGTCTTAAAGCCACAGGACCTTACAACTATAGTCACCTGGACAGAAAACATTTTATTGGTTAATGTGTTTAAATTTTTTATAACTATGGATCAATATACCAATGATATAGTTTGGAAAATCTTTCTAGGCCTACAGAATATATGGATATGCTCTGTGAATTATGTTTGATGACATGGCTTCCTCCAAAAGCATTTCTTTGCAGACTGCAGTCAGTGTCAAAGGTACTGAGACATCAGAAGGACCCCCCTACACAGACAGTTCCAGAACCCATATACAGCTGACAAAGTGACATGCATCTGTAATTGTTGTGCCCCTTTGACAAGAAGGGAGACATAAACAGTAGAATCTCTGAAAATAACCAGGCTCATTAGCCCGGCATACTTAGAGGTAAACCACAAGGAACCTTGTTTAAACACGGTGGAAAAGGAGGATGACCAGTTTGCCCTCCACACTCACAACTGTAAACATACAGTTGCATGTGACACACACATGAGTGTGCACACATACACACACACACACAAAGAGTTAACTTTTTTTTAAGTAGCTTAGCTAGTGTTGTCAATGTCACAGTACAGGTATATGTCAGAAGAGTGATATAATCTGAATTATGATCTAAAGAAGCTTACTCTGAGGAATATGCAGAGTAGTGTTTTTCAGGAGAGCTTTATAAATGGTGTTGCTCTAACTGGCTATCTGGATGTTGAAAAATGAAAATAGACCCATATTTGTCACCTTGCACAAAACTCAAGTCCAAGTGGATTAAGGACCTCAACATAAAACCAGATAGAAGAGAAAAGAAAGAGAAAGTCTTCTAATAGAAGAGAAAGTCAGAAAGAGCCCTGAACTCATTGGCACAGGGGGAAATTTCCTAAACAGGACTCCAATGGCTCATGCTCTAAGATCAAGAATTGATAAATGGAACCTCATGAAACTGGAAAGCTTCTGTAAGGCAAGGGACATAGTAAATAAGACAAATCGGCAACCTACAGATTGTGGAAAAAATCTTTACTAACCCCACATCTGATAGAGGGCTATTATCCAAAATATATAAAGAACCCAAGAAGCTAACCACCAAAAAACCAAACAACCCAGTCAAAAAATGGGATATAGAACTAAACTGAGAATTCACAACAGAGGAATCTCTGAGTGGCTGAGGAGAACCTAAAGCAATGTTCAAAGTCCTTAGTGATCAGAGAAATGAAAATCAAAACGACTTTGAGATTCCACCTTATACCAATCAGAATGTCTAAGATCAAAACTTCAAGTGACAACACATGTTGGCAAGGATGTGCAGAAAGAGGAACACTTCTCCATTGGTAGTGGGATTGCAAACTGGTACAACCACTGTGGAAATCAATTTGGAGGTTCCTCAGAAAATTCAAAATAGATCATCTTCCTGAAGACCCAGGAATATCACTCTTGGGAATATAACCAAAAGATTCCCAACCATGCCATAGGGGCACATGTTCCACTATGCTCCTAGTGGCCTTATTTGTGATAGCCAGAAGCTGGAAACAACTCAGAAGTCCCACAACAGAAGAATGGATACGGAAAATGTGGTTCATTTACACACGGAATACGACTAAGCTATTAAGAATGAGGACATCCTGAGTTTTGCACGCAAATGTATGGAACTAAAAATATCATCCTGAAAAAGCAATCGCAAGTTGGGAGGCAGAGAGAGAAGGAGAAAGGAAGGGACCTGGGAGGGAAAGTGGACATGGGTGGGAGGGGGAGGGAAATCTGATCTGGTATTGGATGAAGGGGAAAAGAACTGAAACCTTGAGGGCCAACAAAAAGAATGGAAACAGGCAGCCTCTGGAGGTAGAAGGTTGGAGGGACCCTCTAGAATGTACCAGAGATCTGGAAGTTAGAGAATCTCAGGACTCAAATGGAGGGACCTTAGATGAAATGCCCCACAATATGGAGAGGGAACTTATAGAGCCCACCTCCAGCAGGAAGACAGGGGATCAAATGAGGGAGGGGATTGCCATCTCACAGTCAAAACTCTGACCCATAATTGTTCCTATTTAAAAGAACTACAGGGATGGAAATGGAGAGGAGCCTAAGGAAAAGAAGGTCCAGCTCAAAGGGAGGCTCCAAGGCCTGACACTATTACTGAGGCTATGAAGTACTCACAAAAAGGGACCTATCATGATTGCCCTCCAGAAGACCCAACAAGCAGCTTAAAGAGTCAGATGCAAATATTTGCACCCAACCAATGGACAGAAGCTGCTGACCCCTGTGGTTAAATTAGGAAAAAGCTGAAAGACACTGTGGAGGAGGGAAACCCTGTAGGAGGACAAGCAGTCTCAATTAATCTGGGCCCCCAAGATCTCTCAAACACTAGACCACCAAAAAGGCATCTGATATCATATCAGCTGATATGAGGCCCCCAACACATATACAGCAGAGGACTGCAGGTCTGTGTTCAATCAGAGATGATGCACCCAACCCTCGAGAGACTGGAGGCCTCAGGGAGTTTAGAGGTCAGTGGGTGACGGGGACAACATCGTGGAGACTGGGGGGTGGGGGGAGATAAAATCTGGAGTGTAAATAAATAAATGAATATTGCAGTCATTCAAAAAAGGGGAGGGTGAAGAGGAGGAGGAGGGGGAGGAGGAGGGGGAGGGGGGGGAGGAGGGGGAGGAGGGAATAGCTATAGAGACAGAAACAGAAGTGGAGAAACTGCCTTATCTGGAAAATACCTAGTCTAACCAGTAGCACACAGTGGCTCTACAAGTGAGAAGGGTGAAGAAAGGAGGTTAGGTTAGCCAATAGGAGAAGGGAGAAGAAGCCAGGTTAGCCAATAGGAGAAGGGAGAGGAGGTTAGCCAATAGGAAGGCAGGCTGCACAACAATGTTTCTAGAACTGAAAGAGGACTGGTACAAATGCATGCCATCTGAAACAATGAAGGACATTGGTGGTGGGACTGGGTTCCACTAAAGCTATCTACAAAAGTGTTTATTTAATTACAAAATCATCTAAAATCCTGAAAATTTTATTTTGACAAAAATCACCAAATTAATTTACCGTCTGCTGGCTTCTCCACCTTCCTCTCTAGTTAGAAGCCGGCATCACTACTAGGTATTTCATCCTGACCATGGTGAGTTCCAGTCTCTTGCCTCCCTCTTGATCCAGCACTATGTCTAGCCTCTAAAATTTAATTTAGTTTGAATCAACAAATAAATATCTATAGCAATTGACTATCCCACAGCACAAGATCGTCTGAAATACAAAAGTCATCACGCTCCTGGAATAGCCTTTGTAAGCACGTCAAAGATAGTGAAATAAATAGGGAAAAGAAGCAATTGGTTTGCCAATAAAACTTTTCACATAAAATAAGTTCTAGAAGGGTCAAGTCTACTTCTAAGGACAGTTTCAAGTAAGGCCCTTACATGGACTAATTACTTCATGACATCGACAGCAAGAGTCACTTGACTAGGTCCAGGATCCAATACTAAGAGTTACTCAGCCTGAGACAAGTTTATCCACATTTGCAAATGACAGAAGCAATCAAGCGTGGTCTGTGTGGCTAAGGCTCTATGGCTTGTTATTACTGTCAAATATTACTTTCCAGGTTTGGATGCCATCCCAATTTTATGGATGACAAATTAAACAGCACGAAAGTTACACTACAACTCAGAAGTGTTGATACCCCAATTTTATGTCCAGTTTCAGCATATTTCTCCCTAGATTCAGGGTAAGGAACTCGATTAAATTATAGAATCCGACCACACTTTTCGTGTGAAAATAAAAACTGTATTGCTTCAAAGCAGGGCGTCTCTCTTTAGAAAATCAATTTGAGATTCAAAGTACAAAGTAATAATCAATATTTGCATCTTGTTATTGTACATTTCTGACCTTCTGTGAGCTCTTTTGAAATACATTAGATGATCCAGGTAACAGAAAAGCAATCATGAAGAAACAATTAAGTTCTGTAGCTTTAAAAATTAGAGCCACTTACAGGTTATGCAGGGAAAGTACTTACTTGAGAAGTGGTAAATAAAAGACCCTACTACAGCAGCACGAAAGCTCTCCAATGCTATGGAAAATCTGTGTAAGCGTAGAAGCTATGGTAACGTCTGCCTTCTCCTTTGTGACTTTCATTTCAAAAGTATACATTTATATGAAGTATCTACTAGGAAACGAATCTTACAATGAGAAACACTCTTCCATTTTAAAGTCAAAGGTGAGCTCTTGCATCTTTTCACAATTTTGAAACTGAGGTTACAAATCCAGAAGAAGGAAAGCGTTGTTAGTAGTTTATATTCTAAAATGATTGATTATAGACAACAAATGTGCCATTTCATGGCAGGCCAGTCCTGCCTACAGCACGCTGCCTCCAGAAGACAGCCGACTATTCTAAGCAGAGACAGAAGGAGGAAAAAAAGAGGACGTAACTGGGCCTAAGAATAGCAAGGTTAGTAGGGAGCAGAATATGCCAAATAAGTCACTCCATCCTGAAAAAAAGTAATCAAGCTGTAAGGCAAAAGAGCATGAAAAGATGTGAGGGCAAAGCAAGACCTTGGCTTTGTCTCAGAGCCGTCAGTAAGATATTGATAAAGAATTTATGTCTGAATCCCATACAAGAAAAGACTAAAAAACACAGTTGAGTCCTTTGCTTCAAAACCCAAGCTTTGGTGTAGGTTGGGGGAGGACATGCAAAATAAGGCAGGGGCGGGGTCTGGGGCTCCTTTGGTAGAGCTCTTTTCTTGGACACATAAAGCCCTACGTTGTATCACCAGAACCTTATAAAGCACTTCAAGGTAATCGCAGCCTGTGTTACATATATCCCTTTCTCACTGTATCTATCTACCCTCTACTCTGCAAAAAAGAAAAAAAAGGAGATCTCATTGCTAACAATAAAGATAAGTGTGTCTGTGTGTGTGTGTGTGTGTGTGTGTGTGTGCGCGCGCGCGCGCACGCGCGCGCGCGTGCCCGCACACACATGTGTGTTCCTATTATTTCCATGTGGCCATTTTCCAGTATAGATTTAAACCAAAGGCAATGCAAAGAACCTTAATAAAGTGCTTTAAATGAACATGTCCCCGTCATTAACATTGACACTGCAGCCACTTTAGAGAGGCCTTGAGAGTTTACAAAGTACTTTAATGCACATTAGTTCATTTGATTCTCAAGAATAGACACCCCATGTAGGTAGAACACTCACTAATAGTCACAACTTACAGATGCTAAAAATGAAAGACCAATGCTGAGAAAAATTGACACGTTCACCTAAAAGCCAACGTGTGAGAGTCCTAAGTCCCTTGCAGCCAAGTGGTCAGCAGTGGTCTATTCTCAGCATCAAGTGTATTTGGACAACCTCCATGGTTAGGAGCAATTTGACTACTATAAACGCTGTGGGTAATATACATACACCACTTAGACAGAGAAACAAACTCTGCTAACACAGACTCAACTTTCAGTGTCCAGGAAAGTTAACTACTAAAGTAAGCATCTTCTGTTTTTGTCATTCACTTACTAACATATTGATAATGCTCTATCTATCTATCTATCTATCTACCTATCTACCTATCTATCTATCTCTATCTCTCTCTGTCTCTCCCTCCCTCCCTCCACCCCTCCCTCTCTCAATCTCTCCCTCTCTCAATCTCTCTCTCAATCTCTGTCTCTCAATCTCTCTGTCTCTCTCTTTCTCTCTCTCTCTCTCTCTTCCCCCCCTCTCTCTCTCACACACACACACACACTCCTCATCATAAGTACTTTAAAACATTAATTCAATTGGGCCTCAGAGCAACTCAGTATAGAGGAGCAGCCATTATTCACTGAAGATATAGATGCTTACATTTCCAAGGAAACACAGCAAAAAGAGGTAGTTCCAGGATTTTAACTCATTAATAGTTTGACACTCTGCTGGTTGAACAGCATCAGCTGCACACAGATTCATCCTTGGTAGCATCCGTCAGTTCTGCACCCTCAAGCTCAAAGGCAAACACGAAGGGGCATGATAATCCCTGATGTGATACAATACTCACTGGGTCCTTCAGAGGGTATTTGAAAGCCATAATATCATGTAAAAATTATCGTATGGACTGGAGTCTGAGTATTTGTCTGATCAAGTTGAAGTGACGTGTCAGAAGGATGTGTTTTGGGGATTTTGGGAGGTCATTAGGAGGCATGACTGAGATTCCAGAGAAGTCACATGTCTGCCCTGTGAAGACATGAGGAGGCACTTCTTCCATGAACCAGGAAACAGATCTAAAAGGCACTGGTCTGTAAACACCGATCTGGCACTTTTCACCTCCCAAGCCTGTGAGAAATAAATCGTTGTTGTTTGTCAATTACCCTCCTTATGGTATTTTGCCATCGTAGCCTGAAGCACTAATACAGCAGATGTGTTTTCTCAGCACAAAGGACAGCAAAAGTGTAGAACCAAATCAAATATCAGATATGGTTGAAGGTGCAGAGGACAAAATCTTGTAACTGGGAAAGTGCAGAGAAGAGCATTATCCAAACTGTAGAGAATATTAGTATAGATAACACATGCACAGAGCTCATTTCACAGAAGGCAGCCAGCAAGCATCTCATTGCTACCATGTTTCAGTCTTAAGACAGTATGTATACACTCATTTACTCAGATAACCTGGCTATGCAGGCACAGATGTTGTATCTTAGTTGTGTTGCTGACACCCGTGCATTTGCTGAACAAAGGGTCTCAAGCTATGAGGTGTTCCTCTCATAAACTGAAACCCTGGCTACAATATCTAAAATCTATTCTAAAATGATGATCCTGCATCTTCCACACACAAAGCAACCCATCTAAAAGTACAAGGGAGTAAACACAAGAGAGGGAATGGGAAGAATTCACAAAAGGCTTACACTGTCAGGAACGAAAGAGTGCTAGCTCAACTCTGAACTCAGAAAGTTTTATATATCTCCTGAAAACAATGTTTCTAAGCAAGTCCAACTGATAAGGCTTCCATGAGGGAGCAAGTAAGCCATAAAATGCAAGGGAATACACAGGAGAAAAAATTTGAGGAAAGAAATTACTGAGAAATACAGGTTAAAATTAAATCTCGCTTTTTAAGAAGTAGTTTATCATTGCTGGCTAGTTTTCATAGTACCAGAAGGTGCTATGTTGACTGATTAGGGGAAAAGAGAAATCAATAATCTTGCCCACCTATGAACCCTGCAATAGATGATAATGACCTGTGTGATAAGGCATCTCCATGAATGTAATAGTGGCGGCACTTTCTGCTTGAAATTAAGGCTTATTTCAGAGGAGAAAATGTACACCTGGTATGGTTAATCTGTTCCATCATCATTAGGGAACTCAAAGGGCCTAAGGGTAAAGTTACTACTATTATTTTGTGTAGTGGGAGATATTTAAATCTCCATCCCGAATAGGACCGGTCAATGAAAACACAACTCAGTAATTATGAATATATTCTGTAAGCCTAGATTGGGCAGATATCCCTATATTACTCTGTTCCACAGCTATGAAATCCTTATTACTTGAGGGTTTTCCAGACCCTGCATTTGTCCTTCTACCTCCTGCTTCCCAGTCCTCCTCTCCTTCCTCGTCTTCCTCCTCCATTGTCTTCCTCCAGTTCTCCTCCAGTCGTCCTCCCACTTGCTCTCTTCCCACCAACCTTTATATCTCCACCTCCTCTTCCTCTGCCCAATCACTTAATTTTACAAATTAAGATGGGCAGAAGTTTCACTGGAATTCATCTGTGTAATGACTTCACAGGAAAGGGGAATTAGCATCAAAATACAAGGCCGGGATTATACACGACAATTTTGATAATTGGACATAATTCAAACTACCATCTAACTCTGTATCTCTATACCTATAGATGAGTACGCTTCTCAGGGCTCATCAGAGAAGTTTTTGTTGACAAGAATAAGTATCTCTGGAGGGTTCAGCCACAAACAGGATATCTGTATCCCGGGATATCTGAAAGGCCCAGGACTGTTTCAGAAAAGTAAATGGAAAGATTTTAACAGCCAAAGCATGAGGAAAATGGAACAGACATGATCTCTTCTGACACAACAGGATCACTGCGCTCCTGAGTGAACTCAGAGCAGCTATGGCTGCCTAGGCAAGATCAAGTCAGATAGTCTTCCAACATGGAAGAGCCAGAGGGTCATATGCCTCCACCCCAGGCTGGAGCTGTTGATAGTTGATGGCTTCTGGGGGAAAGATGGCCAGTTAACTTTCTCAATACGGCCCTTGCTAGGTGGACCATATTCCAGTGGTCCTGCAACCAAAACTATATAGACAGCACAAATTAGATTCAGTAGATTATTTCTAAAAAGAAAAGAAACAAAGTTGGAAGGAGTGGGGATGGATCTGAAAGAAGCTACGGATAAAATAAGAGGTGACTATGATATTCTCAAAGAATTAATAAAAACATGATATGCAAAATGGCATAATGAAACATTTTATATTTAATATTATGTTCTCAATTTTATAACAACATAGTCCACTAAGTGTGAACTTTCATATTTAAATTTCACAAATAAGCAGAAACAAAAATATATACCCAATAATGTATAGCTGGAGATTAGGAAGTCAGCATCAATGGTGTGCTACTAGAAGCATCAAGAAACCTGCTGTGCATCTGCTGCAAAGGCAGACACTACTACCTTTTGACCAGACAAAAATGGAACTCAGTTTTTCAACTCAAGGCCAAGAAGGGAAATCACAGGGAGTATCAATAAAATATGGACTGCTTTATGTCCCTTCCACTGTTCCTAATTTATTTATTACTTCACCCAAACTAGTTTTTGGTGATGTATAATTTAAAATCAATGTATTCCTGGGTGAGTGTAGGGTGAGAAGAAAAATCTTCATTCTTTTGGTTTTTCATGCCCATAAGTAAGGTGGAAAGAATAGCACAGGGAGGAAGCTATATATGGAAAGTCCACGATTCAAAATTAGTCAGTTATATAATAAACATGATAACCTGAAACAGTTTTAAATACCTAGCTAAAAGAGGCACCATTAAGGTTGACTGTCAGTGTAAACTGGATCCCCAGCTGTTATTCTTCAATGTCCACACACAAATGCTGGGACATGATTCCTCCCTCCTGTGACTCTAGTGACTTCGCTTGTGCCCCTCACAAGTCTTTTGAACCCTAAACTGTGTTGCTTAAAGAAGAACACACAATCACGTTATCTGTTTAAAGAGACTCAATAAATCTGTAATTTCCTCCTGACAGGGTCACGCCTTCAGTGAAGAGGTCATACGCACTGGACTCAGCAGAGGCCTCCAGCTGGCTGATAAGAAACAGTCTCCATGACATAGGTCAGAAAGCTGGAGTCAATCACATTGTCCCACGACTGAGCAGCAAGACCTGGGTCCCTTCCATAAAGCAATCAGCAGCTACCTAAACCTACCCCCCTTTACCCACCCAAATATTCCAACCAAACTTCAGAATATGATGTCCAAGGGAAAAAAGATGCATGAAATTACTACAGCTCATTATGCATTTGTCTGCAAGACGGTGCTTCCAGCACCTCTAAACAAATCTGAGACTAGACAAAATAAGTAAGAATACGCAGAATGAGATTCAGTTGGGATTTCATTGTATTTGGACTTGGTCCTCAAGTTTATACTCTTTAAAAACCATGTAACTATGTGCCTAACAGTTGTTTTTCTTTTTATTAATAATGCACAACACATCTCTTGTCGAAAAATTAACAAAGTAAACTACTAAAATAGCAGTAAAAACATTCTCTTGAAAAGTTGGGCATAGAGGTTCACACCTTCAGCACTCAGGAGCCGAAGGATATAAGATCATGAGTTCAACACCAGCCAGGATTTCATAGGGAGAACTTTTCCCCAAGACACCATCACACACACACACACACACACACACACACCACTATTATGTCACAAACTGCAGTTTTCTTAAACAAGAATCCTGACAAATCATCTCAACAATTCATTGAGCAAAGGATCAAAGAACTAATTTTCTTTATTATTTCAACTCCATCTGTTAATGGGCCATTCTTACTTCTTATAAAGAAATGCACAGTTCAGCTAAAATATATACTGAACCATTATAGAATCACCTGTATTATATTTTAACACAAAAATTCTATTATTCCTGTCTCAGTCTGGTAGAATAGAATGGAGAAATTGGATGGGGCTGGCAGAGAAGCCTGGAATGGAAGCACTCAGTTATTATGAAATAATCATTATGTCAAAGGAAGAGATACATGGGCTTGTACCTTTCCCATCTCTATGCCCTTGGGGTACGTGATTATCTTATAATCATTCCTTCCCCACAGAAACACATTTTGCTTCATGACACACTTTTAAAAAGTGAAAAACATGTTACCAGAGGTGCCTGTTAAATTGATGATGATGATTTAAATTAAAGCACATTTGCAGTAAATTCCAAGGGCCATACATTATTGAGCAGGAAAAGCATCCTTTCTACATGAGAAGAAATATATAAAGGAAAAGAAAGTGAGAGAGCCATTAACTGAGGTTTATGTAAAAGAAGTCAAAACTCTAACAAATGCTTATGATGGCAATCTCTTTCAGAAGAGTGTCTGTAGACAGGAACCATCAGAGAATACCACAATACATTTACCACGTACACTGCCAATAGAAACTCATTAACCTGCGATAATCACTATGCCCCAATGAACAGAAAAATTATTCTTTAACAATTCATTTATTTTACAATCTCTGTAACATAATGGCTTCTAGCTAAATTACTGTACAATATCTTCCCATTTCTGAAGTCTGATTCAGTCCCATATCCAAAACACCTAGTGCTTCTTAAATATAGTTATCAGAAATAAAAACAGAAAACCTACACACGTCATATCATTCTTTGCAAGTTTCCATGAGATAAAATTTGAATAAACAAGTCTGTCAAGTAACACGTCGTAAATCCCATTGAGGGATTTTGTTTAAGTCTATGCTCCTACTTTGTTGAAGAACTGGAACCTGTAGGCTTAATTCTTCTGAGGGAACATTCATTAGTTTTATCATAAGCTTCACGAATACAATGTAAATGTGAACTCTTAGTGAAGATGACATGGGACCATTCATCTATTTTATGATTTTCTCCAGTCATTTCCTATAGCATCACTCTGATTGAAAGGAACAAATCAGATGAAAAAACATTCAATAAGCTATCACTGTGATGCCGTGTACACAATCAGTAATGCCCTTATCAAGTAAAATCAAATGAGAAGAGTACAACTTCATAAAAAAAATCTCCTATGTCACTTGGTGAAGGCTAATTACTACTGACAAAGACCCATATGACAGGAACGTTATTCTCTTCAATAAAAGGAAAGACATTTAGTAAAGTGTCCACATAAAACTTAGTTCTGAAATTCCAAAGTTTATTAACGGAGAATTGGATCCTATCTGTCCTGAAATGTGTAAATGCTTTTCACATTAAGTTCATTGGCAAGGTAGGAAGTCAACAGCCTAAACTGTGCACCAATTACCATTAGCAAATACTGCAGGGTAAACAGAAACTAAATGCTCATAATTGTATGTACATTTTAAAAAAGTGTGTAACATTTAAGTAATAAAAAACTAAGAATGTTTTGTACAGATAAATCTATGTGAAACAAAAACCAATACTGAGCATAAATCAAGAACAGAAAAGGAATCGAAAGAAGGGACCCAAAGACTAATTTTGTAACTTGAGAACCAAATTATGTGACTGGTACTGTGGAAGTCGCCATGAAAAGGAGGATTAAAGTATAGAACATATGGGTCCTGTCCTCATTGAAGAAAAAACTCACCAAAAGCATCCATGCCAGGCATTTCTATGGGACAGTGCAATATAGTGCTAAAATTGAGACAACTGAGGCAAAGAAGCTAGAAACTCAGAGACTGAAAGATGGCTCCAAGAACCTATGTGTGAGGAACTTCCCTAGAGGCATCTATATAAACTTGAAAAACCACAGAGGACAGAGCATCAGAGTAATGTGTGCGGCTTCAGAGCTAACTCTAACTCACATGAAGGGAAAGGGCACATGATCACAGGCGGCTAAATGTCTGCAAAGGGATCTGATAAATGCCAAAGTTGGAGTTTAAAAGAAAAACTTTTAAATTAATAATTTCCTCTAGTTAGGATTAGAGCCAGGGAAGCCAGTTGCCTAGGAATCCATGTAGGAACCCAGGTGACAGTGAGATGGAGAGACACAAGTTACAAAGACATCATCCTTCATTAATTGATTTTCATATGAGGGAAGGATGCACAGGGCAACAGCAGAGTCACCTCACTGCAAAGTTTCTAGTCAGAAAGGACCAGAGAACTATTGTATCACAGGCAATGGGACAGTTCATAAATAAAGTTGCCAGGCATAACTAAGTAAAATCTATTTATTTATGTGCCTTTCTTGTGCTAACCAGGCAAGCCCCAGGGTAAAACTGACATGCAAAAAAATGGGCTATTAAATTTAAGGTAGGCATTTTTTAAGTCTCCCAAAATTACTGATGTAATACATAAAAGATAATTTATTTTCCAAAAGCACCTCTTCTCCTGTAACATGATACACATTTTCCATGTAGTAAAACAAAAATCAATTCAGCATTCTCTGTGGCTGCAAGAAAGTCTTTAAACCAATTAAATTAACTTTTCCTTCTGATGATTGTACCTGCTAGTCAATTATCCTGAGCCCCTAAACAGCTGGTCCTTGCTTGGGAGCCATGATGGTTTCTCAAAAACCACAGTGGAAAACAAATACCTATAAAAGGAATTAGGTCTTCCCACTGGAATGATGCTAGAATTCAGATAAAAGACTCAGCCATCAATATATGACAGCAACGTTAACCAGGTATTATTAAAACAAGACGAAATGTCAATATATAGTCATGTACATATATAACATCTTAAGCCACAATATGTCACATATCACCTAGAATTTTTATACTATAGAAATCTTATAAAATGTCTAAATGAAAGATCACAGATTTTTTTTTCAAATTAAAATGTGAGGTATCCAGCTTGATCCGACCTCACAGGCAACAGCATTTCTGTTCACAACAGAAATGGACTTGGAGATCAACTGCTGTAAAGGCCAAGCCTTTCACCTGTGATTATAGTTTGTCCTTGGTCAACTTTATAGAGCAACTATTAATTCACACTATTCGTTACTACAAAGTAAACAAATGCTCATGAGACTTGCAATTCTACTATATCCATTCCTGGCATTATCTATGTATTCCTGACTCTATGTACAACATAGACACTTGAAGTATAGATTTTGGAACAGCATTTATATATACAAGGACTTCTAGTGCGATTATAGATTCAGAATCTGTGATCTTTAGAATATATTTCTGCTGACACTTCACATAAAACACATTTATTCAGAATCCTGCTCAAAAGATTTAATATATTCCATAGTCCCAAAGGTTTTGAAACATACCATCTCTAGGATCTTTCTTTGAAAATGTAGCCAGAATAGATTCTTGTCATAGGGAAATCTCCATATTTGCCAAATATCAAGAGACCAAGGTTGTGACTTCTGCTCTGTTGTTGTTATTGTTGTTGTTGTTATTGTTGTTGTTGCTTTAAAGTGCAAATGTGATGGGTAAAAGGAGAGCTAGGACTGGGCAGTCAAGGTCTTGTTGTCTACAAGTGTTATGAGGCTGACTTCAATTGTGAGCTTTTTTTCTGGCTGTTAACAGCAGCCTCGAAGGAGTATAAAGGACAGACAAAAGGCTTTAGGAGTTCTGGAGTCTATGGAGGGAGGGAACAGAAGCAGCAGAGCTTTGCCTTGATAATAGGGGAAGAAACACAAACCTCACAAAACTCTTCTGTAATCAATCCAAGGCCAGGGAGATGGCTGGCAGATGACCAGGTACTGAAGGAGCCATGGTGATTTGCCAAGTCCAAAGCAAAGAAAACATGGCACCCAGTTGCCAAAATCATAGCTCTGATTACCAGAAAGAGCTTTACACTCTGACAGGATGGAGCGAGGACTGTCCAGGTGTCCCTGCTGTGAACATGTTCCTCCCAGGTTCTTAAAACAAACCAAGAGGAAGGCACCACAGGAAGGTTGCAAGCAAATGATTTCCCTCACCACCACCCTGTTATCAGTGTTAAAAGAGCCATGGCTGGAAAATGGCTGATAAATCCAATGTACTGATCTCCCCTGCTAGGCTTTGATCTGGCTTTCTGGCAGAAGCAGTTATTAACTACTCAAAAAGAGAAAGGTCTAATCGGGTGCAAATCCCTGTGAGCAGCACTAGACTACATTCGGTAGCCCCCTCCTCCATCAAAGTTTACAGCAATTCAGGAAATGCTGGCATGATATTTTCTCAACTTTGAAAGACTCATTGCTCAGACTCAACTGTGACTATGGACCTTCGAAACTTCTAAGACTAAATGAAAATTCACTGGCTGAAACTCTGTAGTCCTAGCATATTTTACTGATTTATTTCCATTATCTGGAAAAAGTTGGCTGAAGTACGCCTAAAATGTATATAAAAAGCAAAGGTTTATGAGCTGGAGAAACAGTTTAGTGAGCTCCCAGATCACAGGATGCTCTTGCTCTTCCAGAAGACATGAGCTTGGTTCACACACATCAGCCAGCTCACAAATTCGGCTCTACAAAGCCAATGCTAACTTCTGGTATCCTTGGGCATTTGTACACAGGTGCTTATGGAAAGGAGTGTGTGTGTGTGTGTGTGTGTGTGTGTGTGTGTGTGTGTGTGTGTGTTTGCAAATGCACACAAAGTAGTAAAATACAAAGATATATATATGTTTCTGGAGACAAGGTTTCTCTGTGTAGGTAGCCCTGACTGCCCTGGAACTCACTCTGTAGACCAGGCTGGCCTTGAACTCAGAAATCCGCCTGCCTCTGCCTCCCAAGTGCTGGGATTAAAGGCGTGCACCACCACTGTCCAGCTAAAAATCCTATATTAATAGCAAAGTTCAATACAGCAATAATTTTCTTTCTTAAAAAAATAAATGTATCAATGACAATGAAGTTTGATATCTTTATTGAAATATATTTGTTCATATATGAACTAATCATTAAAACATAAATTAAAGCCACAGACAATGGAATGCTTTTCTGCATGGAATACAAGAAAGTTTCAACTCTTGAGAAAGCAGTAGTATTTAATCATTCTGAAGTCCCAGAACCTATTCTACAAAAACCAAACTACTTCCATCTTAATGGAGTGTATAACATGGAGTTTATAAGCCTTTGAAGCACAGAATGAGACAACCTAGTGATCCACAAACCCCAGATGATGAGCCTCAACTGTTAAAATCCTTGCAAACTAACAGTTTAAACTGTAGGATCTTCTACCTGTAGCCACTCAACAATTGAATTCTACAAATATGCATGTCTAAGTGTCATGACCAACAGTCCTATTTTAGAATGTCCAGTGTTGTCTCCCTTGAGTACACTCATGAGCTTCTCAGATTCAAATAGTTCAGGGATGGGGGTGGGGGGGGAGGAGACTTTAGTCTTGATTCAAAAGTAGCAACATGTTTCTTTTATGTGTCTACTCAGATAAAATATATTTTGTGGAACTCCTTAGAGTATGAGGGAAAATAGCAGAAATATAAATAAATAACATCCAGAGACTAAGGTTAGATTCTACAAAATTTATGCTTACAAAAGAATTTAAACTTTACCTTACAATGTAAGTGTAATAGAAAACTTGCATAGCAAGTTTAAATCAGGACAGTCCTCCCTTCATATAAACATGATTCTTACAAATTACAACACAAAAGAACTATTTTGCTTCTATCATTTAGTTTTTAGGGGAATCATATTCCAATACTACAGAAGGCTTGATTTCATCTGTTGAAAAGTCATCCTTGATAAACTAAATATCTACTTTCCTTCTCATTAAGATATTTTCACTCTCAAAAATGACAAAAAATTACATCCATTAATCTAGAGTTTTACTAAATATACTTTGGGCCTAAAATTATAAGATTATTTATAAAACTCAATATGAAATGCTCTGTGTGCTTGCTATTTTGTGTTGCTTTATTCAATGCCATGATCTTGGTATTTAACCCAGGCTTCCGATAGAGCCTTCAAGGCAGCCTAGACAGTTTCCTTAAAATCCTCCTGGCACAATTTCAGAGGTGCATCATGATAGTCATGGAAACCTTTGCATGAGCACTTTAAAATTGACTGTCCACTTAAAGCATTTCCTGCTATTTACAATTTTCCTGAATAACTTTAAAAGAATGCCACTGTCCTCCAGGCAGACAGCCTCCAGAAACAATCAGCAGTATTCCCACAGAAATAAAAATGTCAGGTGGTTCTATTGATCTTCACATAAAGAGTCTAAAAATATCTTTATTCTGTCTAAACAGATAGTTCAAAAATCCCCCCCCCCCGTTAAGTCAACAGAGATATGTCACTGTACTTAATGTGTAGGAAGATGGGCTGAAATGTTTTGGCTTGATGGAAATAAATATTTTTCTGTGTCAGTTTAGATTATGAAGAAAAAAAAGTTTTGGGTCTTCTTTTTTTTAAAGCCACAAAGCCAATGTAAAGAAACACAGCTTCACATTACTCATAGAAAACCACCTTTAACGCTCTAACTTAGTACACTATGGGTCTAGTATGTTCCTGTCAGGATACACGACTGAGGTATGCTAATATACATGCTAACCACGCACATGAAGTCTTGTCTTTCACTAGGAGCGTTCATCGTCAAACTCCTCCATTTCCTCCATTACAGCAGACTCAACAGTCTGACACATCAGGAAGACAGTCAGGCTCCTTTCTAGAGAGGAAGTTCCAAAGCTTCACTGCCCAAGTCACAGTCGGTGACATACAGGAACTGATCCTGGAGCCCTAGGCTCTGACTTTGCATCTTGTTTTGTTTTTCTCCATGTGGTTCAGAGGGTTTAGAGCCTGAAATGAGCAATCTGCTGTGTTTATTTGCTCTATGCTTGGCTTGACTTGTTTCTTTATTAGTTAGAAATTGCAAGTTGTTATATGGGAAGGCCAAAAGAAAAGAACAAAAGCCTACAGCAGATTTCACTTGGGATGTATGTGACTGTAAGGAGAATAAAGTCAACAAGTGTCAGAAGCTCTACAATTCAGTTTTTAAAACGATTTCAGTTGAGGGACTAAATATTTAAATACCAAATTGGAAGTTAAAGGAATAGAAAGAAAGGTAAGAATGCTCAACTTATATGAAGTTATACAGGAGATAAGCATGGCCCCAGTATCCGAAGAGTTAATAGTTATTTGAGAGTTCTGAAATGATAATAGAAACTGCAATAAGGGACATGGTAAAATGCAAAGACACATGGACTCCTTGTCAAGGATGAGGCTCTGACCCCTAATACACAAATAATGACATAACATGTCACCCAGTGAAACATTTCTGCAAGGCGCCAGTCCTCTGAGCTCATACGATAAGAAAACTGGGCAAAATTCTTCCTAAGGTCTGTTCAGTATTCAATTTCATTAAAAAAATTTATATTTGATGAAATATTACTAATAATGAATTAAAATTTCAAAATCCTGTACCTTATTCTGTTGCCATGTGATACACTGTCTTTCTTTTGTGGAGATTGGAAGGAAATTGTTACTGAATTAAGCCTTTAAAATGGTGGCACTATAATTATAAACCATGTGTAATACTTACTTCAGTGAGACGATGGACTTGGTATATACACATACGTATATGTATATGTATATATGTATATGTATATGATGTATATGTATATGTATATGTATATGTATATGTATATGATGTATATGTATATGTATATGTATAGGATGTGTATGTATATGTCAATATTAAACATTTGATTATTAAGTAAGTGATTAATATTTAAAGCATATTAATATGCTACAGTAGGTTTTTGTTACAAATATATACATGCATACTGCCAATCAATAAGGAATAACAGTACTCTTTTGGAAAAAATAAAGTTTTCGGTTATCTATAAGTAATATAAAAATAAATTTAAATTTACTTCATGAATTCAATAAAATATTGTCTCATCACAAAACAGAAGTTGGAAAGAAGCAAATTTATTTTTTCAAATTATATATTCTTCTATAGATTGTTTAAGATTCCAGCTCAGAAAAGACTAGTAATGAGTGAAAGGATAGACTAACCACCCTTCAGAAAAATCACATATTTTTACAATAAGCATTTGAACACTGTGTATTAGACAGCCATACATGGGCTCTAAGCTTTGTGGCAATAAATGTAGGTCCCAATGTGATCTGATAAAATAAGGCCAGACCACCAGGACACAGGCTTATCCTGTCCCCACAGATGCGGCTTTACTTGGGAAGACAATGGTGAAATATGAGAGGAGAAAGTTTGGCAGAATTTCAAATGACCTGGCCCAACCATTACTTCTAATCCTGTATAACTTCCCTATAACTTCAAGACTGTGGCCTAAAAGGATTCAAGCTGATGTTTTAATCCAGACCTATATGTTTTACCAGATCTACGGTTTTAGAAAACTATGTATGTATTTTTAAACTTTTTTTTTAAATTGACAGTTCCGTTCTCTGTCCAAAGGAGGATTCCTCCTTTGCAGAGTGCAGTATCAGAAGCATAGAGGTTCACTTCCTAACCTCTGTGTAAGACAGGAAGGGATATGCTACTTAGCATCTGTCACACACAGTCACGAACAGCCATGTCAGCTTGAATAGATTTCTCTAACCTTTTTCCTTTGTGCTCAAACTCATAGAGAAAATAATTCAATAAAGCGCACACTGAGCATTTAACCTAGAGATAAGCATTCTAAAAGTTTCACTGAAGAATAAATCAAACTAAACTGTTGGATGGGTCCTTTAAATTAAGAGTCTTAATATCAATACCAGAGAAAATAACATAGCTGTGCAAGCAGTTGTCAACTTATTCCATTTTTTGATTATGTTGACAAACTATGAAACTGTCATACAAAAAACAAACAAACAAACAAACAATAAAAAAACAGGTTATCTTGTGTCCTCTCTTAGGAATCATAGATATCAGGCATCAAAGAGTATGGCCAAACCTCTGAGAATTAACTTCAGAGGACAGAGGTCAGAGCACACCCATATGTCATCCAAATGAAATATATGACCTGCTCTCTCAAAACAATATTCTAGCTGACCCTGAGTCTCGAAATAATAATAATAGAGACAGATTCTGAAAGAAGATCAATAAAGGGTCTGGGAGCACATGTGAAGCTTGGGCAGTCTAGCTCATAACTGACTCCTGACCAGAGAAGGAAAGGTTGGAGAAAGGACACACATCCATTTCTATGTGGTTAGAATAACATTCTGCTGTGATTTATGGATGGAACTCAGCCAATGGCTTAGGATAAAATTAATTCCAGTCTCCCAGTTGGAGCAATCATAAGACCCTGAAATATGAAGAAAGTGTAAAGATGTACCTGTCTCTTCTCTGGAACTTACAAGTTTGGTTTTGGATTATTTTTTGTTTGTTTGTAAACAAATGTCAGAAATATACAGTGTGCTATTTACTTACACTAAAAAAAAATACAAGTGATCAATAAATAAGAAATTAAGGGCAAAAATATCAGAAGGAAAAGAGTTTTAACAAAACACCTTATAACCAAGACCCTAGTGAAATTACATTGATCATTTAAATGAACAGTTTAAAAATTTTTTGAAAGAAAAGTCCAAAGTATCAGAATAACAAGTAAATGGTACAAACCTTAATTCTTTCAAACTTCAGTAAAGTATCTAGCAAGACTCTAACTGTTCATTTACAATCAAGAAGCAGAAAGAAGAGTCAGATAATGACACAGTGATGTCATTTCAGGCCTAACACCAGGCACCATTTTGGTTAAGAGATGGTTACATACCATGATGTGACTGCAACCTGCTGAGGGCCTTGTATCTTAATTTTGTTTATTTATCAACATTATCCAACCCTCGACATAGAACATAGCTAGAAAATGTTTACCAAACACAAATGGGCCTATAAAAAATGTCTATTTGTTCTCCTTCTAAGTGAGATTGAAGCATTCATACTTGGGCCTTCCTTCTTGTTAAGCTTCATATGGACTATGAATTGCATCATGGGTATTCTGAGTTTGGGGGCTAATATGCACTTATCAGTGAGTATATACTGTGTATATCCTTTTGAATCTGGGTTACTTCACTCAGGATGATATTTTCTAGTTCCATACATTTGCCTGCAAAATTTGTGAAGTCGTCATTTTTTAATAGCTGAATAGTGTTTCATTGTGTAAATGTACCACATTTTTTGTATCCATTCTTCTGTTGAGGGACATCTGGGTTGTTTCCAGATTCTGGGTATTATAAATAAGGCTGCAGTGAACATAGTGGAGCACATGTTCCCGTGGCATGGTGGGGCATCTTTTGGATATATGCACAAGAGTATAGCTGGGTTTTTAAGTGGATCCATTTCCAATTTTCTGAAAAACCTCCAGATTGATTTCCAGAGTGGTTGTACCAGCTTGGAATACCACCAGAATGGAGGAGTGTTCCTCTTTCTCTACATCCTTTCCAGCATGTGCTGTCACCTGAGTTTTTTGATTTTAGCCATTCTGATTGATGTAAAGGGAAATATCACTGTTGTTTTGATTTGCATTTTCCTGATGACTAAGGATGTTGAACATTTCCTTATGTTCTTCTCAGCCATTCAAGATTCCTCAGTTGAGAATTCTTTGTTTAGGTCTGTACGCCACTTTTTAATCACAAGAGGCAGAGGGAGGGACGGACTTGGGTGGAAGAGGGGAGGGAAGGGAAAAAGGGAGCAGGATTAGGTATGGGAAGACACAGGAGAGAAGTCCAGAGAGCCAGGAGAATGTATAGAAATATGTAGCAGTAGGGGATCAGGAACCACAAGAAAGTCCCAGAAGCCAGGGATACAAGAGGTTCCCAGGACCCAACAGGGATAACATTAGCTGAAATACCTACAAGCAGGGAGATAGAATCAGATGAGACCATCTCCAGTATATGGCCCCCAGTAGAGGGAAGGGGACATCCACTCATCTCAAAACCTTTAACCCAAAATTGTTTAAAAGAAATCAAGGACAAAAAAAAAAAAAAAAAAAAAAAAGCAGAGACTGAAGGAAAGGCCATCCAGAGACTGCCACACCTAGGGATCCATCCTATCTTTAGACATCAAACCCAGACACTATTGCTGATGCCAAGAAGTGCTTGCAGACATAAGCCTGGCATAGCTGTCCCCTGAGAGACTCTGCCAGCAACCTGATTAAGACATGCCAAAATATTGGACTGAGCCTGGTGACCCCAGTGGAAGAGGAAGAGGAAGAACTGAGGGGCTGAAAGGGATTGCAACCTGACAAGAAAAACAGCAGTATTAACTAACTGGATCCCTCCGAGCTCCCAGGGGCTAAACCACCAACTAGAGAGTATATATGAGTGATTCCGTAGCTCCCACTACATATGTAGCAGAGGATTGCCTTATCTGGCATCAATGGGAGGGGAGGCACTTGGTTGTCCCAGTGAGCAGGGATGCTAGAGGGGTGAGGCAGGAGTGGGTGGGTGAGTAGGTGGAGAAGCACCCTCTTATAGGCAAAGGGGAGGCAGGGTGAGGGTTTGCAGAGGGGAGAACAAAAGTGGAAACAACATTTGAAATGTAGATAAATAAAATATTTTTTTGAAAAAAAAAAAAAGAATGTCTAGAGAAAATGGCTCAAAAAAATTAGGATAAGAGTCCTTAGGCTGACATAATGAGATGCATCTAACAAAATGAAATTTAGTAAGAACATCATAAATCCTAAGTTCTCACACAAGCCTCCTGGTTTCCTGTAACAGTTGAACAAATGCACACATCAAAGGACAAGAAAAGTGTCATCAGTGATAAGCATAGTCAAGGGAGGAGTTCTGAGCAAAGGGCACAACGACAGGAGTAGAGTCTGAACTGGTATGATGTATTCTTCTGCCCATAAAGTCCTAAATGTTTGGCTTTCTCACTCAGTCATTAATCATCCCAAGTTTTTACTTAGCTTAGAAGTAGCTCACACTGTGACCACAGCACACACTGTGACCACAGCACACAGGATTAAACAGAGCTGGAAATGAGGCCAATTCCCAGGGAAAGCACCATTTCTACTGAGAGCAAATTTAAAATGGAGGAAGAAAAATAGACACTTGAAAAAAATTACCCAGTGCTGAAACCTATTCTGCTTGTTAAATGTGATCCGGGTTGATTCTAATAATGACAAAAAAATTAATATAAATCAGACCCTAGATCAAGAAAATTAGAAAGTTATTGATTCACGATGGTTGAGAAAATGAAAAAAAAGCAACAGGTACTTCACGATTAGACGCTTTTAATTAAGACCCAAAGAAAATGGATTCATTTCCCCCAGTGAATGGCTTTCCTCAGAGGACGACAGAATGATCATCAGTTAAATCTGTGAGAGCAAGAATCACATGCAGAGGGATCAATACAGTCAGAGGCCAAGTAGATATACAACATAAAGGTAACCCAAAAACCTCCCTCCCCCCCGAAAGTGTTGGCAGAAACTATTTCAACCAAGTATCCACTGAAAAAAATATTTCATAGTTAAACACAAAGAAAAGACAAACCTATATTCCTGAGTGACTTTGACTAGAATGGTGTTTCTACTATATATCTCCTCCACCTCAATCAGCAACTTTTAGTGCATCTGAGTGCAGTGGAAGGAGGAGCTTCCTCATGGATGCTCACCCCTTTGTTATCAAGAGTCGTCACATTCACCCAGACATATCCCATCATCCCAAGAACAGAATGTCTGTACATAATAGTTAACAACAGTCTAGAAAATATCACTAAGCAGGATAGCTTTGAAACTAACTCTACTAGGAAATGAGAAAGAGAGGGAGAAAGAAGTGAAAGGAAAGGAAGCAAAGAAGACAGGAAGAAAAAGTGAGGGGGGATGCTGGATATCTTATGGCCCCCTCGTGCATAGGCACACATTTACACACATTATACACAAGTATGCACTTTTTAAAAAAGAACCATACAAAATTAGGACTCAATAGAATATCTCAGATATGCCAGCAATATGAACATGTTTTCCACTCTTTCAAAATTATAGACAAAAAGACAAGGTAAGGTAAAAAACAATCTTAGGACAACATAATGTTTATTTACAATAAAAATGTTTATTTAAACTGTGGAAAACTATATCTATACTCAGAAATCTCTAGGAGACATATTGTGTTTAATGTTGAGGACCTAGATAATTTTCTTATACATTGCATATTATAGACTTAAAGAATGCTTTCAAGGTATATCATTATTAAGCAAAACAAACTTCCAGATGGGAGTTTAGGTGATAGTGATTTCTCATTCTGATCCTTCACTGGGATTACAGGAGGCAAAAGAAACTTAATACCTGTGACATGGGGTCACATGAGGGCACAACAAAGCAATTACTTCTCTACATCAATATACAAAGGCAGTTTGACCCTGAGCTGTCCCCACGGACAAGATACAATGTGCTGAACCCTGGTCAAGGGTCAAAGGGCAGACAGACTATGGTAAAGCAGGGTTCAGAACAAGCTTTGAATGGGGCCCAGATATGAACTTCTCTAAACAAAGTGAAGGTGGGGGGTGCTGCCGGAACTCTAGGGTACAATGGTAAAGAAAATATTCTCATCTTTCAGTTTTAAAATGGCCCATATTTAAGTATGTTTTATAGAGAAAGCAATATCCTTGTTTTTCCATTCACATGTGGAACATGCAAAGGTTAAAGAGAGGTGAAGACTCAAATTCAACCCTCTTGAGGGCAAGAGAAAGGTGACCTCACTTTCTCATATCCACTATCAGTGGTTTCCTTATGCTATTACTGCCTTGATACATACATATGAAACTTATGTGAAGAAGCACCTGACTAGTAAGACTCAGTCCATCCTCCAGAGCCCCTGTCCCGACAGATTTAAAATCTCCCTCTCCACCCATACAGACCCCATTTTTTCCAGATTCTCACATTTAGTCATATACCCAGTATGGGGCTGCAATACAGGATTAAGAACTTACGTTGATTGAGAAAACTCACACCAAACTCTACACAAAGCATACAACACCTGGCCAATTTCCATTCATTATTATCAGACTATCATCAAAAATTACAAATGCTATTACTCCAGTGATTTCTGTCTATGTATTCCCAAAGACCAGAGAAGCTTCCTATAATCAAAAGTAACACTATCTAGGATCTGAAATAGCCGCTTGCTGTAGTTCCACTTCACCAGCTTACCGTGTTCTGTCGCTACCCAAAGGCAGGAGAATGGAAAGAGGCTATCCTACAGAGGTTTAGTGTGCAGATCTGGAACAATCCGTTAAACACCAGAAGCTGATAAAACTTGCTTTACAATTGCAATTTTATGCTATAACCATATTCATATCTTTTGCCCCGGGAATCGGCTTACATCCATCTCTACAAATTTGTGTACTTTGTGTATAAACATTTTAACATAATAATAATCCTCTATCATAATAGAGAAACAGCACAGTCTAGTGCTTTGTGTGCAGAATACCCTATCCAGCTGTCTACCTCACAGGGGTCCTGTAAAGATTAATTAGCAGATATATCTAGAAAGAACTATGAATGCTTTTACAAAAAAGGAGAGAGAGAGAGAGAGAGAGAGAGAGAGAGAGAGAGAGAGAGAGAGAGTATAGATATGTCACAGGCTTATTATGCTGCAGCTTGTGAGATTAAGAAGGGCCAGGTAATAATACAGCGTGAGAATTAACAGAAGAATGGTTGTTGGGATCAGAGTGAATGAGACAGCTCCTGAAAGATTAGACAAACAAAATAGGGAGATTAGGAATAGATTAGATCCTACAAATACAACAAAGGCTGGTACCACCTTCCTGGAGGCAGAACAGCAAGCCTTCCTGGCACTAAGGGTTAAAGCAGGACATGGTTCCCCTAAGCAACCATCCTGACTCTCCTGGAGGGAGAGTTCTGCCAGGACTCGGCTTTCCATTGACTTCCCTTGCCCCTCCTCTCACACCGTATCTACCCTGGTACTCATGTCCTTCACACACCATTTCCCCCAGGGGTGCCTAATCAATTTAAAAATTGACAAGGTGACACAAGACATGCCGGAGAAGGCCTGAATGAAGCCTGAGCCAGTGAACAAATAGAGTAATGCAGACTGGGGAGCCAGACTTGTTCAGGAAAGCTAAGAAAATAATTAATCCCCTCGACTTCAGAAAAACGTTTCACAATTAAGAAGCCACATTCAAGCTAGTTCTCCATCTCTTGTGTCTCAAAGTGAACAGGGCTTTTGTTTTAAAAAGAGTCCTTTATAATACATGTACCTCTTAATAAACACAGTTATTTGACAAGCATAAATTCTAAATATCAGCTGGTGGATGAAATAATCTTTAATGTTGTTGTCCACGAAGATTATTCCTCCTCTCTCTCTCTCTCTCCTCCTCCTCCTCTTCCTCCTCCTCCTCCTCCTCTCTCTCTCTCACACACACACACGCACACTCACACGCACACACACACACTATATTTTCCTGTAGATAGTCAGTATTCTACCCACTCTTTCCCTCTCATCCTTTCTCCAGCCTTAATGCCTACTGGCTACCTACAGCTCTTTACCAGCTGAGTCCATCAGCCTTTTATATCTTCCCAACATTCATTTCAAAACAAGTACTAACTTCTACATAATTTAGACCTCAGTAAACCACTGAAAATGACCAAATCTCATTCTTGAAGCACCTTTTAAGATCCGCCTACAAGGTCTCTTCCAAGGACCTCCTCTTCCACCTATGCCGAATAAAGCCATCCTCCCCTAGCTATGCAGCTGGAGCCATGGGTCCCTCTCTGTGTGCTCCGGGACTGGTGGTTTAGACGCGCATACTAAGTGAAACTCTGGAGCTTCTGGTAGAGAGTGACTGAAGTACTTCTGAATAGTAAGGCTTTTAGGGCTACATTTTAAAGAAGAACTCTAGAAAATCTATGCACACTTGAAAGCTATTCTAAAGTGAGCTAACTGGAAATCCTTCCTCACCTTGAATTTCTAAGAGCAGTGTCTATTTCAGGGTACAGAAATCTCCAGTTGCATTACCTTATGAACACGTTCCAATCACCATTCACACTACATCAAACACAATTCAAGGAAATGCATCACAAATCAAATTTATCAAAATCCATGTCCAGTCGGAGTACAAAATTATTAAAACAGAAGCCTGATTTAGATAGTTTAAATGGCCAAAAAAATTGAATTATCGGAACAATGCATTTAATTTTCTATTATTGTCCAATCAACGCAATGACACTAAATACCTTTTCAAACTCATGTTTTTAAAGTGAGCAATTAATCCTGCAAGAACTTGCTTTTTAAATGACACACCTGAAGGCTTAAATGAAGCTCCTGTCCCTTCTTTACAAACTCAGCTTCCAACTGAAGAGACAAGCTCAGAAAATGTGAACCTCTGTCATATTAATATATTTCATGGGGACAAACTAAGTTCTAGAAACTTATATGAGGTCCCTTTATCAAAGCAATCTCAGGTTAAACATGACAGAAATTGTTAGGTGTTTAATGCTGCTATAATTCAAGGGCAATTTCAAGGATCTGTCCAACATTATTAATCCCATGTTTTGTTTTTCACGCATTATATAACAGTGAAGTATCTTTATGCTGCATAAATGTCACATTGCAAAATAATAGCACTATGTTTAGCAACTACAAGACAGAATTATTAAGAGACACTTGATTTGTGAAGCAGAGGCAGCCTCAGATGGAACAATTTCATTTTATGATTTTCGTGATTGAAGAATAGCCTGCTCAGCAGACTGGTAAAAGTTGGAAAAATAAGGAAACCCCATGTTAGTCTTTATCAGATACCCTATTCTGTTTAGAAACACACACTGATAGTTAGCTACCTGTTGTTAAATCATACATTTCTTTGAAATGACAATACTTTACAAGACAGATCTATATTCTAGAAGTTTTTTCAAAATATCCATGCATTTTCATTAAAACTACTCTGCTCTTTTCAGTGTCTGGGTAGCTCTCAGCCAAAGTTACCAAACCATGTTTAACTACACATGTGAAGAAAGTACACTATTTTCTTCATAGATGTTTCTAGACTAGAGCAGTCATTCAAAGCGTGGTCCCCGACCAGTCACATCAACAGCCACTGGAGTCATGCTACAAATATGAATTTTTGAATCATTTCCTAGCTCGTTCAGTTAAGGAATAGAGCTGAGGTCTAAGTTTATCAAAACCTCTAGGTATTCTGATGGCCTGCTTAGGTTTGGAAGGTAATGAGGTAGGAATTAGAGGAAATGGAGCCATATCAGAGACCGGCAAAGTGCTTTAAAGTATGCCACTCACGAACAATGTACTTTTTAAGCTCTTGAAATCTCTCGCAAGAGGAATCCAAGCTTATATTCTTGTGAGTGTACAAATAATATATTGAAATCTCTAATCACTGAAGAAAAGATATTGATTTTTAAAAATGTGGTACAGTAAGCAAGAAATTGGGAGCATAATAAGAAAAGCAATATCGGAAACAAGAAACCATGGTAGATACCACTAACCGAATTCTCACAGTATATCAGACATTCAACCAGTCATTTCACACACTTTCCCTTTGCGGTTTAATTTTCACAAAAATCTCATTTGCAAATAAGGAAAATCAAAATAGAAGTTCAGTGTAACAGGAAGATAATGGCTCCAAGAGAAAGAGCAACAAACTAACCAGAGGATTTCAGAAAGATGTTACACAAGGGGAACTCGAGTTGGTAGTAGGCTAAATTTAAAACGGGACTTCAACAAGTCCCTGGACACATCACAACATATAGTTATGTGGTGCAATGTCATAGTAAATTTCTTTAAATTCTAATAGATTGAAAATTTTTTTTGAAATGTGAGATAACATTCTTAGCGTTTACAAAAGAGACACACTCTTGCCAACACTATGATTGTGGACTAGTGACCCATGCTTGCACAGCGACATTCAACTACCAACTGATGGTGATTTCTGACATTCCAAGAGGAAACTAATACAGTATAGAATTCAGCCAAAGTCACAATATTACTAAGGGCTTGGTTATAATTAAAACTAGGGTGCACAAAGTCCTTCTCCCAACAGTTATGCTGTTTTCCGATCACTGTTTGTGGTCATCTGGCAGCATGTGGACCTTATGGCACATTGAGCTCGTTCAAGTTGTTTTAAGGTTTATCTATTTTATGTGTATAAATGTTTGGCATGAATATATTTCCAAATACCATGTAAATGCTTGTTGCCCAGAGAGGGTAGAAAAAGTGTATCTGGTTCTCTGTAAGAATAACAAGTGCTCACAACCACTAAGCCATACCTCCAGCCTGTATCTCAATTTTTTTTTTATTGGATGATTTATTTACATTTCCTATGTTGTCCCCTTACCCCATCCCCCACCACCCCCTGGGAACCCCCAATCCCCTCACCCCTCCTCCTTCTTCTCTGTGGATGTAACCTCTATCTACACCCCCCCACTCCCACCTCCCCACCCTCAAAATTCCCACCCCCTGGGGCATCCAGCCTTCACGAGGTCAAGGTTCTCTTCTTCCACCTATGCCCAGCAGGGCCCTCCACTTTTACATATTCAGCTGAAGCCCTGGATCCCCCCCTAAGTGCTCCCAGGCTGGTGGTTTAGACCCTGGGAGCTGTGGTTGGTTGGTATTGTTGCTCTCCTCATGGTGCCACAAACCCTTTCAGCTCCTTCAGTCTTCACTCTAACTCCTCTATTGAGAACCCCATGATCAGTTCAATGGCTAGTTGTGAGCATCTGCCTCTGAATATGTCTGACTCTTGAAGGCCTCTGAGGAGATATCCATATCAGGCTCTTATCAGCATGCACTTCCTGTCTTCCACATCAGCATCTACCTTTGGTGATTGCACATGGGATAGATACTCAGGTGGAGTGGTCTTGAGACGGCCCCTCCTTCAGTTTCTGTCCCTCACTTTGTCTCCATATTTGCTCCCTTGAGTATTTTGTTGCTCCTTCTAAGAAGGACCGAATCACCCTCACTTGGTCTTCCTTCTTTATGGACTTCATGTGGCCTGTGAGTTGCATCTTGGGCATTTCAAGGTTCTAGGCTAATATCCAATAATCAGTGAGTGAATACCATGTGTCTTCTTTTGTGATTGGCTTACCTCACTCAGGATGATAATTTCTAGTTCCATCCATTTACCAAGGAACCTCTCGAATTCATTGTTTTTAATAGCTGAGTAATACTCCATTGTGTAAATATACCACATTTTTTGAATCCATTCCTCAGTTGAAGGACATCTGGGTTCTTTCCAGCTCCTGGCTATTATAAATAGGGCTGCTATGAACATAGTTGAGCATATGTCCTTGTTATATGTTCGAGCATCTTCTGGGTATATGCCTAGGAGTGGTATAGCTGGATCCTCCGGTAATGCTATGTCCAATTTTCTGAGGAACCGCCAGACTGATTTCCAAAGTGGTTGCACCATCTTGCAGTCCCACCAACAATGGAGGAGTGTTCCTCTTTCTCCACACCCTCGCCAGCATCTACTATCACCTGAGTTTTTAATCTTAGCCATTCTGACTGGTGTGAGATGGAATCTCAGGGTTGTTTTGATTTGCATTTCCCTGACGACTAAGGATGCTGAACATTTCTTTAGATGCTTCTCGGCCATTCGAGTTTCTTCCGTTGAAAATTCTTTGTTAAGCTCTATACCCCATTTTTTAATAGGGTAATTTGGTTGTCTGGAGTCTAATTTCTTGAGTTCTTTGTATATATTGGATATTAGCCCTCTATCAGATGAAGGATTGGTAAAGATCTTTTCCCAATTTGTTGGTTGTCGTTTTGTCCTATTGACAGTGTCCTTTGCCTTACAGAAACTTTGCAATTTTATGAAGTCCCATTTGTCAATTCTCGATCTTAGAGCATATGCCATTGGAGTTCTGTTCAGGAACTTTTCCCCTGTGCCCAAGTATTCGAGGCTTTTCCCCACCTTCTCTTCTATTAGTTTCAGTGTATCTGGTTTTATGTGGAGGTCCTTTATCCACATAGACTTGAGCTTTGTACAAGGGGATAAGAATGGATCAATTTTCATTCTTCTACATGTTGTCTTCCAGTTGAACCAGCACCATTTGTTGAAAATGCTGTCCTTTTTCCACTGGACAGTTTTAGCTCCTTTGTCAAAGATCAAGTGACCATAGGAGTGTGGGTTCATTTCTGGGTCTTCAATTCTATTCCATTGATCTTCCTGCCTGTCTCTGTACCAATACCAGGTAGTTTTTATCACTATTGCTCTGTAGTACAGAGTGTGTGGGTGCATACATATGTGAATGCATATTCAGAGAGGTCACTCACTCCTTCTATAATGTAGGCCTCGGCTGGGCGTGGGGAGAAGGTGAAGGACACAGGTCACCAGGCTTGACTGCACCCTGCCCTTACACACAGAAGCATGTCGCAGACCCAGAATGCTTTTAAGACATGGATAATAACAAACCTGTTGACCTTGCTGATACTCTAGGTGCAACTCAGCAACACTAACAAACTGGTGTGTGAGCAATCTCAAAGGCATCTGTTCTTTTGAAAACATTTCCGTTTCAAATACTATTTAATATTTTACCTCCAAGATCCAAATGCAAAGAAGCATAATTTCCCAAACATCATTCACAACTGCGTGACTTTATAGCTGCTATTTTCTCTATCCGGTCCTGGAATGCTCCCTTCTTTCAAAACTCAAAATGCAACTTCCATTAAGGACACAACACATTTGCGGTACATATTCTCCTCTGTACTACCGCCTAAGACATGCTTTAAACTTGAATTCTGATGTAAGTATTTACTGCCTTGTCTGCATACATGCAAAATAAAAAAATATGGCAATGTAATAGTTATGTAAATTTATATCTGTATCTCTACAATGAAAAGAATTTCAATGTTGCAAAATAATTTGAAACATCCTATCTTAAAGAAATGAAAATGTCCTCCTGGGCATTTACTTAATAATTATTTAGTAAAATGATGAGGAATTCAATAAAGAACTAATAATGGTCACTAGCCTTGTAACCGACTCTAGTTAAAACTTCTGTCTCCTCATTATGAAATAATAAAATTTTAATTAACAAAGTGAAAATCAAAGGTGATAATCCATGTAAAATGTTTGAAACAGAACAAGCAATTTGCCTTAATATGCTCATGTAAATTATAGTCATGTAACAGAATTAGGGTTGTTTACATAGGATATATTTATTTTTCTCAATTCTAGAGAAAAAGAAGTCAAAGATCACAGGACTGGAAGGTTTGGGTGTTAGTCAAACGCTGTATTCTGCTTCTAAGAAGATACTATATCTACAGTCTCAAAAAAGATGAGCAGTGCCTTTCTGTAGTGGAAGGAGGAGGAGGAGATTAGCTTCTTTTACAAGATACTGAAGGAGGAAAAACTGTGGCTTAATTCCTTCTTTTATCACCACCACCTTACCAATACCTGAGTTTTGGACAGGAAACATTCCAATCATTTAAAAAGTATCTTGTCTTATTGACCTTCATAAACTCTTATTGATATACTACAAACACTACTCAAATGCATTTTACAACTTTAAAATATTAAATTTTATTTTAGTACCAAACATATTTGAAAAAGAAAAAATAGTAACTATTATGTATGGCTGCCAAGAGCTTGACATCACTTTACTCCTAACCTTACACTGGTGCCAAGAACCTTCTTTCTAAGTGTCTGTTGTTGGTTACATAGATGCCTTTTCACAAAACAGATTTCTCTCAGCTTTTCTTGGTGTAGTTATAAAAGAATTCACTCGCTTCACTCACATTTCTCAATGGAGTGAATTCAGAAACAGAAATGCTACTGGAGGACTACTCTTTTCTTGCTATTTAAATTAGTAAGCTGGTCTACTAAGGGATCTTCCTGCATTTCAGAGCCTAGCCTCTTGTTTCTCTGCAATTGGTAAATAATGCAAAATATTGACCAGCATTTTACATATTTATTTTTATCAAACCAGTTGATCATGCTAAATTGGAAGGCAAAGAAAAAGCTTATTACATTTTATCTTGTTCACTTAGACACAAAGTATTTGCAATTAATGTAAAATAAGTGTGCTAGAACCAAAATATTTTAAGAAGTAGCTACTTACTAAAAATATTGTGCTCTCTCCCTCAACCAACATGCCCTCTAGCCACATGTTCTTGGCTCCTTTAATAGTGCCACCTATAAATCCCATGTCATGAAACGGGACTTAGAGCAGACCGTAACTGGTGGGTTATACCTATAACATACATGTCACTGATGCACTAATGTACATATCTTGCCAGGACAGCTGTTGTAGCTTTTAGGGTAAATAGCTGGATGAAATTGAGACTTACGTTTCTCTTCCTGCAGAGTGTGTAGCACCTGTCAGCACCAAGAACACTAACCAAGAAAGATGAATCTCTAAGTGAATACCACCCTGATCTCTACATGTCCTGCAACTCAAATATAAACTGAGTTGCAAACAGAAACCAGCTACTTGTTTACTTATTTTGAAAGCTTAAGACAAACACAGTTCATACACTATGTTGATAATATACATTCTAAATATTTTAGATTAAACAAAATTATATTCTATTAAATAACACAGATGCAGAATGGATTACTTTACGAACATTAGTAAACTGGCCTACTGAAAAGAAATAATAAATTTGAAAGAATATGATCCTCATTTATTATACAAAGCTCATATACGTAGGGGATAGAGTACACCTTTGCATTAGCAATAAAAAGAGAACATGTATTTATGTGTATACACAATTATAGTATATTATTAAAAAATTCATCATATCCCACACAAAGAGGAATATACTTGCATAGGAGATTTCACTCTTCTGTGTGAAAATCCTTCCATTAGTGATAATTGATTTCTTTTTACAAGTTAATTAGATGATCAGTACATATTTTAGATGTGCAGAATGTAATAAGCTCGTATGTGGTCATGAAAATTTTTGAGCAACTTCTCTTCAAATGCAAAGCATTTTATAAACGAATATGACAGCACCAGAGTTCGATTAGTGTCTAAAAGTTAGAAACTTGATTTGGAAGTAAAAAGAGATGGAACCAAAAAAAAACCAACAAAAAAGTGAGTTTTTAATGTCTAATCACCATTTGCATAGGACAGTTAAAAGTGCATGCAAAGACACCTAAGTCCCAGGATACCCAAGTATAAAGAAGTGATGTGAGATCTGAAGTAAGCTGTGGTCAGAAAGCACCTAAATGGCTCTATACTACAACATCCTTTGGCATATGTGGAAAACACACCACACAATCAGAATAACTTTGTAAGACCCGGTATCCTGATACTACTAAGGTTAATTCAAACATAACCAAAAATAACCCTTTTTTACCACTGCCTCCTCTCCTTCCTGCTCCTGCTCCTCCTCCTCATCTTCCTCCTCCTCTAGAACTGATTAATTGATAAACAACTGGGTTAAGAAGAAAGCTAAGAAAAGCCAAAAACCTTCTGATTGGCCCACTTCCATACAGTGCCAGCCGCATCGACAGTCTTAGAACTTACCCTATACGTTGAAATGTCTGGGATTAGAGGCTAGAACATTTTTAAAAACGAAACTTCTAGGCAATGCTGAACCATTTCATAAGGGACCGTATGGTAGTTATTCCCAAAAAGAACTAAGGCTGCCGTCATAGCTTCTACAGGGCTGATTAACTGGTTAGAGCTTCAGTGCAGTATAAAGATGAGAAGGAAGGCTGCCAGGTCCAGAGCTGCATTTTCTTGGGCATCTTTAGCCCCCTAAACAGCCATTTATTGTCTTCCTCTTAGAAAACCTAAAATCTTTGTAACCACCTAGTTAATCATTTGCATTATATAAAATGAACCCTTTCCAACTGAAGGAAGAGTTAAGAATAAACCTTTAGCAGAGTTTTTGCTTTGACCTACCTATCTAATGTTTCTCCCAAAGTGTTTGGAAAGTACCTTGATTTATGAATATTTTAATGTTTATGCATGGTTTGCCTTCATGTGTGCTTGTGCATTATGTATCCAGTATTCTGCAGAGGCCAGAATAGAATACAGGATACCACAAACCAGCATATGTGTGCTGGGAACTGAACCCAGGTCCTCTGCACTAACAACAACCAGTGACCTTAACCTCTGAGCCATCACCCTAGTCCAGAGTGGCTCAGGATTTTAATGTGATACACAACAATCGTTCTGTAGTAGATATGAAAATGGATGTAAATCTTTTTTACTTTAGCTTAGATACGAGATCATAAATTACATAGCTTATCCTAAAGGAAGAGTAAGGTGACAGAGACTTACAGCAGTAAAAACTGGAAGTCAAAGGCAAGGATGGAGATCTCATGTGCACTCTCAGCAGATACGAAGTAGAGGAAATGTGTTCACAGTATTTATCTCAGGTTAACATTTAAAACTCTGAGGGTACTTTTCTCTGTAAGCTAAAAATTGTATTTATAATTTATGTGAATTAATATTATTTAAAATGAAGAAATGAAAATCGTGCAATCGTATTTATATTGATCTTTTTCTGTACTTCTTACGCACTGGCACATATTCTGTAGACATTTATAAATTTGCATGTTCTCTAATATAGTAGTTATCCTATCTTTAGTCCAATGGGGATAATTAAGAAAAGATAGTATTTTGGATTATGTGCCTAGCACCAGACATACTGACATTTGAACACAACACAAAGAAAATGTCTGGTTTTAATGTCTGAAACAAATGACATAATAATTGTTGTTTCAAAATATAGACTTGTATGCAATGTTCTTTTTTTGAAAAAAATTACAATCAGAGAACAATGGTGTTTGTGTGTTTTATTTTTAAATTATATAATATTCATTTCTTTGTCTAGCAAATATTTACCATTAATTTCTCATAGAAGGTCATATTTTGAGAACTGAGAATATATAACTGAATAAAAGATTCAACAACACGAAAAATTTGGAGAACTCTGAATAAAAGTTTGGAGAACTAAGACTGTGCCATGGGATAAAGAAGCAATTGTTACGTATGGACAGGAACGGGGCTTGCAGGACACAGACTATCCATTGTGTTTTAAGTTAAGGCTCACTTGTAATAACAGCTCTGGAAAGAAAATATAGCCCTGTCCCAACTTAGTTAAGATAGTAATTTAAGCATATATATATATATATATATATATATATATATATATATATATATATTTGTGTTTAGTCATAGTCTAAGGGTGACTATGTATCTTGGAAGCTGAGGGGGAGGCAGGCATTAGTTTAAACAGAATGGTCAGCAGAACCTTCAGTGTGAAGGTGCTGGAGAAAGATGATGATGCAGGAGCGTGTATTGTAGGAACCCGTCAGGTAGGCTACGAGCCTGGGCAGAAGGCCTAATGCTTGGGAGCGTGCTGCCCTGGCATTGGAAAGATCCTCATTTTATGCTTTCTTTAAGAGATAATAATGAGCCAGTCTTGCCCTGAAGTTTTTCCCTATTATACAGCAGTTTGCTAAATCACCTCTAGCCAGCTAAAGCCAGCCTGAGGCCTGTTCTTACATATCCTGTGATCCACGCAGTAATGTTTTCTAAATGTTTAGATGGTTGTAGTTTAACGAGAAGAAATGAATAACAGTTCGTAACTCCTAAAATATATAAATGGACTTTAGTGTCACAATAAGGCTTTATTGCCACATAGCCCTTCTCACTCCTGTAGCTACTGATAAACTAGGGCTCTCTAATTTATTTTCCACAAAGGGTGCCCTTCTGCCCCAGAAATTTTTATATGAACCCAGGTATACAAAGATAGAAAATAAGTTTATAAATCACGTTTTTACTCATTACAAGTAATAAATTTATACTCGTGTAATTCTTTGTTAGACAAAACATTTAAACGTTGTGAAGTTGAGAGCAAATTTGCATACTAAGGAGATGCGTGTGCCTGACTATCTTTACCTAAAAATTAAAATCTCTGCTTGATTCTTGATGTTGTAGGACGCAGAGCTGCCCCTTCGGATGGCAGGGTTTGATTTTGTGACATTAATGATGAGGCCACCTCTCCTCATAAATACTGAGTGCAACACTGCAGAAGTGTGCTAACAGCCACTTCACGAATTGTGGGAAATTCTACCTCCTTACCCTTCAGCTAACTTGCCAGATAATTTTCAGTTTCCTTCTGTTCTGCCTCCAACACTATTTTTGACAAGAACTGACTTTTTTCAGCCTATCCTCTCATGGATCTGTTCCTCTAACGCCTCCTCCATGTATCTGGCTGGAACTACAATAGGGCTCTCCGAAATCAATGAGCCCAAATCAGTGCTCAGATTGGCTCTCATTCCTCACAAGAGCTTCTGGAGCCAGCCTGCCTTCTGTGTCCACTGAACTCTACCCCTAAACTCACCTAGACATTCTCCTGACACTTAGGTTTGCTTTCAGAACATTGGGTTTCCATTAGTCTAGAAAAGATGGCCTGAGTGTGGGATTATGTGTATGAAGATGTGTCTACAGTTGAGGAACAGGCCTGAGAATAAAGACTTTTAGTAGATTAACCCTCTTACATTTCTCATCACTGATCTTCCCTTGGGTCATCTTTGTAGAGAAATCATTTTTTTCAGGATTACTATGGTACCATATCAAGACACAGTACTCTGTTAAAACTGTGAAATCTCCAAGTAGATACTAACAATCACTTATAGTGTGAGTGTATGTATTGATGTATTCATAGTTGTACTTGCCCATGTGTGCATATCTGGAAGCCAGAAGTTAACACTGGGCACTTTCCTTTGGAACTCGCTACCTTATTTATTGTGACAATGTCTCAGTAAACTTAAATTTTACTGTTTTGACTAGATTAGATAGTCAGGATGGGCCCAGGATATGCCTCACCCTGAGGTTACAGACTCATGGGTACTGAAGAACAAAACTCAGGACCTCACCCTTATATAAGAAGCACTTTATCCACTGGGACTGGGACCGAAGCCCTGGATCAATACCAAAGAAAGTATGAAAAGAACAGCACTAAGAATCAGCACTGAGACAAGTTGCTCAAGCTATTTTTCGTTGACAGATGATAAGATGTTTTTTACAATACCTGGGGTGTTTTTGCCTAGAATTTAAAGAGCATGAGATTTCCATTATGATTATAGTTCCAAGGGCTGATTATCTCCATTACAACATTCATTTAATAATTACTTGAAGTCTGGAGACAAGGGGAACCACAGAGAATTTATCTTGAGAAGACAAAGGCTTCACTATAGTTAGGTGGGAGGGGATAGCCCTGGAAGACACTAATTACCACAGAACACGGTGTGCAGGCGGTGTGTTGATGTGTCTGTTGTCTGTGGTGTACTCCATAGAAATGAGAGTACAGCCCTAGGTGCTTCTCCACTCCTCATGGATAAACTACTGGGGATAAAGTGTGTCTTCACAGTCTGGCCAAGACACACAGAGGCAGGATGCTGAAATGGTCACATCATTGACCCTGCATACATCACAGAGAGAAGGCAGACATGTATCAAGGAAAAGTTGGAACTTTATCTCCCCATGATTTACAAACCCACATAGGACAGGTAATTTCAGTGTATGTAAACAATGAAAACACTCTTTCCATTTAAATTAGAAAAGAATTATTTGATAGTAAAATTCACAAAGCAGCTATGTTTTCTAAAAGACAATTGAACAGAAGACCATTTCCGGCTCATTCAGCCCCTGTCAGTGTGTGATGCTCATAGTCTATATGGTCACTGGTCTCTGACAGGAGGGGCTAGAGAAAAAGAGCAGACAAACCCTTCTAGCTAAAGTTTGCAACCTTATAAATGGGAGTGTGTGTGTGGGTGGGGGGGGAGGGGGAGTACTTCACCCTATTAAGCAAGACCAAAAAGTGCTTATTTGTTTCAAGAATTGAGAAGAATGCTGAATTTCTCTCTTCTTGTCTTCTAAGATACAATCTTGGTGAAAGTCTCAAAAGAGACTTAAATGTAAGTTTGAAAACATAGTAAGTAGGTTTTATAGTTGCAAGGGTTTTAGACTCTAGTACTGACTATCTTTTAGAAGCTACCATTGGGGTAATGTAGCCATGTGAATGTTGACCAATTAATGTTTGAAATGAAGCTAACTAACAGGCAAATTTAAGACAAGGTTTCCCTTTTAATTTTCTTTAAAAATCAAACAACAGCAAAAACTAAAACAAACAAAAAATTTTTCCTACTTTGGACAAATCACCAAACAATGCTGGATTTTCCAGAGCCAGGAAGACCAACAGGCAATTAGGAATGCTTACAATGAAATCTTGAAGGCCTAAGTTGAATTCCCAGTAGTGGTCAAAAAAAAGCCAGGTCTGTTCCTATAAATATAAATGAATCTTCAGCCAGAGACCTGTATTTAGAGGCAAGATTATGCTCTGTGAGAAACTCTGTTCAAGGGAGAGGGAAGAAACCCATCGAGAGTGAGAGAGAGAAGACATTGGATGTCTGTACTGGCTGGTTTTGTGTCAACTTGACACAGGCTGGAATTATCACAGAGAAAGAAGCTTCAGTTGAGAAAATGCCTCCATGAGATCCAGCTGTAAGGCATTTTCTCAATTAGTAATAAAGGAGGAAGGGCCCCTTGTGGATGGTGCCATCCCTGGGCTGGTAGTCTTGGGTTCTATAAGAAAACAAGCTGAGCAAGCCAGGGGAAGCAAACCAGTGAGTAACATCCCTCCATGGCCTCTGCATCAGCTCCGCTTCCTGACCTGCTTGAGTTCCAGTCCTGACTTCCTTTGGTGATGAACAACAATGTGGAAGTGTAAGCTGAATAAACCCTTTCCTCCCAAAATTGCCTCTTGATCATGATGTTTGTGCAGGAATGGAAACCCTGACTAAGACAATGTTCTACTCTGGCATCCACATACATGTGCACAGACAGGGACTTAAGTGCATGCACCACTCACATGTATGAAACACATAACCTACAACACACAGAGAGCATGTTGGTGTTTCACCTGCATGGATCTTCATTCCATATGTGTGCAGTGTACGCGGTGGCCACAAGAGGACAGCAGATTCCTTGGAATTAGTGTTAAATACTGTTGTTAGCTGCCATTTGGGTGCTTGAAATAAAACCTGGGTCCTCAGAAACAACAAGTGTTCTGAAGAGCTAGGCCATCTCCCCATGAGAGTTTGTAAAGAAACCTTTCTCATTCCTTTACTACAAAACAATCAATGCAGTGCTGGAATGGCCCGTGGAATCTCGTCAAAGTTCATAAGACAGGCATTATATCTACCTCATTCCAGAAGCCCAGACCCATGTTTAAGGGCAAGTTCCTTCCTAGGAGGGTCCTTATTCCCCTTGGGTCTAGGTTTCAGTGTACAGGGACCACCCAAACCAACACTAAAAGCAAAGAAGGGATTGGAAGCTTCTGGAGCCTTGAGAAACCAAATTAAGGCCATAAAGTCCAACTAGGTAAGGCACCAGCAATATTGAAACATGGTGGCAGTTGCTATGGATAAGAGTGGAGACCCTCCTTCAACATTTGTTACATGAAAGGTCATAAAAACCACTCAATGGCCCCGAAGCTTTCTTCACAGTCAGCAACTAAAAGAAGGTTTGTGTGGCTTGGTTACTTTTTAAGTCCCCAATGTCACTTTAATTTGTATTTCAAGACAATTTCCCCCATATTGAATAATGTAGTTTTTAAATTTCTTCTATTTGAATTCTATTATTAATTACCATTATTATACAAAACTTGTCATTCTCAGAATGAGATCAGTTCACTATTTCTAAGCAATATCATTATAAATAATGGTATAAGACCCACCCATCCTTACCATCCTGACCCCTAGTTAATAGTGGTTATGAGATATAAAAAAATAACAAACAAACAAAATTTAAAAAAAAATAAAGGAACGAAACTGTTCTCTGCCCATAAACCAAAGCAATGCAATCACATAGTTAGGTAGATATTAAAAAGCATGAGCCAGTGAATGATTGACGTGTCACCTTTTTCTTTCCTTTTCCCCTAAACTCTTTAGCAAGTCTGTCTCTGCCTGGCAGAAATTCTGCCTTGCTATGTCACCAAGAGTCTGCCACCCTTTGACTTGAAGAACGGAGAAAGTGGGGTTTACCCTCTCTCAGTCTGATTTTTAGGAACCCTAAGGTAGCTGGTAAATAGCCATGGTTTCATGGGTGCAGGAATTTGTCAGGAAGGCTTCTATGACAGAAGTAAGAGGCTTGTTTCTGTAACATGAGCTCTCCTAGAACCTGAGTGAGACTCAAGGCTGAATTCTGAATTCAATTCTGAGTCTAACCTCTTGGTACCACAGCTCATGGAAATGAAGTCAGTAGAGCAAGGGCTGAGAAACAGCAGTTAGCACGGCTCCATCTACTCTCTGCTTGCTAGTCGTCTTCCTGCTCCTGCTCCTGCTCCTGCTCCTTCTCCTTCTCGTAGCCCTACCAAGACAGTTTCAAATAACAAATCCATTTAAAATTGCTGTCCCTTACAGTTCAGGGCCATGGCTAAGTAACTCAAAGGCTCCAAACTGAGCCACAAATGGCAATGAGAAAAGCAAAAAAGACCTTTTGCTGCATCATAAAGGCCATATGCTGACAATTCTCAGAGGCTGGTGCCCCTGCAAAATGGAACTCTCCACATGAATAAGGAGCTTCCTGCTGCCAATCAACAGGGCACTCCTGGTTTTAGAGCAAGTGAATGCCACTTGCTAACTGGGATGCATTAAATCCAGCAGGTCCATTTCAGGAAACAGAACCTACTTCCATTTCTGGGGCTGGCTGGGGAAGCAACATGCCCTTTTATGGCACAAGGGAACTTGGTTGGTATATGCAGCACAGAATTGTCCCTCTTGGAGCAACTGGTACATAAAGCAAATAAAAGATTAGAAATCACCAGGTGTAGGAGATTAAGGACTTAACAGACAGATGGAGGCTAAGATCATCTGGGCATCCTTCATATTTTGTAATAAGGGTGGTCAGAAAGAATAAGCTGAAATGAATCAAATTTAGCACTTCCAGTGACAAAGGATGACTTCTTAAATAGACCACTTTGGAATACAAGAAGTTTGTCTGGTAGAGTCCAATTGTGTTCCTAAAAAAATAAATCACTACCTAGCAAAAGATAACAGAAGATGATTGGCCCCAACCCCACCACAACCAGGTCACCATCCAAAAATATTGGCTATCAGGACTTCAAGGTCTCACTCTAGCACTTGGTTCCAGAGAGTCACAGTGGAAGCCACAGTGAGAGGCTTTCATACTCAAAGAAGATGAAAAGCATCAGTACTGTTAGGGGATTGGCTAGAGACATCTCTGGAGTAATGAATACACCTACAAGCAGAGTTAAACAGAAGATTGAACCAAACAAAGTAAAAGACAGAGAAAGCCAATGCAAAGAAGGCAGGCTTTATCCTGCTTAATTTACTCTGTGGGCCTAAGTGAAGAGTAAGTGCTTTCTAGAAAAGTGGTTCCTAAGCACATGCTTTAATAGCAATGTGTGCATGAAGAATGTCTGCTGACATAGGCTAGACTCACGTTGATCTGCTGAACTCAGCCCTTAAGAGGACCTTTAAAGACCATCATTGTCATCACAGTGTCCTGATGACAAGCCCCAATTTAGAATCAACACAGACATGTCTCCAAACCTGGACTTGAAAACCCTTACCAACAGTGTTCAGAGGAATCAGCATAAAGTCCCCACTCCTATCATTTCAAAGCCATCCCCCGAGCCACATTTGTGTGGCTGCCCACCCACCCATGCTCATTCTGACTTCTTGCTATACATTTTGTTTATTTTCTCTCTGAGCTCTGGTGAATATTAAGAAGATCATAGCATCCCATGCATGCTTATGACAAAGGAAACTAAATTCAGTTCATCCAAGTGTACAGCTAGATTCAGCTTGTCTCATCGACTTAACTCTTGAGTAGAGAATCCATACAAACCATTCAGCACTTCAAAAGAAATATTACCAAATGACAATAAAAAATAATTTTTTTTTTAGAAATTGTACGGCCATTAACTGATGGGAAGCTGACTCTGGTTCCAGCACTGAAATGTAATCATAATGTGGTTACCTGCACTTGTCATGCTTCTACCAACAATTAACCAGGGATCAATAGATGAGGGACCTATTGCCTCTGGGAAGGGGCAATCATTGTCTTCAGATGTGTACCTACTGGTGAGCCAAGCAGGATCCAATGGATGCTTCAAAACTCAAAAATCACACAAACTGTCTAGTGGAACTCAATGGATGACAAAAGGAAACAGGAGACGGGTCTGTAGGAAAGGGATGGGAATGGGGAGAGGGGTTGAGAGAGAGATTAGAGACCGTGAGGATGAGCCGGATCAAAATGCATTATACACATTCATGAAATCCTCGAGAAACAAATTAACAAAAAGTTAATTTGAAAGAGGCATGTCAGAAGGTAGGCATAAAGGAGTAAAATAGACAAAAGTTTACCCAAATTGTCTGGAGAGCAATCAAAGCAACTTGAACAAAAAAAGGGATTATAAGTAAGCAAAATGACAAAAAGTAAAAAGTAACAGTAATAAACTTGGGAGGCAGAGGCAAGTCGAACTCTGCAAGTTCAAGGCCAGCCTGGTCTGAATAGTGAGTTCCAGGAGAGCCAGAGCTACATAGAGAAATGTCATCTCAAAAAAATAAAATAAGATAAAATAATTTTAAAAAATAGTAACAATTGGAGCGTGGAAAGTAAAATTTTAATTCAAAGGAAATATTGTAATGTCTGAGAAGCTTCATATCACTGAATTACCATCCAACAAAAGAAATCAATATATAACTGAGTTTAAGGCGATTAAGAAATGGTTACCATTATTGAGATAGGCCCTGATCAGAGCTGTGAGCTGTGAACACTTATTTTAAAGACTGAAGATGAAAGCAAATTTGTTTGCCCATACACTCAACTAAGAAGAGTGGGTAGGTCTCTTAATAAAAACTCTAAAAGCTTACCCTCTTGGGTTGCAAAACTTCACATAACTAAAACCTGCGCATGACATCCTGGAAAGCAAAGCCCTTGACCACTGTGCCTGTTTCTGTCAGGCCAGTCTACTGAGCATAGGGCTGAGACTATATGAGGGCTAGTCAGTTGGGTAGGTTGGTTGATTGGTTGGACGGTTGGACGGTTGGCTGGCTGGCAGGCTGGCTGGCTGGCTGGCTGGCTGGTTGTTGTTGTTGGTGGTGGTTGGTTGGTTGGTTGGTTGGTTGGTTGGTTGGTTGGCTAGCTGATTAGAAAGTCAGTTAGCTGGTTAGTTGACCAGTTGAGGGATAAGTTAGCTGATTAGCTGCTATTTTGTTCGTTGGTTGGTTGGGGGATTAGTTTGTGAATTAGCTGGCTAGCTGCTCATTTATTTTTTTGGGGGGGAGGCAAAGTTGGGTGATAACTGATCTTGTTATCTGGTAGTTTGTTTGAATAATTGATTGATCAGTTGGTTGGTTTGTTGGTGAGTGAGCTGGTTATCTGGTTGTTTGGTTAGCCAGTTCTGATACAGTCTCTCTACATAGCACAGGCTACTTTCTTAACTAATGCCTCTCCTACTTCAACTTCCAAAACATTATATTTAAATACTATTGGCCTGCCTTATTATGACAATATTAAGAATCTCTTTTGAAAAGCAAAACAACTAGACATCTCTAAACTGTCCACTAAATTATATGAATAGATATTTACAATCCTAAAAATTTCTGTTCATAGTCTAACATCTTTATATTAGGCATTGTAGCATGCTATGTAATTATAGTCTTTTTTATCTGAATGAAAAATAGATATAAGCTTCCATGTCTATTCTTATATTTTCTTCCTAAACTCTTGAAGGAAATACTTAAAATATTTACACCAATATAGAAAATTGTATCTTTTTACCTTTCTAATATAGTCTATGGAATGACAATGAAATATTCACTGCACAAAAGTTAAACTTTAGACAAAAGCATTTGTTTTAATTTTGTTTTCTCTTTGCATAACCAATACTTCCTTCATATATTACATGCAGATGAAAATAAAAAAGATTAGTCTTTGAAAAGGACAACACACAAAGCAGATATTCAATTGCTTTGTTCTGGAAATCAAAAATCAAGCTCATAGGAGTTAACTATCAAGTATTAGCACAGACAACAGCTGAAAGAGAAATTAATTTGAAGTTGATGCACACACTTTTCATCTACAGTATGGAATTGAATTAATAGAGAAGGTACAATGTCAGAAAATATCAGTAAGCTGATGAGACGGAAACCATTTTTTCTCATGTTTTTGTATCTACCCACATTATTTTATATTTCTTTGTAAAGATTGCCTCAATCAATGAAATAATTAATAAAGGCATTAGCAAACCAAAATGTAAATGTGTTGTCTCAGATCCAGCTAACCAGACTTAAAGTGCAAGAATTTGAACAAGCAACAAACATGCTACTCTTCCATGCTCCTAGGAGTACTTCTTTCCCCACGGGACAAATTCATGGGGCAAGGAGAGTGTCATATATTGAACAACGCCTGGCTCTCTTTAATGGTCATTAGTTTTCAATCAGTTATTTAAGGGGAATTGAATTATTCTCATGGCATGAGTCCTCCAAACAATTAGTAGCTCCCTATGTTGCCTAGGGTGTCATGACAACTCTTCAGGTTCTGAGCAGAAGCAGGTATGGCTGAGCAGAGGGCCGTGCTGTATGCAAACAATTATCTTGTGGTTAACTGCAGAGCTCCTGTTCATTTGTCTCTGTTTGTTTACATGGGCTCACATTCATCAAGGAATCAATACAGAGTCTAGCATCAAAGAAGAAGGAGACATTCCGTAATAAAAGCAAATTGCCTCAGGAAGCAGGGAGAAGTCACACTCTGAAGTTTTAGAAAGACAATGACTATAATGACACAGAGTCTTTCCACCCTCAATTGGACTGCTTTAGATGCAACAAAGGCAAGCATTGGGGTGAAAAGACAGCTGGCAAAGATCCACATTGAGAATAATCGAGAAGAACTGAGAAATGGTTGTCCATATAAAAATGAGTCACAGTGGCCTCGGTGAGCCATGCCAGCTGCCATTACTAAAAGTAGCCTGTGTACATGGTTGCATTCAATCGTGACTGAGAAGGGCAAAGTCCTAACTTAGTAGCCAGACTAAATAAAGAGGGAAAAGTGGAATGTTAATCCTACATTAACTAATTGGAAACCTGCTTCCACCTAGAAAGGTAAGATACATTTACTTTACATTTTCTGAAATGGGAAAATTAAAATGATATGATACAGAGCTGATCATGGACAGCACTCCATACATGGGAGGCCTAATCCTTTCCCTTCCTTCCTTTCTGTTTGCAATTCATTGATACACTGTCATTCAGCCTATACTTCTGTACAACTTTATATGTTTATGTTCTATATATTAGGACACTAGAAATGTGACTTGCCCCATCACAGGTAGACATACATACTTTCAGTTCTGACATGTCCTCCTGTGCTAGCCATAAACCATAAATATGAGTGACTTGAGAAAAATGACATGTACCATGTGCCATGTACCATGTCATTTTTGGAAGCAGAATACTCATCTTCGAGCAATTTAAACAATATTTATTGTGATTATTATATATTGTCATTACTTTGCCTGGGAATGTAGGCAAGGCCCTTTTCATAACCTTGCTGCCTTGTTAAGCTGGTCAATCATTTTCTTCTTCAGAGAAACACCCTAGTAACAACCTCCCTCCCTCTTCCATCTCTCACTCTTCTGATTCACTACCCAGATTACAGTCATTTGTCCACCCTTACCTACAAAAAGAATGAACATACAAATGAAGTGAGAAGTCCTGCCATTGTGAGAGGAGCTGACATTGACTAACAAACAGACAAAAGACAGCATCTAAATACATCTCAGTATTCACAACAATGAGCCAGAGTTTGGACGATGTAACTTTATAATGTAACTATGTAACTTTATGCAATGTTCACACAATGTAGTTTCATACTGTAACTATGTAATTTTATGTAATGTTTGCACTTATGTAACTTTTTAATATGTATCTAAGGTGGGACCTGGATAGACAAATAAGGGCTAGGAAAATTTGGAGATCTAAGAAGTACAGGAGAAGTTTAACACCCCTGGACCTCTGAAGGATGGTTAGTAACAGGCTCCAGGTTGGTACAGAGGCTGCCCTTCCTCCATATTCATTCTTTTAGAGGCAATCTATACAGGTATGTGCTTACTTGACTTAACTCAGGATCTTTTTTATCCCAAACCAGGAGGATCTCCACTATCGGGAATATAGCAATTACTCTATTGCCAAAATATTAACACAGCACATGTGAATACGACTCTAAATGGGAGACAAAGCCAGGGTCTGAAGCCTGTTCTAACATCCTTTCCAAAGCAACAGAAAGAAAAGGTGGAGAAAATGAATTGCACCAGGTCTGTGCTTGTCTCTCCTAGAAGAAGGGGGAAAGGCACTTGCTACATTGTTGCAATTTAGTTCCAGGCCAGAGCCCTGTTAGTGTTCACCACACATCATTTTGGAGATTAATGATGTGTGCCTCATTAATAGAAAGCAACAGATTAAGTCTCCACTAAGAGTATTGCAGGTTATGTATGTCATCTGTCTGCCTCATTTAGTAGCAACTTTGCTGTTCAGAGGGAAATGGATTTAATGCCAAAGCAGAACTCCATTCATGCACACAAGCAGAGTCTGGTTTCTAAAGTGAAGATTATTACTCTTTACTTTGCAGATCTTTAGCTATAACGTAACCAGTGATTATATTTCTAAGTGGCTTTTTTGAGCTTTTCCTTTTGTTATTTATTTGGCAATCAACTTAAGCATTAAGCAACCACTACCTTCAAGCCTAGAATATGCCACAGCATCTTACTACAATGACACATAAAATAAATGTCAGTATAAGAAGTTCTATCGGTATGTTGGGCTGGAAGAGAACTATTATCCTGAAGACAGACACACACAAGCTTCTTATACAGTCCTGGGCTACTATGATGATTGCCAAAATATAAAATATACACCTGCTTCTTCCATTCAACAATGTTAGTGTGTACTGAATGCAATTTCCTGCCTAAAGTGGCTACAATGTAAACACAATCTGTCATTTTTTTGTAGCCAGAATTTCACAAGGTGGACCAGACAAGAAGAGGAAGGATAAGCAGAGTCAGCAGATTTCTATATAAACTGTGTTTAAAACAATATTAAAGAATGAAATACCAAACAATGAAATCCAGTGCATCATGTCGATGGGGCAGTTTCACCACAACCTGAATATACAATTCCTTACAAGTCTAATTTTTTTAAAGTGACATATTTGGGGGGGGGGGTCTTAACTGAATCATTTGATGACTAAGACAATCATGTTAGTACTTTTTTTTCTCTAGGGAAAAGGTTTTTATTTTGACTTTTTTTTAATATTTTTTTTTCCAAATATAAAAAGAAGTTCTGAAATCTTAAGCAATTACTTGAAAAAGCTTGGATATATTCCTTCATTCCTTACTTCTTTCCTTCTTTCCTTCTTTATTAAGATTCAAACTATAACCCAGGCTGCCCTTGAATTTAGAGGGTTATCCAAATGTAGCTGGTTCCTGAACACTAGACTAACCTCCAGGAGCTACCAAGCTCAGCTAGAGGAGGTTTGTTCTGAGCAAACAAGTTGTTTAAGCCATAAATAGGGAGGCAAGTCTATGAAGTACTTCTGTGTCACAATGAGGTGGTCCTTTTCTGACAAAAGAATAGAAATCCATCTTCTAATTTTCTCTGAAAGAAATCTCACAACTGGTCTCTAATACCTGGTACTTAAAGCAAATGAGTATCTTCTGGAACAGAGACAATCAACAGCTAAGTCATCTATGAAAATACTGCACAGGTACAAATAGTTACCTGTATGACTGAAACATTTAAAACACCAATCAAGGCAATCATGTAAAGTTGAGAACACAACTGAGACCATTCTAGGTTTGGGCCAAAAAAAAAAAAAAAAGAACCCACACATGGATTTTCTATCAGAGTAAAAAGGAACATTTTTTTCTGTACAGGGAACCCACTAGCACCTACGGAAATGCACTGAGCTTTCAGCAGACACACAACCAGAAAATGAGGGACATAACTTTCACCAGAACCACAGCGCAGGAGACTGTGAAAATAGAAAATCAATACAGGAAAAAGCAAGTAAGGGGGTGCTTTATTTTTTTGTAACTAATGAGTGACAACCATAAAAAGGGGAGCTCCCTTCTGAAGTACTTGAATGAAATAATTATGCTACTGGGTGTTGTAGAATGTGCTTATACATAAATGCACTCTCATTAGCTCTATAGTAATCCATGAAGAGGTAGGTCTTCTAAAAGGTTTAAAATGTCACATATGACACAAGCTCTGTGTCCTTACAAAAAGATTGTGTTTTGCAGGCACTAAACTTGACAGTCTATGTGCTGGTGAATGGGATTCCTCTCTTAAACCAAGCAAACTCAGTCCCAAGTACCCAGAACTGGCAATTAACATTATTCATTGTATCCTTCCATCATAATCAGATTGAGCATTCTAAGAAAAATCATCCAAAGATTCGTATGGACAGCCTGCCTTGTTAGCTTGTTTTAAATATCCCATTTAGTTAAGGAAGAGAATCATCAAATGCCCCCACTAAAGACCACATATTTCACAAAATTCTATCTTCTGTGTATATTCAAAATGCTATTTTCAAGAAATCAGTAAGCCAATCCAGTCAGAATATTGCAGTCTAATGGGAAAACAAAAAGCTATTTCTTCCTGCAAAAAGACATAGAAATATGAACATCAGAATAAGAAGTAAGTAGCCCTTTGCCAAGCAAACAACACTTGTGGGCTGAACTACTGTTTTCTATGCATGAAAATATTTTCTATAGTTAGAAGGTTCTGTACCAAGGTACTCAAACTCCTCCTCAAGAAGAAGGAGTTAGGAAACAAGAGAGAGGGACCCTACTCCTGCAGGAGCAGTATTTATATCTATATTTTCCACATCCAAAGAGACCCAATACACAAAAGCACAAACCAAAAATCTCAGTGGATTACCTGGTACTCATTGGGCCAAAAGGTGCTCACAGCTAGCTCAGCCCGAAGCCAATCACGACCAGTGAATCCAGTCACATTCCAAATTGGATTAGCAAGAGGTCCTTTATTCACCCTAACTAGGATGTTCAAAGTGCCAGGGTTCAATCCTTTCTGGCTGTATAACAGGTAACTGAAATCAATGCAGTGGGTGTCATTCTCCTTCATGGTAGGCAGCTGAAGTCGGGCTTTTTCTCCAGGATCATGATTTGAGGAGTCCACGACCATATAGGAACCTGAAATGACATTACAAATAACAAAGCTAAAAACATTGATAAGCCAGGGGGATCATACAACTATAAAAGGATACTGTCCTATGAAAATATTAAATATTAAATTTTAAAATGTCTTCTGGGGCAGGGCCATAGAAAAATATCAGTCAAGACATCATGTAGATCCATTTCTTACTGACATTGCACAAACTAGACAAAAAAAATGACTAATCTCTACAACTTGTTATTAACCTTGGTTTACAATATAAAAATATAAGATATCACTTCTGACTTAGGGGTAGATAGGCAGGAGTCAGATTCAAGTTCAAAACTCTCTCTAAAATTTCACCAGTCTACCAAATAGCAAGCTTTTGAAAAATGAAATAAGTAAATTTATTGTTCTGATATGCACATAAACTACTTTCTTCTTTTTCTTTCTGTATCGACAAGAATGTTAAAGCAGAGAAATAGAAGACTGCAGGTGGTAGAATAACTTCCAACTTCGAATACCAATATTTTTTGTTTATTTAAATCTTATGCACTTTGCCATTCACTAAGTCCTAAGAACATCAAGTCATGGAGTGAGAATACTTTGCAAAGTGATTATTAGGGCTACTACTCAACTTTTCTTTCTTTCTACATTTATAAAATTTTTATTTTATACATGTGACACATGTGCATGAGACAGAGAGAAAAAGAGAGAAAGGGAGAAACATATGCAGGCACATGCATGCCAGGGCACATGATTGAAGTCAGAAGGCAACTGAGAGAATCGGTATTCTTCTTCCAATATATGAGACCTAAGAATCAAACGCAGATCTCACACTTAGCATCAATCTCTTACCCACTGAGCCATCTTGCCAGCCCTAATGCCCAACTAATCTAAAGCTGATTCTAATACATAGTTGGTGCACTGTGGACTCAAAGCTGTCATCTCGATAAGATTAACTCTGACCCCAGCTAGCACTGATCACCATGGTCCTCTAAAGCTGGACCAAACCAAGCATGAAGTCACTTGGACTGAGTTCTCATTATGGATCTCCTGAGGTAAATGACACAGATAGAATCCTACCCTCAGAGACCCAACACTGATTTTTGTTTTGGGAGGGGTAAAGTTCATACTATTTACAAAAACGAGATCCGGGCACTGGTCTACTATATTAACGCAAGCAGCTCTGCAGAAAGATCTCCTGTTATCCTCATGGAAAGCAGATTTGAATAAATACATGAACCATCAAAAATGTAACGACATCATTTTAACAGCATGACATTAGGAGTCATATTACAGAGCTAACTTTTATATAAGGTTTCTTACACTGCACTTGGCCCCCTAGTCCTGAAATGCAGAATTACTCTTCTGTATTCTATTCTGAAACATAACAAATTGTACCATGATACCCAAAATCTCAATGACTACTGGTCTACCTATCTCAGTTAATCCACAACCTGGAGCTCAAACAAACAAACAAACAAACAAAGCATTTCAGAGAGGAAGGCTTCAACTACATAAAGAAATCAAATTTCCAATCTGGACAATTGCCACTAGAGGGGACCTTTGAGATCCCAAGCTTTTATGACAGTTTCTTCTAGTACTTCAGTGCAGACTACACATACTATATTAATAGTAATTCCTGTTATTGTTTACTTGTGTCCCCTAGTCTTCATCTTCTCTCAAATGCTGGGATTACATTTTAGCTTGATTCTCACAGACAGTACATTAATAGAATATAAAATCATCTGTGTATTTTTAGAAAACAACTTCCAGAATGAAAAAAAAATCGAAAAAGAAAAAAAAAAAACAGGATGTCCTGGATCTTAACTTAATTTGCAGAAAAAAAAGAAAGCTCTTATTCACAGATATTCTCACATTCTTAACATCAATAACTAAGTTATCAAAATGTCCCTCCAATGTACAAATTTAAATTGAACTACTTTCTGGTCTTACCATGACCAGGCCTGAGACCCTAGGAAAACAGTCTACATCACTACTGGTCTGCTTCTGTGTCCTGTTTCTCCGCTGATGAAGCAGTTTATAAGTAAGTGAGATATTTACTTCCACAAGTTTAGCTTCTGACTACCAATTTTAAAATGTAAAGCTCAAAAGACTTATTAGCTTCCTAATAGTAATTTTCTTCTATCATAAAATAAAGTTTGGAGTAAAATATGCTTTGTGTCACATTTTAAAAGCGCATTATATTTACCATTAAGACCATTTAGCAATTTTCAGCCATTTGCATTTTAAGCTACAGCCATTTTCTTATTAAAGAAATGGAATGAACACACGCTAGTCATCATTAGTCCTTACCAATTTGATCATTAGAAAGACGAAAGTCATGAAATAAAAGCTTATCCTAACTATTTCAGCATTTTACTGCCACTCAACACAGGTTAAATAATAAAGAAAATTAGTGCTGATAATTCACATCTATGGAATGGTTTGGATAAATAGTCTTATTTACACAGAGCCCAACATGGCTCCCTTGGCTGGATTCTGGCATTAATAATGCACTTACTGAGCAGTTCTGCAAAGGAGAAACAAGCAGGAACAACTGCCAGCCTTGTCTACAGAATTGATATAGTGGCAATTTACACAGCTGGTTCCCGTGTAGCTGCAGCTGGGACACAGACTTCCCTCCATCAACTTAAATGTAGCCAGCACTGTGGTCTTACCAACTCCAAAAGATTACTTCTACAATATCTGAAAACAACTGGCCCTCTATATTTAAAGTCTGGAAATTTTAAACATGTACGTCCCTCACTCTCAATGTTAAAACCAAACCTTATTGACTGTTAATCATGTTTCCTCCAATTGCAAGTAAGTGTTCGATAGTCTTTGATGGAGATTTAGTTATCAGAAGGCTTAATGATGTCAAGTCACACATTTACACTTCCCTAAATGTAACTTCTTGGTTTCTTAAGCAAAGGGTTCTCCAACTCATCACTCGAAGAAAAGTGCCTAAGCTTAAGTCTTTGCATGATTTTTAGCTAGTGTAACTTTCTAGAGTGCAGTCTGGCAATAAGCAAAAACTTGAAAGACATATATGGCCCCTAATGTGGTAATTCAAAATTAATAAATATGGACTTAAAAAAAGCCACCTCATGAAGCCAGTAGGGAGGGGGACACGCCCATCAAACCTTCAACTCCAAATTTGTCCTGCCTACAAGATGTGCAAGGATAAAGATGGAGCAGAGACTGAGGGAATGGCCAACTATGACTGGCCCAACTTGAGACCCATCCCATGAAAGAGAGCCATCCCCTGACACGATTAGTGATACTCTGCTATGCTAGCAGTCGGGAGCCTAGCATTACTGTTTCCTGAGAGATTTCATCTAGCAAGGAATGGAAACAGATGCAGAGACCCACATGCAAACGTCAAGTGGAGCTCGGGGACTCTTGTGGAAGAGTGGGGAATAGAACTAAGCAAGCCAGGGGAGTCAAGGATGCCACAAGAAGACCTACAGAGTCAAGTAACCTGGACCCATGGGGGCTCACAGAGAATGAATCACCAAACAGGGAGCTCACAAGGGCTAGACCTAGGGCCCTGCGTATTTGCAACAGATGTGCAGCTTGACTTCGTGTGGGTCCCCTAACAATTGGAATGGGGGCTGTCTTTGACTCTGTTCCCTGCCTTTGGATCTCCTTCTCCAGGTGGACTGCCTAATTGGTCCTCAGTGGGAGGGGATGTGCCTAGTCCTGCTGGTACTAAATGCCCCAGGGCTCTGGTGGAACCCTAGGGGGGCACAGTGTTTCCCCTTCTCCTCAGCAGAAGGGGATGGAGTAATGGGGGGGAAGGATCTGTAAAGGTGGGACTGGGAAGAGAGGGGGAAAGGGGACTGTGATATAAAGGGAAGGATGTAAAGTGAAAAACATAATTTAATTAATGAAAAAAGTCATGTGTAAATGAACAAAGATATAACTGAAAAGATAACACATCCCACTAAATTAATTAAAATGGAAAAAATAAAAGAATTCTATATATTCAATAATATATGATTAGTAGTTATAAATACTGAGTATGATTCCCAGTGATATAGTCATTACGAATATCAATTAAACACTTCATAGTAGGTACTCATAATACAGAAGGTAAAAATGTGCAGCTGATAAAATATTACATCCACATCATTTTCCAACCCTGTGACAAAACACCTAGGAAAATCGGCTAAAAGAAGAAAGATTTATTTTAGCTGAGAGTTTCAAAGGTGTTATTCCACAGCCACCTATAGCATAGAAGAGTATGGAAGAGCTCTTGTTGACTGAGACCAAGGACAAGATACATGTCTAAGAAGATATTGTCAGTAAACCTGACTCTAAACAGTCTGTACCTCAAAATACTGTACACAGCAAGAGCATCAGTGAACCAATACACTGAGCATATCAGAGCTCTGATCACCCAGATATGTCCCCCAGCCCCACCCTTCAACAATGCTTCCAAAGAAAACAAGCCATCATAAGAAGCATCACTGGGATCAACATATATTAAAGAAACATGTACATGCTCCAAATCTTTTTAAAAAAAAATACATGAATACCATCATTATTAATTGAAGAATAATAGATATTTAATGCAAATTACTGGCCTTTTAAAAAATCCTCATTGCCGAAGAAAGCAAGTGTTTTATTCACCAACATCATCTAACGCATAGGTGCAATGTATCCTGGATTTACTATAGTAATAATATTTTACACTACTTTAGATTATCACACTGACAGAAAAATACAATCCCCATGGTTTCCTCAAATCTCTTCTGTGTATAGATGCAACGGTATACATTTTCAGACTTTGGCATGCAAACAGTATTTCACTAAGCTGGTTATTCAAAGTACTTGCGATGTCTTACAAAAGAGATAAGCTCAGAAGCCACACCTTTCCATGTTCTTGATTGAAAGAGCTGGGATCCCTTCACCTCTTATTCCCTGTACAGACCACTTTCCCCAATCTGACAGGCCAGCCAACATTTTTTTTCTTCACAAAAATATACAACTCTTTCCCAGAACAGGCTCATAGTTTGTGAATTTTTGATTCTGGTATTTCATCATATGGTATTTGGATACACATTTTAATTAAGTGCCATGGAGATTCTTTATAAGGGCCATCCTCCATCAAGACAATAACAACAAGGACAACCAACTAGAGAGCAGAGAAGTAAAGGTGCTTACTGCCAAGCCTGAAGAACTGAGTTCAATCCCAGATCTCATATGGTGGAAAGAGAAAACTGACTGCTACAGGCTGTGCTCTGGCTGGCACGTGTGCATTTGCATATGTACTCCGCACACATATGCACACAAACACACAAATATATGTAATTTAAAAAGAAAACTATGACCTTCTCTCGCATGACTGATCTATCTTAAGGGAGAAGACACATTGCACATTCAACACAAAAACATGAGGTAGAGAAATGCTACAAACAAGAAGGTAAGATTCTTTAAAAGTTCCAAAGAAGGGAACCTTAGAATAACCTAGTGTCCATGGGTGTAGGGGCATGGGGAGGAGGAGTGGGGAGGTGACAGTTTGACCCAGCTCTTCTTCATATAGAAGGTTTGACAGGATGACTAAGATATTCCTTGATCTGCTTAGGCTGGAATAGGTCCACAGATGCAAAAGAAGCTGAAGAGACCTATGAAAGAGTACGACAGGCAGAGCAGGCAGGACGGCAAAGTGAAGTGGTCACCAGCAACAAGGGACAGCATAGGTGGTAACCCAGACACAGTTTGGCCTGGAAGCACACTGGTGACTTTATGAATTTTACACACATAGCACAAGCAGCTGTACAGTATCCACAAGAGAACAAGAATAGAAGCCATTTCAAGCAAGAAAGGGGCCACTATGTTACTACTAAAGAGAAATGTATCACAGGAGGAACAACAAGCTATGGATTTGGAATTCTAAAGTTGTAAACTACTGATATGCACCAACCCAACAGATGTGTATACAGAGGCACATGCTGTACATTTAAATGTTTTAAATATTTATAAATGATTATTTAATGACTGACTCGATGGACAAGGTGGCCATAACAGTCAGCCATCAAATTCCCCAAACTGTAGAAAAAATAAAACTAAACCTATAATTGGAATTGACTTAGGTGGTTCTGAGAAAGAATAATTTTATGGAATAATACAAAGTTTGGAGGTATGAACCTAACAATTTTTGAGAGTCACACTTACCCAGATTGCAACATATGTATACAAAAGTTCTGCTTTAAGTAATGGCTCCCAAACATTTTCATTTCAGAATTCCTATACAAATTAAATATACTGAAGTTACCAGGACAGAGAGGTAACTCAGTGGGTAAAAAAGCCTAGAGACAATAGTTCAATTACCAGAAATTCCCGTGTAACAGTAGACAGGGAAACAAACCCATGCATGTGTTCCTCTAGCTTGGGGAAACACAGATGCACAATTTAATTCATCAGTTATCAACAAACAAAGAGTATATCAATTCTAAGTTCTGTCAATACCGTATGACAGCAATTCTCAACCTGAGGGACGCCACACCTTTGGCAACTCTCTATCTCCAAAACTAGTTACAGGACAATTCATCACAGTAGCAAAGTTACAGTTATGAATACCAACAAAAATAATTTTATGGTGTGTGGGGGGTGGTCACCACAACTCAAGAAACCATATTAAAGGGTCACAGAATTCGGAAGGATGAGAACCCTTGTCGTACAGGAAATTAAGATTGAAATTGATGCAAATGTTCTTCTTTGTTTGATTACAACCGTGGCCCTGGACATGACAGGTAGATACTCTTCTACTGAATTAAGTATCCAAACAAACACATCAACCACAAAAGTAAATAAATAAATAAATAAAACCTGTAAAATAATTACGAATTTGTTTAATAATCACATCCCCACAGGTTTTTTTTTAAGAAAAAAATAATACCAAAGAGATCAGGCATTGTTTTTATTTTTTCAGATACTAATATTTGACTTAATAAAAGCTACTTACATTCCTTTTTTACATCTTCATTCAATCTGACTGTATACTCATGAGAAAATGAGAGTCAGGAAAACCATGTTAGTGCTCCTGGGAAATTAATCAGCTGTCATGAGTCTAAAGGATCTTTGAGTCTTCCAGAGTGATCCCTAAGCTCTATGCATTGAAGCAAAGTCTCCAAATACATGTGCAGTTCTCTCTTCTTCCTGCTCCAGCAAGACAATCATAGGTGCTCTATTGAGTCTCTATGCACTCACTCGGTCCATGTGGTACAGAAAGATCACTAAGAAATAGAACTTTTAAACAGAGTGGTGGGTAACTGGAGATTAAAAATCAAACAAGCTAAATGTTAATGTAGTTCTGCCCTACAGAAAAGAGCAAAAGATGAATACACAACACACACACACACACACACACGACACATGCCTTACACTAGATCTCTTTATATCCGATGGGAAAAGAAAGACTTTTGAAAATAGACTTATGTGATTTTTATGAGACTTATAAAAGTTTAGGTGCTACAAGAGCCAGAGTACAGCATTTGCCTGAGCCTAAAGGTCTGTACGGGAGAGTAAGTCACTTGGAGAAATTCCAGTCTAGGCTAAGTAAGCCTAAAGCTTGGGGTTGTAGATGGTGTGTTTCCCAATCTAATCAAAGTGTGAAGCTGAAGATAAGACTGGTGCCCCAGCTCCAGGAGCTCAGAGTGATCTCTTTCTCTTGTTCTATTCTGATCTTCATATGCTAGAGGAGGCTTCCATGTATCAGCCTTCTTCAGTCTACCATTTCACGTGGTAAGCACATGCAGACACAAACAGGCCTGGGAAAACCTTTAACCAAATATACGGGCACACTCAAGAGAACAGATAAAATAAACCTCTGCGAAGGGGTTTCTCCCATTCTAGGAGCACACCATCAGAACTCCCATTGTTCCTATGAAGAGGAGTATAGAGAAAAATAAATGCTTTTCATGTCTAATAAGACACATACCTCTGTGTATTCTTAAGACCACTTTAACAGCTATGGAGGCATCTAAGCAGTGAAAAGTCACCCCTTAGCATTCAGTTAGATTTCTTGGTACAAATAAAAAAAAATTAGAAACCTGGCACGTATAAAAACTAAAGACAACATACAGTAATAGTTTCATGCCCAAGCAGCTTAAGAAGCAACCACCGAGATATCTGGCCAGAGTTAATTCAGTGCATAAAGGTGCTTGCTTTGTGAAAGAGAGGGCCTGATTTTTAGTCCCCAGCACCAATATGAAAAGAGCTAAGTATGACTTCAGATGTAACTGCAGTCCCACTGATGGAGCAGGAGACAACAGCATGGTTGGACCTTACTGGTCAACCACTATAGCCCAGTCTTGATAAAATTAAGGTAGAGAGGACACTAGACATCATCGTCTGGCCCCCAAACACATGCATAGATGCATGTAACTGCACATGCATGAATGTATAATACATACACACACACACACACACACACACACGCATGCACACAGGCATACATGCACACATAGACACAGACACAGACACAGACACACACACACACACACACACACACACACACACACACACTGAGGAGAGCATTGGAGCTTAGAGTGAAAACAGAAGCCAATATTTGACCAGCAATCTATTTGGAATGATTCTTTTTCTTTGTTTGAAATTGATCTCTATATGTACTTGCTACTATCTATTATCTATGATTTGAAGGCAATGCCAATATACTGTTTATAGTAAGGTTTTATAACTTTTCATTTTTTCTTTATTAAACCTCTTTCCCCATCACCTTCTTTTATCTAAGTGGAGATGTAATACTTCAGGGAGTAAACCTAAGATCATTAATGACACCAATTTTCTCCCTTCCTCTGATTTTGTCAGGAAATTCATCACTAATTACTTCAAGCTCGTTCTTCGCCCCTTATTTGCTTGCTCACTTACTACCTTTACCAGCCTGATCTTAGCATCACAACCATCCAGAATGGTACGGTAATGGGTTTTATGACATCCATTCTAGCAGCCCTACACTATTTTGTGAATGGCACCACCAGACTTTTAAAAGTTACAATTAACTTTTCCTTCTCCTCGCATTACAGTAAAAATGAACCCCAAACTCTTTCATCACGGGGTTTCACAGGATCCACACCTGCTCTCTCAAGCCTCTTTGTCCATTTACAATCTCCAGATACAGTAAGCTTCCTTCTGTTCTGAAGAAAAAATCCCAATATGCTGTTTGCCTACCTCTTTCCAAACTGGATTTGATTTGCTTGGAATCCATTCTTTTGGCTAGCTTATTTCTTCTTTACGAACGTTGGGTAAAGCATCGCCTATCTGGTACAGAATTCCTGCATCAAATGAGATGCTAGCCACTTCTATGTGTCCAACTGACACGTCATACTGGGTATCTTTTAAATCCTTCACTTCCAGTGTCTCTTGCTCAACTTAACTGGTTTGCTCATTTAATTGAAAAGCTCTAAGAAAGGTTGGACTCATACTTACATTGTCAGCCCAAATGTCCAGAAGAAAGTTTAGGGAACTCAGCCTGCACTGAATTGCTATATATAACAAAATTAGGCACATTAGGCCACTAATGTGACCTCTCTGAGAAGTCATATCAGAAATAAGATTAGGGAGATTAAATTATAGAACAATAATAAATCCAGTCTTCAATTTTAACGTGTACCAGATAAATTCTATGAGAACTAAACTCCCAAGAAGTAGAAATCCCTCTGATCAAGTTTAAGAAATATTTCTTGGTTTTGCCTGTCCTTCCCTCCCTCCCTCCCACCCTCCCTCCCTCTCTTTTTCCTACCCTCCCTTCAGATATAACAGAAACTACTTTTGTCTCTGACCTCAGCCTCAAGCAGGCAAGGAGGGAAAGGACTACTACAACCTTGAGGAACCTAACCAAATACAAGCAAAAATATAGAAAAAAATAACATGATTGTTTTTAGAGTCAGCAAAAAGAAATACTTGGGAAATTTAAAATGACCATTTACTCAATCTCAAGAATTCCTCCAAATAAGTCTACTATTGGAAAAATTCTGATTGGCAACAGAACCTCCATTTTGTATAGCAAGAACATGGCCTACTGGTCATTTTTCAAGCTTGCATATTCTATTATGCCTCAAGATAATATTTCTCTTCTGATAAAGCTTCCCACTCCATCATTTCTAAAGGCAGAATGAGACATATGTTATATGAAAAGGCAATTTGTACTCCAAATTCCAAAACAAAAAGACAGAAATTACGTCTTGGCAGGATTTGGGGTCCACCACCTTCAGAGTCCAGTATTTAGGCTCCCTCAGGCCTTGAGGAATCATAACTGCTTCGGTGACACTCTTCAGGATAAAATTTCTCTCAATGCCCAGAGAAGAGCTTTGCATTTATATTTGAAAACTGAAAAACATCTTGGTTTCAGAGAACAACTATGAAAATTTTCATATAACAGAGAAGCAGAAAGAAAGAACAGGGGGAAGGGGAAGAGAGATAGAAATTGAAGGCAAGAGGGAGGTAAGAAGGGAGGGAGGGGGGGGGAGGGGGAGGGAGGGAGGGAGGGAGAAAGATAGGTAGGGAGGTAAGGAGGGAGGGAGAATCAGGCAAAAGCCAGAAACATTTCCTAAACTTGATTAGAGGGAGTTTTTCCTCCCCTGGAGTCAAGTTCCCATAGAATTTACCTGGTACAGGTTAAAATGAAAGACTGGTTTCACCATTGTTCTATAATTTAATCTAACTAGTATACATTTTGGGGCAACAGTTTGAGGGAGAAGCACTTGGGCCTTTCTTTGGCCATAAAATTTCCATGTTTCCCTGCATGGCACAGAAAACCGAAGCAACATTACATGATCACTGAAGTGTTCAGGTCATAGGCCGTGTGCTGTCTGACTCAGACGTGTAACCACATCATCCACTTTGCTTTCTGACCTTTCTGCACTCTGTGCACACGCATTCAGCTTCCTATTCTATGCAAATAGTTTACCCTACTCCGAATTTCTTTGTTTCCTGAGGCAGGCACAGGGACTGACAGATGCCATATGCCTTGGAGGGCTGAGTAAGATAGTGAAAATGTCCTCAGAAAAAAAAATTTTTTTTGCACAGACTCCCTCCCTTCTGTACAACGCAGTACAAAAAATCCAACTAGAAATGTGTGAAATGAACATTTTCGAAGGTTAAAACTGAGATGACAGTGCTAACACCAGAATGCTTGTAAGCATCAGGACCCTACAACTTACCACAGCCTTTCTCAGTCCTTCACCACTCTGGCCTCCCATCCACCCTCCCACCCCCTTCCCAGGGCTTTCTTTGCTTGCTCCTTTCCTCAGGACCCTTGTCCTGTTATGCTATCCTGCTAATGCTTCTCACCAGCTCGTTCTTCTCTTCAAAACTGCTCCTTTTTCCCTCTGATTTTCCAGTCTCGGAAATCTGAAAATAATCTCTAATTCTTTTAATAGGATACTCCTCTCTCCATACTTTTTCAGAAACACACACACACACGTATATACAAACACAGGCATGAGCACACATCAATGTTAAAGGATTCACTGAAATTTAAAGTCTCCAGTTCTAAGATTTCACCCACCTCTGTGACCTCGCCTCTGTGACCCCCTCTTCTGTCCTTTGGCTCTCCATCTGGTGCAGCTTTCATGTTACTTGGTACTGAAATGTTTCAAGAAGGAGCTGCTAACATGAAAAGCAACTTGAGAAGGAATAATTACAGTGCATTACCTAAAACGCAGGAGAGTCTTTGTCCTGCAGAGAGCTTTGTAATCCCTGCTTGCCTTTTCACAGAAACCAGAGGAGAAGGAACAAGGAAAGGAGGGTTATGCATCATGTGGTCTCTGTCTAGTGACTAACTAAAGATGGTACTAGCAACTCCAGTCTCTCACAGGAGCTCATCATTGTTCATAATGAAAGCAGAGCTGAAGGCCAGGAAGAGAGCCTACAGCTTCTCCACTTTCCCTGTTAGAAGTGCTCTCTGTAAAGTCAACATCTTCTTCTAAGTAGACACTTTATATCCGAAGGCATGAAAACTCTATTCGAATGTACTAGAACAGAAACTAGGCCTTGATTCGTATAGGAAACTAACAACCACTGTGAGTCACTCAATTATATCTGTTGTAAGGATGACAACTGCTCTGCATAAATCAGAGGCCCCTAAGGACCAGTCAGAAGAACTCTGGTTGAACAGATTCCCAGATGAGCTTTCAGATTCAAGAAGGATGAGATTCCAGGAGCAGAGTTTACTGAGTAAAGAAGTTTCTTCCTTTCTTAATTTAATGGAAAAAAAAAGTGTTAATCGCAAAGGAACACAGTTCACAAAAGAGTCAGTTAGATATAGCAGTTTGTTCACCACTATCCTAAGGAAACAAACTCATGTTTCTGAAGATGCTAAAAATTCAAAAACTGGGATTCAAAAAATAGCTTAGGGGTATTGCACTTGCTGAGCAAGTTTTAGGACAAGAATTTACATCTCCAGAAGCCAGGTAAAAGCTGGATGTGCCTGCCAATCCAGCCTTGGAAACCAAGGATGGTAGATTCCTGGGATAAAGTGGATGTTAGGCTAGCCCATCTGTGTTCAATGAGAAACTCTGTGTCAAGGAATACATTGAAGAGCAATGAAGGTCTCTGATGTCACCTTCTTGTCTCCATGTGTGTACAAGGGCAGACACTTGCACGTACACACATGCAAACATGCATATACACATGAAAACATACATATACACATGCACTGAACACCCTACCACTACCCAAAGGTAGACTGACAGACAGACGGATAGACAGATGATAGATCTGATAGATCCTAACTGGCCAAGACATTCTCTCACCCCTGTTGTCTTCCTCTTTATCATGTCTCATTAAATAGAAAGGATTAAAAGGGCTGTAGCATAGTAAGAATTAAGAAAGTGGAAACATCAAAATAATTTTTTTGCAAAGTTTGTCTAAACAAGATTTAGATCACTTGCTAAGATTGACACCCTGTCTAAGAAGGCCTAAGACAGGTGAATGGAATGGAATGGAATGGAATGAATGAATGAATGAATGAATGAACAAATGGAAAGAGAAGAAAAAAGCAAAAGGTTGAGAATGGAAAACTAAAGAGTCCAAATTGGAGAAGACAAAACAAAGACACACACGAGAGTTCTGTGAAGAAAAAGGTGATAAGGTCATGCTGTGTTAACCTCTGAGGGCATCAGCTATGTACAGCCATGTGAAAGAGAACTAAGGTCCCAATAAATACGGATGCCAAAGTTACCTCAAAAGCTTGCCACCTGAGAGATACCCATACGTAATCCCCCTCAGGAGAGCTGAGGAGAGGGTTTGCCAGGCAAGTATGAAGGCCTGAGCTCAGATTCAGGGCACTCACGTAAGAGCCAGATGTGACCCTGCATGTCTCTAACCCTAATGTCATGGCTGGAGGATGAGGTACACACATAGAGATTCTTGGTGCAAAGCCAAATGTATGATCTTCAGTTTCAATGAGAGACCCTCTCTCAAAAAACTAAAATAGTGACTGAGGAAGACACTTCTGGCCTGCACATGCAGGCATACAGATACACACATCCATACAAGCACAGACACAGCACAGACACAAGAGGAAGAGATGAGACTTGAGATGCCCAAAGCTCAGTAAACCTCTATTAACTTAAGGCAACGCCTGAAGAATTAGTGACTCCACTGTCTCAGAAAAGCACAGTAATGAAGCAGCTCCCTGTCCTCTGGGACAGGTTACACGGCTGGTGTTGTGGATCTATTATTTTGTAGATCAGAAGAGTAGTGGGACCCACTAAGCAAACCCGTTCAGTGGTGAAGAGTTGGACTGGCTAAGCAAATGGCCAACCGGCTAATATTCCTGCCATTGTTAGGAGACAGTTTATTCCAGTTCCTCTCGTCAAACAATGGCTAAAGGACAAGCATTCCTTTTAAACAGAACAGAAAGGCAGCATGCTGGTGACCCCTCCCCCACAACAGAGCTTTCTCTGCGCATTCGCTGCACTGACCACTGTGAAGTGATTTCATACACACTGACTTAGGGCTCAGTGGGTTAGAGCAAACATTGAGAAACTGTGGCCTTTTGGTTCCCACACTAACTTTTAAAGTTTCCCTCTGGGGTGTACTGCCGAAGCTAAAATAGAAACTAGCCGCAGCCAAAACAAGCAGTTGTTGGCTCTGTGGCCAGTAGTCAAGCCCAGGTGGTCACTTAGCTGTCCCCAAGACAGTAGCCTTTCTTCTGTGGAAGGAAGGAAGAAACAGGCAATGGCTTCCAAAATTTGATTTCCCCATCTTTACAATCTACTCAGATACATACTTCCAGGATCCATTATGACGCATGAACTAAATAAAAACATCTCAAATACAAAGAATAGGATCAAATTTCTGTCCAGAGTAACTACAAAGAGAGATATGTCTTTAATATATCACACGGTACCCCTGTAAAAACTGTGTGACTGAAAAAAAATTCTAAAAATAAAAATGATTAAGAAGTTTCAGAAAGGTAATGGCTGAGCTCTACAGGCCCCACAGCCAAACAGGGCTCATTCACACAGCAGTGACCCAGACTTACCAGATTCTGTAACCTGCAGAGAGTCACTGAAGGACTAACACACAGGCGAGACCAATGAAGTCTGTCTGTCCTCATGTTTCTTTGCCGCACGTCACCAGAAAGAACTCACAAGTTACAGTGACCATGACTTAAGAGCCATCATACCTGCATTTACCATACCCTGTTTGTGCATGGAAATCTTGTATAGTCTTCCTGTCCCTTAACGAGTGCCAGACTTGTGTTTGTCATGAACTCACATATCCAATTACATACATTTTTCAGTAACAAAAAATTATACATTTGCTACTTTTTATTGAGACAAGGTATAATTTTCCAAACATAGGGGGAACATGCTTAAAGGTTAATGCCTTCCATTAAGTCCTTTCGCACAGTGACCTACACAGAGAAGATACTTTATCAGCGGAAATGAACAAGGCTGGCTCATGTTAATTAAAGGAACAGCTTAAAATACTAAAAAACTAAATTAAAAATTCATATATAAGCCACCAGAACTTGCAGAAGCGTGGTGCTGAATATGTTGAGTATGAGACACAGAAAAGCAAACAACCAATGAGGTGGCTCGGGAAGTAAAGCCACCTGCTGCCAAGTATGCTGACCTGAGTCAAATCCTGGTGGCCCAACTGGTGGAAGGAGAAAACCAAATTCAGCAAGTTGTCCTCTGATCTCCATGTGTACAGTGTGGTACCCAGAGTGCACAGGAACACACATGAGCAGGCCCACAAACACACACCCACACCCACACACTCACAAACAGAAAAAAAATAGTTTAAAACAATGTAAATATACAGGGCTGGAGAGATGGCTCAGCAGTTAAAAGCCCTTGTTGCTCTTACAGAGGAGCTGGATGGCATTCCCAGCATCAACATGGTGGCTTACGTAACTCCAGTTCCAGGGAATCACATGCCACCTTCCCACTTCTATCGACATCAGGCAACCACATGAGATTTTATATATATATATATATATATATATATATATATATATATATATATGCAAAAGATTCATACACATAAAATAAAGTATAATAAAATTTAAAATAACTTCTAAAAATGCACAAAACATGTGAGGTTTCCAACATTTAAATAAACTACTCACAACTGAGTCCAACCCTCAAACTTCAGCAACCTTCCAGAGCATCACACTGCATTGTCTATCAAAGAAGATGGGGAACTTAAAAGTACACAGTAATATCATTTCAGTATTTTAAAATTGCATGGAAAATCCAGTGAGAATGAATTTCCAGCATGACTGCAAATGGTGCTGTGATACTTTTTCTTCAGGAGGCATCTTCCACAAGGAAGACACATTTCACAAGTCATCAAATGATACACAAGTACATCGAAATCACCCTGGAATCACGTACAGGCAGGAGAGGGTGGTATGGCTGTATGATCATATCAGAGGTAAATATGACCTCATAGAGACTATCCGATGTGCACTCTCTGACAGTGACGCTTATTATGATGAACCGAAAAGAATGAATGAGAGCACTCAGCCAACTTCTGAGAGGGAAGACCACTTCCGGCAGAAGAGGCTGCTTTGTGCAAATGACCTGGAGCAACAGCAAGGTCTCTAGAAAAGGAAATGCGTAAAGGATGAAGGAAAGGGCAAGAGGTGTGAGACCATACAATTAGTACATGCAAAGATAAAGGTGCTCCGTCTTTACCTCCCGTGTCATAAGGAAATATGCAAAGCACTAATCTTGGTGACAGAGAAGTGCAGATTCAGTTTACACAGTTGTTCCGGCTTGCACATGGCTAAGAATGCTAGTGGTGGTGAGTAAAGCAGACAGGGAGAGAGCTGTAGCCTCTGATGGAGAGAACAACGGTTTAGTGAGGGGGAGTAGATGACATCTGAGGAGATGTAGGGATCAGAGACCAGCACAGAATGAGCAAAATTACATGGAGCTACTCAATGGAATATGGATATCCAAAATGCACAGTGTTCTTTCTCGTTCCCGTATCCAGCCACACACTCTTCTGCTCTGAGCCATGTGCAAGGAGGGGAGATGAGGTCTAGGGAGAGGTCAATGCATACTCTTCTGGGTAAATAGATTTCATTGTATCGAGTTCAGGGGAAAGGGAGGAATCTCCCACGAAAAGAAATTAGAAAGCCTATAGGATGACCAGAATTTATTCTAGGAACCCTCCAGGAGAAAGTCACAGTTGCTCGAAGGCAACATCACTTCCACTGTGCAAGTTAAGCCCAATACTCTGTCATGCTGTATTTCAGAAGTCATCCTCACCACACCAATTCCTGTGATCCCATGGCTTCCAGGTCAAGATTCTTAAGAGTGATGGGAATGACAGGGAATAAACCAGACATACATACATACTCTTACCATAAGTGTCTTAGTCAGGGTTTCTATTCCTACACATAACATGACCAAGAAGCAAGTTGTAGAGGAAACGGTTTATTCAGCTTATACTTCCACAATGCTGTTCATTATGGAAGTCAGAACAGGAACTCCAACAGGTCACAATCCTGGAGGCAGGAGTTGATGCAGAAGCCATGAAGGGGTGCTGCTTTCTGGCTTTCTCAGCCTGCTTTCTTATAGAACCCAGGCCCACCAGCCCAGGGATGGCATCACCCCTAATGGGCTGGCCCCTTCCCCCCTGATCACGGGGAATTGAGAAAAATGCCTTACAGCTCGATATCATGGAGGCATTTCCCCAAAGGAGACTCCTTTCTGTGTAATAACTCCAGCTTGTATTAAATTGACACAAAATCAGCCAGTACAATACGGTAGTAAAAAGATGGGGGTTTTTGTTGTTCTGTTGTTTTGTTTTTTTGTTCTTTCTTCTTTCTGAATGTGCTAAATAGCTTTCGTCATTTCAACACAGACAGGGTGACAAAGCAGGGAGAGTTAATGTTAACGGAGAAAATGCCTCACAAGATTGACCTATAGGAAGTCTGGAGAGCATTTTCTTTCTTGATGCGTGATGGTGTATTCCACTGTGGTTGGTACCACACCTAGGCAGGTGGCCCTGAGTGCTATAAAGAAGTTAGGCTGAACAAGCTATAGAGAGAAAGCTAGTAGGCAGTGTTTCTCCAGGGCTTCTGCTTCTTTTCCTGCCTTTGAGTTTCTCTTCTGACTTCCCTCAATGATGGTCTATTACCTGGAATTCAATATCAAAATAAATCTTTCCTTCTCAAGATGCCTTTGGTCATGATCTTTATCACAGCAATACAAACCTAACCAAGACACTGGGTAATGAGAACTCAGATGGCAAGAAATTTACCAAACAAAAGAAATGCCAATAACAGTGACTACTACTACTGCTACTACTTCTATCTATCTATCTATCTATCTATCTATCTATCTATCTATCTATCATCTATCTATCTATCTATCTATCTATCTATCTATTTGTTTGGAAAGGAGCATGTATTCTGTTGAGACATCTCAAAGATAATGGAGAGTATGGTATATGAATCTCTTTCTCAGATGAAATGAAAGTTCTTGGCAGTAACACATCTGTTGTCTGCACATGCAAACACATACAGAGAGAGAGAGACAGAGAGAAACAGAGATAGAACTAGACAGATGTTCTGTAATTCTATGGGTCGGGTTTTATTTTTAAAATTTACTCAGTGAGTAAAGTATTCGCTGTGTAAGCATGAAGACCTGAGCTAGGATCCTCAGCATCCTGGTGAAAAGGCATCAGGATGCATCCCTGAGAAACCAGAGCTACGATCAGGGTGGGAGGGAGGAAGCCAGCGCATCCTGACTGTTTGCTGGCCAGCTAGGTCAAAACAGCGAGTTATAGTTCAGTGAGAGACCCTGCCTCAAACAATAAAGTGGAATATAGTGGATAAAGACAGATAAAATCAACCTCTGCACTCCACAGGCAGACAGATATGAACATTTAACATACACAAACACACACACACACACACACACACAAGTAATGGTAAGAAAGTAAAAGAATTTTAATTTTAAAGGAACTTTAAGTATTATAAATTCATAGTATAAATAAAAAATGAAGACAAATTTACTTTCTACTGAGCTAATGCAATTAATAGAACACAAAGTGTAGCAAACTAATTAGAAACTATATTTTTGCCTCCATAAGTGTCAGCAATGCTATAGAGCATGTGGAAATGACATTTATTCTTAGCCTTAAACATAGAGGAATAGATTTTATAACTTCGAAGCTTGTAGACATTTCTTACCAAGATGTTACCCTGAAACTACTAAGAACTTGGGTGCCTTCTGAGACCTCATAGCAGACTCTGTGTAGAGTTAGATAAAAAACATTTAATCCTGAACTCACAGACAAACATTAACTAGTTCAGGAAACACAAGTGTGTTCACCTTCTGTCCCCAGCGAAACACACTCCAAATGTAAGAAGCCATTTACTGATTTATCTTCTCCAATGCAAACCCAAAGTTCCCTGTTGAGCTTGTTGCACATTTATCCTGATAAGCATTCAATTTGAAGACAATGTGTTCTGGGGATGAAAGAATTTACAAGACAGGACAACAGGCGTATGTATCCGACGAGGCAAAATTGGAACTAATTGTGATTGGAACATAATCATGTTATGTTCCTCACAGTAATTTTTTCCTAAAATTGCTTTCAGGAACACAGAAAAGTACAAATATATTCTTCTATACCTAAAAATGGGAGTAGGTACATAAACAAGATGGTAACAGACAAATTCACTCTGAGCAATTGTTTTTTCTTCTGGGCTGGAGCTTAAACACATCCTTAGGTTTAAAAACCAGTCTCCTGACAGCAACAACTAGACCACCTCAAGGCTTCAGACTTTCTTTTCACAAGCAAAAATGGCACTGGTAGTTCTTGGCAAGGTAGAAAGAGTAGGATAAACCATCATTCTAGCTGGCCAAAGGTGAAAATTTGAACTAAAATCCAATGATCAAATTTGGCTGCGACATTCCCTTCCAAAACAAGATCAGGAAGGAAGATGGTGGAGAGGCGCACAGTGACAAAGGCAGTGGGTAAGGAGAGAGGTAGTGTGGGGAAAAAACTATCCCTCAGTTCTTCATCACGCTGTGTAGGTAGTTAACAGTTCACCAGGCCACACTGAGAGCCACAAGCCTCAGGACTCCTCACACAGGCATCAAATTCGACAGGGCTTCCCAGCTTGCTTTGCAGTGGCCAGTTTTCTCAGGCTCTGTCACACAACAGCAGTTTCTTTACAGAGTTCCCCCCTCATCCCAGCAGATCCAGTAAATGTGAAAACATTTTTTGCTGTTACCTTAAATCCTCACAGTGTACAAGAAACCATGCTCTGCTAATTCCCTGTGGGCTTGAGGTAGTTTAAGAACAAAGTCCTGAGTCAGTGTTTTCAGACCTGAGGAGAACACCAGTCAACAAAGAAAACTTTCTGACAGGCTTCAGCAATTAACTTGCGCTCTGTACAGATGAATACCTGACTATTACCTCATAGGAAAATGATATGTTATTTCAGTCTATGTCAGTGGTTTTTTAACCTGTGGGTCACGACTCCTTGGGGTATTGAACCACCCTTTCAGAGGAGTAACATATCAGATATCCTGCAAATCAGATATTTCCATTAAGATGCATAACAGCAGCAAAATTACAGTTATGAAGCAGCAACGAAAATAATCTTATGGGTGGGGATAATCAGAACAGGAGGACCAGTATTAAGGGTCACAGCATCAGGAAGGATGAGAGCCAGTGGCCTATGTCAGCAGGATTTCCCCATTTTTCTAATACTACATTCTCACAGTGCTTCACTGTTTGGAAAGACCAGTAAACTTCCTAGTGTTATCCTAAATGAAATACGGAGAAACATGCAAATCTACCCAGTAAATATTATTTTCTGGCTTGTTTGCTGAAGTAATTAGTAATAAGCATTCCAACTTAGTGTGTACAAATTCTACAGCTCTGAAAACTGATAAAAAGGAGAATGACATTAAGTGGAATCTAAGCTATTGTAAGTTTACATGAATTGTCTGTATGGTTACGTCATCCTGTGTGCTTTCTCCTGGAATCTTCACTTCTGTCCCAAGCTGGGATAGGATATATTCTTTACACTGACACAAATTCAACAAAAATGTGAATGGTTCTCAGTTAACTAGATTATCTTAAGTATTTACAAATTATTAACTTTAGAACTTGGTATTTTATTAATTATTTAAAGTTTTCCAGAATATTAAGGCTACAAGAATAATTATGATAGGATTTGGTAGAGTTAGAATAACAGTGCACATAGGTTAGCACTATAAGAATAACATAATATAGTCTAAAAATAACAGCTTTCTAAGAATAAAGAATTTTAAACAGAAATTCAGCTGGTAAATGCTTTGTCTGAAAATATTTTATGAATTATGAAACTGTTTTTGAATGTTAAAAGATGTATACTCTTTTATATGTATATGTGTAACCTTGAGTGTATATATGTGGATTATATGGCTGCATGTGCCTAAGTAAGTCAGAAATGGGGACTGGCACTATAGCTACACGAATGTATGAGTTACCAAGATGTGAATGCAGGGAAGCAAACCCAGATCTTTTGGAAGAGCAGTGCTTCCTTAACTGCTGAGCCATCTCTCCAACCCCACATTTGCATATTCACTTGCTTGACAAAGTACACATGGGCAAAGTTGTTGTTTTCCTCAAGTGCAGTTGAAATAAACAGAAAATATCTTAAGGTCAGGAGCATCTGCAAGTCTAAGCACTGGTACATGAATGAGCTCAGCATTCAAGCCAAACATGCTGACTGCCAGAGTAACCATGTGTCTTGTGGCACCCTCTCTGTGTCCATCAATACTGCGACCTGTCTAGGAAGCCACCCACCATCATATAGACTCCAGAATTACTGAGGTTCATACAAGGATTCTTGGGCTAAATTCACTAACAGCTACCGATCTCTGATAAACAAAAGATTTAAAACAAGAGGTGAAAAAAATGACAGCATCCAACGCCTGAGTCAGCAAAACATCGATTATTCCCAGACTCTCTCTTCATCCCAGCCAATCACCTGGAACTTGTAAATCAGGCATTTCAGGGATTGTTCAACCACTGTCGTGAACCAGAGGATATAAGAAAGGTGGGGAAGACATTTCTATGAGCCTAGTAATACAAACTCTACAAATAGAAAAAAAGAGAGGGAAAACATTACTTGAAGAATAGAAAAGCAAAAGCAAACTGAGTATGGGAGAATGAGTAAATCAGAAGTCCTCTAAAGGCAAGCAAAGAAATTTTGTATTTGCAGTTAGTGAACCTATGCCCCATATACATGTATGTATGCACGAGCATGCACAAACCACAGGATATCTCAGCATTCTAAGGATTCATTTACCTTGTTTATAAGACAGTAATTTTTAATGGTCTAGAGCTCTCCTTATTAGAGGAATAGTGATGGTGCATAAGTCCAGGGATCAGCCTGTCTCCACCTCACCAGAGCAGAGATCACAAACATGGACAACAGTGTCTGGCAGTTTTCTATGGGTTCTCAGGCTTAAAACTCAGGTGGTGTTGCTTGCATAGCAAGCACTTCAGAGACTGAATTGAGCCCTTAGCCTGAAGGCATACAATGTTTTAACACTTTCTGGGATGGAATATATGTTCTTTTTTTGATATGATATTGGAGAGAATTTGGGTTTGTAATTATAGGTAAAGAGTAATTATAGGTAAATTATAGGTACTGGGAAGGTGCAGTTGTGTTTCTGTTACATTATGTAGGAGACCTTTAACACCGAGCTTGCCTGAAGGAAACCGCACACAGTAGCCATTCTCATTGGCTGCTGCTGTTTACTGATTCTGCCGGTGTGACCACCTTCTGAACAGAGCAGCTCACTGATGCCAATATCCTACTGCTCCAAATGCAGTGTCTAGCACTACACCAAAGATGGGTCAGGAATCAATAAGGATGGCTAATTGAATCACTGACATTTGTGTCTGAGACACAAATAAGTTACGGCTTGAAGCTCAGCTTCAGGAGGAGGAGCAAGAGAGATTTCTGATTCTGTTCGCCAACACCAGTGTACACAGCTCAGTACATAACTCAGGGAAGGAAGAGAACACTGTCCCAGTCACCGTGCAAGGGGTATACACAGGCATTTATACCTCATCTCACTGGTGAATCCTGCTACCACAAAGGTGTTTAAAAAAAACTTACCTGTTTTGCCAGATGCCCAAAGATAAATAACTAAATCAGCTTTGATTCTCATTAGAATTATATATTTCTAGTCCCCATAGTAGAAATATTTAATTTTCTTTAACTACAAAAGAAAGTGGCATTTAAAAAAAATACTCAATATATCTATTTTTTAAGTTAAAATTTAAGGATATATAATTCAGGAAGTAAATGTTATTTATCATACCAACAAAAGGAGTCTATGGACACCTTAGTATGCATCCACTTTCTGAAATTGTCTTGTTCTCATTATAAGACATGGGAAAGAATTACTCATGGTCATCACATTGGAGTCTTTCTGGGGCATGAGCTGAGGGATGTCTTCAGTCTCACAGTGTTCTCTGACTTTTATTGACATAGGAAATCATTTGATTTTGCTACATAGATTTTTACTTTAAAATGAAAACAATGAATTTAAAGGGGAAAAAAACAAATATTTGAAATATTCAAAGATAGTGGAGAAGACAGAGTGTTGAGAACTGGGGGGTAAGTCCTTCTGTTTGGCCTGAACACAACTCTGTCGTTTTTAAGATACACCTGACAGTAACAAAACCCTCACATATACCCAGCTGTGGTGTTATTCATGAGTACCATGCAAAAGACCAACACAAAGTATTTTATAAGCTCTGTAAAGCAAATTGTCTTCCTTTGTCAGTAGCCTGACAAGTGAATAAAGATTCTATTTCTCTCAGTAAAATGTTACATTGCAGGAGAAAATAATACACTTATAAAACATCATGATTCTCTGCAATATAAATGCAATGAAAACCAGCCAGTTTAATTGTGGCATCATCTCTGTCAAGAAAAATAGTCTTGAAACAACTATTTCTCCATTTTACAATAGAGGTACATCATCTGTCAGTCAAGGATGATAAAGTCTGTCTTGCAGGGCAAAACCAAGAGGAAAGCACCAGGAAAGATCTTGAGGGGAAACACAGTAAATGTGACACTAACATTCAAATATAAACATAAATATAGGGTAACAGTGCTAATGCTGCTTCTTATAAAATCAGGAAAGGTATAAGAAATGTGGTACATGGGTTTAAATTCCAGAAGGGTAGAGAGTTAGTTCAGAGATTAAGAGCACTGTTTCTCTTACAGAGGACTCAGGTTCAGGGTTCAATTCCCAACATCCACATAGTTGCTAACAATTGACTGGAACTCCAGTTCAAGGGAATCCAATGCCTTCTCTTAGGCTCTGTGGGTACAGGCATACTCACAGGCAAAACAAGAATATGTACAAAATAAAAATAAAGAAAACTTTTTTCTCAGGTCTAACCTGGCCTAGCAAGATAGCTTTGCAGATAAAGTAGCCTGCCTCCAATGCTGAAAACTTGAGCTAAACCCTGGAACTCACCTATTAGGAGAGAACCAACTCAGACGAGTTGTTCTCAGACCTCCACACACATGCCCTGGCTCCTGCATGCACATAGGCAACTCCTTACATACATACATACATACATACATACATACATACATACATACATACACACACAAACACACACACACACACACACATACACACACACACAAATAATATGTGTTTAATTATACATAAGATGGAACCACAAAAGTCTTGCTAAGTTCAGCAACTGAGAGAACTGACAAAATTCACTGCAGGTGCAGAACGAGCCAGATGGCAAACTTCTATCATTAAAGCTGGCGGAAAAAATGATACTAAAAGGGGGTAGAATCTGTTGAACATTGTGTGTGTGTGTGTGTGTGTGTGTGTGTGTGTGTGTGTGTGTGTGTGTGTGTGTGGTGTGTGTGTGTGTGTGGTGTGTGTGTGTGTGTGTGTGTGTAGCTAAATGGCCAAAGGAGAACATCATGTGTCCCACTCTCCTGCTCTCCACCTTATTCTTTGAAAACAAGTCTCCTGCTGAATTTGAATCTGTGAAGTGGGTCAGCAAGCCCCAGTGGTCCTCCTGTCTCCATTCCCCGAAGGGCTACTATTACAGGTACTGAGACTGCCAGGCATCACACAGCTGAAGAGATCTGTATTTAGAGACTGAAGAGATAAGTATTTAGGTGGAAATGTCTATGTTACCAAGCTTTTTACCAACTATTAACTTTGAACTTAAATTGATAAGCCATGTTAACTTCCTTGGAACCAGAAGCACACAACCCTCCCCCCCTTTCCTCCCTCCCCTTTCCCCCGTAATTGCTAGGTCAGGTTCCTCCATCTTTTACCCTGGAAGAAGAAAATAGAAAATGGCAACAGGAAAGATGATTTCAACTCTGTTATTTGAATTTTTGGCACATCTACAGGCTCAGGACAGTGGCTGGTTAGAAGCTGAGACATAGCTAAAATGAAGAGGAACGTAAAAGAACGAGGCAGCATGTGTGCAGCTGAAGCGTGACTATTCAGTCTGGTACTTCCAATGCCTGCCACAGGAACTCCCTGAAGTTCAAGGTCCTAGGGTGTGAGAAAGTTATTGAACCTAAACTTAGCACTTGATGTAATAAAAGGGAAGGTTCAGTCTATCAAAATAGGTTGATGACGCGATAGGGTATATATTTATATACCATGAAGTGCATATTAATATAATATGTAAGAAATCCACAAAAACAAAATGGTAGTCATCCTGCCTGATATATGTAATGACCTTGGTATGTTTTAAATGGCAGAAAAGGAAATCTGAATTTGAATGGAACGAGTCCAGCCAGACCTGATTGAAGAAAAGTCATCAGTGTAATTCCATACAGACTTCGAACAGTGTTGTATAACAGATAACTGCAAAAGACATGAGACATTTTTAAACTTCAAAAGTACAGAAGAAAATATCTCAACGGAGAAATCATCAGCTTCTCACATAATTTTCACATGTCAAACTGATTAAATGAAAGTTCCTACTAGTTCATTTTTCTCACTGAATTCTTACTAAAATGGTACCACAGAGTTTAAAATTTCCCATCTTCAAATTAGAATTTACCAACCTGAATTCCCAAAATACAAAGGGGATAGGATGTTCGAACATTTTGTTCTCTGAAAGATCTATACTTTCAAGAAAGAAAGAAAGGAAGGAAGGAAGGAAGGAAGGAAGGAAGGAAGAAAGAAAGAAAGAAAGAAAGAAAGAAAGAAAGAAAGAAAGAAAGAAAGAAAGAAAGAAAGAAAAAACTAAGGAAACAGGCAATGAAATTTACACAGAACAAATAAAAGGTTTTCAAAGGCCATGAGGAAAATGGGAAGGGACTTCCTGGAAACATACACCCCAACTGCAAAGAACACTAGGATAATTTGTGGGAAAGATGCTATTGGGGTCAAGTCTGATGCTAATATGGGAATCAGGTCTCTGGCCCATCCCTGTTAATTTTATGCAACATAGTTCAACTTCACACAGTTTAACATTTTAGAATTGAGCCTGCACTTATGAAGTTCTATTGTTAAGAGACCATCCACCACAAACAACAAAATGGATACATAAATACTGGCACTGCTTCAAATGCAAACTGATTCTATAAATGAGTGTGTGCTGTATATAAATGAGTGTGTGCTATGTCCCTACATTTCAATCTCCATTGTGCAGCCAAAGGAAGCACTGTGAAGTCCAGACCTCATGGGTCAATTCCTGCCTTGGTCCAAGTATACAGACCCTATCTTTGAGCACAGTTAAGATGTCTCAATGTCAAGCCCTTTCTTCTACCTTCCCAGCATCTCTTGACTGTGCTATTTGTTTGCTATAAGATCAATTCAAAGTGTGCATTGTCTTACATTTCCAGTTTTTTTTTTCCTGTGAAATTACTTCTGAAGAGAAGTCTGTCTTCTCTGCCTCTCCCTACTTAACTGTGACAGACACAAGTGTGGACACAGCAAGTTCTCAGAGATTACAATGCTTCCAAAGCATCCCTAAAAAGCACATATCATGACATGATCCTGGTGACTGAAATTTTACTTTACTCCAAAGTAGCACAGCAATATAAAAATGCCTATGCAGGTGAAATCTTCATAATGAACCAAATAAACTTTTGGAATGACTGAAAGGTAAAATTAAGGATCATTTAGTATCCTTTCCTTCTCACCAAAACAAAAATGTCTATGACATTAAAAGTGTAAAGAAAGCACTAGAGAGAGGGACGAATGGCAGTGAGTACTGACCTTGCAGAGCTTTCGGGTTTGGTTTCCAGCACCTCTATCAGGTAGATCAGAACCACATGTAATTCCAGCTCCAGGGGACCTAGTTTCAGCATCCTGGAGTGCTGAACTCACATGACCACATAGACATGTGCACATAAACATAATAAATCTTTTTTAAAAACCTAACAATACATAAATGGGAATGAATTGAATCGTAAATAATTACTCATTACATTGAGATACAGAACTGTCGGATAAACTTACTATTTACAAGTTTGAAGCTTAGTATTTTAAAGCCAAATCTTTTCAAAAATAGGCCAAAAGACAAATGTTTTACTGAAGACATTATAAACTTGACAAACACATAAAGAAAAGACACTTGATATTTTTATCCATTAAAAACAGGCTAACAAATACCAGAATGGCTAAGTTTTTTAAAAAATAGCATCAGTGCCAAATACTACTAATGACGGTACAAAAATGGATGATTCATTCCCTGACACACATAAAATAGTACCACCACTTTGGACAAAAGCTGGACAGTATTTTATAAAACTATCTAATATGTAGTTACCATTCCTTTTTGAGATTTCCTGGGGTTACTTAAAGGAACAGAAATTACTCAAAAACATCTATGTAAGATATTTATGGTACCCAAAAAGAAAATGAAAAACCATCTCTGAAGGAGAAAATAATTAGACACAGGTGTGTGTGTGTGTGTGTGTGTGTGTGTGTGTGTGTGTGGTGTTAACCAGGATAAGAATTCCACACAAATCCCTAGTCTAAAATACCGGCATTATTTATTATTCACTGTAAATAAAAAGAAATTAAATGTCACTAAATTCTCCAGAAACAATGCCACATTATTTGGTGAAGAAACTCCAGCAATTTCCATGTAAAAATAATGGGCTTTATCTCTTGAACAGACACCTACTGACATTAGGATAAGCTACTGCCTAAGTGTGATGCAGGGTGGCAAAAGAATCAAATCCCAGAATGTAAAATCTGCTAGCTATGTTCACTAGCTACATCCACAAACCTTAGCTAGGAGGCAACACATATGAGAGCGATAGAGATAGAGAGAGCTAGAGCTAGAGATAGAGGGAGGGGGAAGGGGAGCAGGAGGGGGAGGGGGAGGGAAAGGGAGAGGGAGAAGGAGGGAAGGAGGGAGAGAGGGAGGAGAGAGAGAGAGAGAGAGAGAGAGAGAGAGAGAGAGAGACTGAGTCTTATAATACTAGACAGCTTTGATTTGATTTTTTTTCTTTTTCTTTTTTTTTAACCCCGTGCTTATACCCAGTTTTTTGACACAGGGTTTCTCTTTGTAGTCCTGGCTGTCCTGGATCCCACTTTGTAGACCAAACTGCCTTCTAACTCAGAGATCCTCCTCTCACTGGCTCCCGAATGCTGAAATTAAAGGCAGTACCACCACTGCCCAGGAGATTTTGATACACTGATACTTCACGTTTAGAATGTCCTGCATAGTTTTACAATACTTGACATATTTTTAAAAGGAATATCTTTTCCATTAGAAAAAAAGAAAAGACAGGAGGACTGGAGCCATTACAAGTTCCCCTTCAATTACTGGAGGTCAGGCCCCTATCCCCACCTTCGCAAGTCTAGAATCGCCACAGCCCTTCTATACTTAGAGAAGGGAGGAGATGTCAGGAGCATCCCTGATTATACACTGAAGGCCTAAAATCAGTCATAGGCCTAAAATCAGCAATAGGCCTGTCATACATGTATACTAACACCAAGTCTTGGGTCTCTGTGGAAAAACATTGAAACAGATGGCTATAAGCTATTGTAAACAGGCAGCTTTTGTGGAAATTTACCAGTCTGAGTAGTCATAGACCTTGTAAATAGGTAGCCTTGGCAGACAATACTAATGTAGATAAGGACAAGTGAGTCATAGGCAGAGTCATAGTGACCTGTCCTCTGAACCTTCACCCAGCCTATACCCTGTTCTGAAAGATATCTGTATTCTCCCTGAACACCCACACTCCAGTGTCATCCCCTTCCCCATGACCTGCCTTTCTGTGTTTATAATCCCTGTGTGAATGAATTACGATTTAAAAAAAAATTAATTAATTAATTAAAAAAAGAAAATAAGAAAAAATGAAAACTGTCAAAAAAAACTTGAAAGCACTTATACTAACAGATAATTGCTATTTATTTTAGCATACTGATGTTCTTATGTTTTCTGTTTCCACAACTGAAAATTATGTTCTTATTAAATTCATCCTTATAAATTTAATTTCTATGTAAGATTCTAATATTCTGTTGTGGCTTTATTCAATTCTCTTCTACCACTGAAAGTAAGAATCCACATGAAAGACATGAAGAACAGCTAATGTGCTTAAAACTAGGAGGGCCATATGCTCACTCATTATTGTGTATAACAATGGAAAGTGTTATCATACCTGTTCTCTGTAGGGTATGAGAAGTTGCAGGTGACTAGACACAAGCAATATATAAAGCAGGCAACACTCATGCCCAGCCCAAGCCAACTTTGCCATTCCATGCCACCAGCTTCCAGAAGTCAGCCCTCACCTAGGCTTGGTCAGCTGGACTACCTAGGGGCTAATCACACTATGCATCCATTGGCAGAGAGTTTACAATTATCAAATAACTGGACATATCACAGCAGATTTCTAATGAATTTATCACTGTCCCAGAGAATTAAATTATTTTTACAAAACTCCAAAGATATTATTTCCTTTGTGTCCACTGAATCCCTTTTTAAATTACGTTGATAGGGAGGAAGGGAGGGAGAGGAAGAGGGGAGGAGGAGGGAAGAGGGGAAATAAATGCACGGACACCATGGTGCAAGGGAAAGAGAAAGTAGCACTTGAATCCAAGAGTCATTTCCTTTCGTCTAACACGAGGTTACCTGGAAGCTAACTCTTGTCAGCCACAGTGAAATCTTGGACCCACAGATCCATCATACTCATCCAGAATCAGACAATTCTTACTTTACAGGATTTAAATATACTCCTTAGTGAAGCATACAAGCTGATAGACACATGCATACATAGATGAGTTTTCTGACTTCTATGTACAGAACCACTGAATTCAGAAACCACACCATGTGCAGAAGTGAAAGAGGACAGCCATAGCTCCTTTGCAGGCGCTTTAGTATAAATAACAGGATAATCTGCTAGTCAAATGTCCAAACTGAGGAAATTTTAAAGTATTAGAGTAGAGGTTTACTACTTGAAGATTTCAACCTTAACACTATTAGTCTTTATTTTTACTTGTTTATTTTTTATTTTTATTTATTTTTATTTTTATTCAGGAGGTTTTCTATGCCTTCAAAGGTGATGACTAACAAATTTAAAGAAGTCCTTCTTATTTCTCAAATAAGAATGAACATACTCTAGCTGAATTATCATAAGACATAAACATCATATTGGTTTTCATGTGTACAGTCACTATTCAAAGCTCAGAAACCCTTGTACTTCTTTGGCCGTGAGTTACTCTCACAAGTCAATGAGAGGCTTGGTAGCACGTATCCTCTAGGTATCTCTGACTGGACAGACACAGAAAAACCAAAGCAGGGATAGATTTATGGAATGTAGAACCTCACCACACTCCCAGCTTCTTGTTCCCACGCCTAATGACCCGAGATCCATCCCTAGAACTCACATGGTAGAAGGCGAGAACCTACTCCCGAAAGCTATCCTTGGATGTTCATGTAAGAGTTATAGCTTACATAGAGCATGTATACACACATACATATGTGCGCATGAGTATATACATGTATATACAGTGAACAAATAAATGTAGAAAGGTATAAAGAACATTCCAGAAATACACAATTCTAAAGTTGTAAGTTGCATGATGTCAGATCATGTAATAGATCTTGTGCTAAATGCTTGCTCTGGATGTGAATTGCCCCATGGCCTAGGCTATCAGCAGTGTGAATGCTACTCAAATATGAGTCTTTCACTTGTCTGAGTGTAAGGTTTTAGTCGCAGTGTACATGGAATCTCATGGAGGATCCCACACTATCCATGGTTTCAGACTTCACTTCAGTCTTGGAATGACAGTGTCTCCTGTAACAATGGAGGAGTGCAGAGTAGAAAAAACTGACTTTGTTTTGTTTTCTGTACCCTTTCACACATGGATTCACATGTCCATGCATGCATGCATCACACATGTTATAAAATTCTATCAACAGGAAAGGGAAAGGAAAAGCAAATTTTTTAACAATTTTCATCAAAGTTCCTTATTTTTATACACAGGCATTTTTCTGCATGAAACACATAATTGAAACATACAACTGAATATACTTTTCCTTTATTCACTTTCAAAGAATCTATATCTGGGATTATCACACTCTATGCCCAGGATGGGTGATAGCTCTGTGGGTCAAGCACAAACATGAAGACCTGAGTTCAGATCCCCAGTCCTATGCAACATGCCAGCATGCACCTGGAAACGCAGCACTAGAGATGTAGAGAAGGGCTCCTTGGAGCTCACTGGCTCACTACTCTAGAAAAATCAGTGAGTGCCAGGATTTGTGAGAGAATGTGTCTCAACAAATTAAATATGAAGAGATACAGGAAAGAAGACATTCATATTACAACATTTATTCTTCATCTCATAAACATAGTCAAAGGCACAAATGTGCAAATCCTCAGGATGTGCACACACACAAATCAAAAAACTTATCAGCTTCAGAAGTTTGAATTTGTGGATGTATAAGTTAAAGAAAAAACAGTCTACATACGATAAATTTAAGTAAGCTAAATGGAGAAACATGTAAACTCAAACGGTATTTACATGAAAGCTAAGCCTTTTTCGCTCTGGCTTTGGTTCCCTTCTATAGGTAGGTAGAGGTGGGATGAGGGGAGGCTTGCCCTCATTTGTCCCATCTTTCTTTTATCACTTCTGGCTTGCTCCTCTGGGCTGCCTATAATCCTCGCTACTTTAACAACAGTGGGTTGCCTTGGGTTGATACCGACTTTCTTCTCTCCATTCCTCAAACTCAGCCTAGAGGAACTCATCACTAACTCTGAGAACTCAATTCACTGTACCCACACTCTTGGCCTTCTGCAAATGAAAACAGATCCTTCTAGTCACCCATATGCTCCAAATTAATGATCCAGTTGGCGTCTTTGTTTCTCAACCTATTTTATCATTCTAACTATCTTCCACCTACTTGAATTCTCAAGTCAAGCGTAGTAACATCTATGGGTAATAGCAGCACTTGAGAAACTGAGGCAGGTGGATTAACATGAGTTTGAAGCAAAACTGGGTCACAATGCAAGTAGCCAGGTGGAGCTGCTCAGCAAGAAGTTAAAGAATAAATAGAACGGAGGAATATGAGTGAGCAGAAAGAGATGGAGAAAGGTAAGGAAGAAGAAAGGAGAGGAAGGACAGAAGAGAGAAGGACCTAGGAGAGGAAGGAGAGGAGAAGAAAAGGAGAAAGAACGATGGTGAAATTTTTCCCAAAAGAACTTCGGATACATAGTTTTGTTTTTGTTTTTGTTTTGTTTTGTTTTGTTTCGTTTTCTGCTGACAGTTTGGGGCCCTTTTCAGTTATCTTATGTTCCCTTCCTTGGGCCAGTCACTCAATTAAAGCATCCCATACTGTACTGTTACATGGGCACTCTAGATCCCCGTTGCTTCCACTGCTGATTAGATACCTTTTTCAACTTCCAATCACTCTCTGGAGCAGTCAGAGCAGCTGTAGGAATGATTTTTACCCGGCCTGTGTCAGTCAGCTCACCAGGAGTTTACATTGTAAACTGTGATGCTGGACTATGATAGCACTTCTCTGATAAAGCACACAGATCCTGGAGCTCTACTGTGGAATGCTACTTTGAAAGAGTAGAGTTCCACAGGACTGAAGGCTTTTGTGGCAAAACCAAGGTTTAGATATCAGGAATGCTTAAAATTAGAATGAAAGGATACCTAAGTACAACTTTTAAAAGCCTGATGGAACTGAACATGAAGAAAGATGAGGCAGAGAACAGAGACCAACCTAAACCAAGGGGCAAAGATGTTCTATCTCTAACTACCTAATTAGCAAAGTTAGCTGCTACCACACTGGTAAACCCAAGCCTCAAGCATGTCCGTTTTGTAGGCGTAACGTAAGAACTATTTAATCAAATGGGGATCAGAGTTCACATTTTAATAGTCTCATGATCTCATGGTATTAAGGAGCAGAGAAAAAGAGAAGAGTTCAAGGACCTCAGATTATTAACTGCTGCTTACAAGTTGTATAATATGATTCCAGATGCTGTCACTTTCCTTGGCGGGCAACAAAATCAAGGGCTACAGAGAGGTACAGGCAGGGGACCTGCAGGTCAGGACCAGTGGGAATCTGAACTCCAAGAGGGAACTCCAGCTTGAGTGTTCAGCCTCAGCATATCTGGCTACTCCCGGTACATCGTTGCCAGACTGTTTCTATTTATGGACTAGCTGGTTCTCTGTAACCAAAAGAAGACATCAACGCCACCCAAATAATTATAAATATTCATACACACAAGAGCAACTGTCTTTATTTCTCAAAATGAGAAATAAAATGTTTCTATTTTAGTGTCATACTACAATTATCTTGTTGGGGATCATACTGCGTTGGTAATTAACTATTGTTTATATATAGATCTGTCTTACTTGACTGTAAACATTACTTTGATCAAAGCATCCTTTTCTAGATGTTTACCACAGTCATACATTTAAAAATAGATGAGCTGTCGGGTTTTAAGAATGGCTCTTCGCTATTTGAACCATTTCTCCATCCCATCCCCCAACGCTAAGAAAGCTTCCATGATAATGAGAAAACTGATAACCCACAAAGGACCAGCTTGCTTGAAGAACCAGTACTAATTAAAATTTACTTCATAAAACTATGACCGTAGTTCAAAGTTAAACCTACAGTTTTATCATCCTAATACTAGAATGTACTAAAATATACCAAGCTCAACAGGGATCTAATAGTTGAGTGAAACTTCAGGACCTGAAATGATACAGAGATTCAATTCTACTTGACACATGGGAATCATGCTTTACTATAACAGCCTTGATACCCAGGGCACTGGAAGAATTAAGCAGCATTCATGACCTGTGCAGGACAATCCAACTGTATACAGTGGTCTTTACTCAAGAAGAAGATGAAGGGAGACACTCCAGCAAAGGTTGGGGCATTTTTCAAACAACGGGAAGTTTAGTCTTCTAAAACTTTCTCCATGGACAGAGCAATAACTCATGCTGTTGTCAGTGGGTTACCTGAAACTGAGATGTCTTTCCAAGACTGCTGCTTCACAGCAGATAATTATCCTGATAAATCATGCAAACAGAACTCCTGTTCAGCGGAGTGACAAAAATATCCAGTACTTTACCTCAGCAGAAAAAGAACATGAAATAAGATGCTGGCTTCGATTTTCAAGCATCCGCAGTCAACAGTTGGAAGGAAACAATATATCTCAGTTAAGAAGGAGTTTCTGAAATTACAATAAACTTCAGATTTAAAGGCCCACAAAGAAAAGTGGGAAGCTTAATAAAAACACGCATAAAAGTTTCTACTTTTGTTACACTTACACTTCTGATTCTGCCATGGAAGCAACTTGGATCGGGTATATATTGTCCTGGCTTTGATAATCAAACAAACCTCTCCAGAGTATTGTCCATCATATATGTCCCAAGGATTTGGCCTTGGAGTGTTAATGCCACTAGTGTTACCATGGTTATATGGTAAGGAAGTTTCCAGGCTCCTCATGCACACATTCTGATTCTTGGAGCCATGCATCATTGCAAACTAAACACTCTAATGTCACTGTTGCATGGGACTTAGGTATCATACTTTGAGAAATAACCACAGGGTTACTTCTCTCTACACACTGTTTCTCCTTGGCAACACTGAAATACGTTGAACTTTGGCAAACTCAAGAAAATGTTTAGACGGCTGGTTTATGTAAGTGGAAAGATTACAGCATTGGGGAGTTCAAAGTGAGCTTGGTTTTGGCCTTGGTCTTTGTTGTTTTCTGAGAAACAATACCGCCATACTGCCCATGCTGATGCTGGACTCACTATGTAGCCCAGGCAGATTTTGAACTAACCCTTCCCAGTCTAGGTGGTATTTCAAGAATCAGCCCAATACCTGGATTTTCAGATTTATCATGTCTTTTTTTCTATGCAGTGATTCATTTTACAGTTTCCTCACACATTGCATTGGTTTTCTCATAAACCTTCATTGGGTGCTGTCCTACTTTGAGTTTTATGACTGTGAAAAGACACCATGACCAAGGTAACTCTTATAAAAGACAACATTTAATTGGGGCTGGCTTACAGGCTCAGAATTTCAATCCATTATCATCATGGCAGGAAGTTTAACAGTGTCCAGGAAGACGTGGCACTAGAGAAGCCAAGAGTTCTTCATCTTCATCCAAAGGAAGTCAGGAACAGATTATCATCAGGCAGCTAGGAAGAAGGTTTCAAAGCCCATTCCCACAGTGACACACTTCCCCCCACAAGGCCACACCTCCTCCAACAAAGCCACACTTAATTGTGCCACTCGCTGGGTCAACTATATTCAAACCATCACAGGTGGCTCATGGCAAACCACATTGTATTATACTTTCCAGATGTGATAGAATATTTAAATATTATACATCTGAAGCTGCTGGGAAACATTGTTTTAAATTTGCAATAACACATATTTTTCATGCAAGTTTCTAATGTTTTCATTTTATTAAAATTAAAAGACAGCATTTTTTTAAAATCTTTGAATAGAAAGTAATCTGTATGCAAGGACAGAGTGCTTGGATTTTCCCTGATGAGTAAGATTTTCAACATTTAATAGCAGCCCAAAAGAGAAAGCTATTTTTCCTTCATGTTTGCATTTCAGCTAAATCTGCCATACATGTATAAGTGGTTGTTTTGTCGCCATCTGCCATAGGCCACATAGTAGTATTGTAGTGAATGGTTCATGGGGCACTGGGTTCATTTTTCAGCTAGAATTAAAGGGAATTAAAGGCTTCTCCTTTTCACAGATACTACTCACTGTTACAGGTCAATTCACGCCTTTCCACATGGTATAAAGTTGGAGAAGCCTTCTTGGTCAACAAACACATATGCCAAAACAAAAACGTCTTACCTCTCTTAAACTATAATCCTGCTTTAAGGCGTCTGTTGTTGAGGGTTAGATTTTACCAAATTCTTGCAAAGGAAAAACAAGATAATTTACTACAACTACAATCTCTTGATGAGAGCAGTACTTTGGAAAACATTTATTTTGTGAATTATTTTAACATAAATCTAGAGATATTTAAGGAATACAAACTCCTCTTATTTTTATAACCTGTTCAACCTTACAATCAGAAAAAAATAATAATAGCCATGATTGCCAAAATATCTCTGAGGTCACAGTAGTAAACTCTAACATATTTGATTTGTACACTGCACTTAATCTCCGTATTTCAAAAAAGAGATGTGAATTCCTAGGCTCACACCTTAGGAAGCAGTGAAGACAGTATTTCAACACCTCATTCAGCATAGTCTCCTTAAAACTTCATCAATCAGGGACAGAAATAATCACAGAACATTGAGCTCTGATGACAGCTGCTATTATATAACACCCAGGTCAATCAGTAACCACCCCCTAACACACGCCCAAGGAGTACAAGCTCCTGTATGTGTGGCTATACCTGATGGTCACAGTCCATCTTGAACCTCTTCTGTGTCTCCTACCTCCTTTATGGAACATTGTAGACAAATTCTAGAAATGAGCCTAAGAAAGGCTTCTCATATTCTCCCTCAGGCTTCCTTCACAAATTCAGAAAGAAAATTCTGAACTCTTTAAGAAGTCAAGATACCTAAGGATTTAGAAGAAGAATGTATAACATTTTGATAAAGCATAATAGAAATCATGCTTTTTACATTTTTTTTAAGTCGGATTGAGAACTTCTGAATTTCCAACTTTACTGAAAGACAATTAAAATAGCAGAGTAAAAATTTTTAAAGAGTCTATATCAGACAACATAGCATTACAAATGGAGGAAAATCCTGCCCTGAATTTAATAGCATCACCAGAAAAAACTGAGAATATTAATATGAATATGTATCCCTTTTCAATAATGAAAACATTGAATTTAATTAAGGGAATAAATTCAGATAAATTTTTCATTCAAACTTTAATCAAATGGAGGTGTCTATTTGCCAACATTACTATGAAATAGAATGTATTGTACACTCAACTCTTAAGAAACAACATTTCAAAAATGAAACTGATATCTGGACTTCCCCAAAACAAGAACAAAAGGAATTAATCCAAGCATAATGATGTTCTGATTTCTTCTCCTGTTCCTATGATAAAATCCCCTGACAAAAGTAACTCAGGGGAGAGAGCACATCTTTTAGGTTACAATAATACGTTACAGTCTATCATAGTAGGAAGTCACAGAAGAAATAACTTCAAAACTGACCAGAACACATCCATAATCAGGAACAAACAGCAAAGGGGGCATTCGTGCTGAGCTAGGTCTCTCTCTCCTTTATATCAGTCCAGAACCAAACTCAAGAAATAGTGCTGCTCATATTTAGGGTAGATCATCCTACCTCAGCTCAATGAAGAAAATCCCAAATAGGCATGCCCTTAGGCCAACCTAACATAGCTGGTTGCTCATTGAAGCTCCCTTCTCAGTTGATAATAGATTGTATCACACTGACAATTAAAACCACACAGTAATATGGGTCAAGTCTGTTGAAATGACTGTCCCGCTCTATACTTTGAAAGGAAACAAGAGTTGGGAAACTCCTCTGTGCAACTTCTTCATCGCAGACACTGGCACACCAAGCATTCCAACAGTTGCCTACACTTTCCTTTCAACAATGGAGTCCTCTATCTTGTCCTATTTGAAGGAGCGAGTTATCTACATATAATCTTACCCCTGTTACGGACAATTATAGCCATTCATCAATGTTTGGAGTTTTTTAAACACATAAGAGCAAATAATTAAAAACATTATTGATTTTCCAGTAGAATCCAAAGTTCCAATGTACTGTCATGAATGCAACTCACATCTGGGTTAAGTTACTACTAACATTTGCAAAGAAAAGAAGTAACGTTGAGTTTTATCATTAAATTAATAGCAGTCATTGATTTCTTCTCCCAAAACTAAACTATTTCATCTGAATATCAACACTAGGATATTCTCTTTGAAAGCCTATAAACAACTATTTATTAGTGCATTTGCTCACTGCACATACAGCCTGAGCATCCACATAACTCCTGGATAATCTTAGCTTTCTTTCTGCATATTAGCGTTGACACTGAGTTAAATCAGACTTACAAATATTTTGATGTTCTGAATCTTTTTTTCTATCCTCTGACATGTTTAAATCTGTGCTTTACAAACAGGAGTTGGTGGGTTGTGATGCTAAAATCAGTAACGTAGGCTTTTCCCAGTCACGGAGTGACTTAGAGCTTAAGTTTCATGTTTGGATTATCATGGTAAACTTGAAAACCATTTATCACTTATCTACATTAGTTCTATTTCATAAACAATAAAGAACTCTCTCTTAATGTCTTTGAAGCGTTCTATAGAATCTTGTCCAGTCAAAATGGCACAACCAGATGTCTTTGGGGCACATGCCTTTAATCCCAGGATAAGAGACATAGACAGACAGAAAGAACTCTGAGTTAAAAATTTAAAAGGCAGCCAGGTCTAATGAGACCCTGTCTCCCCTGCATCCTCCCCAAAACAAACAAACAAACAAACAAACAAAGAGCCAGCCAAGGGCAAAAACATTAAGTATCTTTTCCCTAACAATAGTCTACAAATATTCATAGCTATCAACAATCAAAGACATTTAGTCATATCTGGACTAGAGAGATGGCTCATTGTACAGAGGTGTCTGTGCCCACACCTGGTGACTCGAGTTGGATCTCAGGAAATCTACGTGGTGAAGGAGAGAACAAACGAATACAGGTTGCTCTCTGACCTACAGGTACATACACACTCACACACCTAAGTAAACAAATGAATGGTAAAGTCATTTCTGGGATTAAAGTGTGAGTGACTAAAATTATATTGATCTTATTTGGCTAGTATATGGATAAAAGGAAATTTAAGAAAATATTTAACTAAAGATATATTTGTTGGCAAAATGCAAATAACATTCAAATGATAAGTCAGCATTCATACGATTAAAAGCCTTTCAATGTCTTTAACTGGTTAACTATGGAACTGAGATTTCCTTTAACCAGTGACCATATACCTTTACACACCACAAGAACTTCAGAGTTACCTAACAGCCTCCACCATTCCAAACCAGGGAGGTTGTACCTGGCTTCAGCTGCTGATAGTATTTTGGGCAACACTTGACTTGGTTGTATAACAGACTATCGCTATCAGGCATGTGTGTTTACTTTCAGAACTGGCACTTCTGGTGAGGACTGGGTGAGAACTGGGTGTTTTCCAAGCCAATAGTCTTATGCAACACTTTAAGTTGAGTCAACAACCAAAGAACACCTGATAAGATTCATGTACAGCCTAACCAACCTGATACTCAAAGGCTAGGCTCTTCTTGACTCCTCTTGGGAAGGATTCACAATGCAGATCTTTACTCATACGTCTCTAGTCACCATGAGTAGTGTTATAGCTAGGCTCTGGATAATTTTACAAATACTGGCTGAGGAGAGAGACAGATTTAGTCTACATTCATGTCAGCCATGTGGAAAGAGTTTTCAGAATGGGAGGCAGACAAGCCTTTCTATAATATGCACCCAATGGACAAAGCCCTTGCTATCAGAAAACTCTTCAGTAGTGGGATAATACTGACATAAACAGTGTAACTATCCAAGACTGTTACAACGAATGGAAATGATGTAATTAACACTCTTGAACTCTAGGTAAAAGACCTAAATTATGCATCATAACTATTATTTGAAGCATAGTAAAGTTACCTTATACATTTTTTTTTATCGTTCTTAATATACCTCTGTTCATTCACAAATACCTCTCTTCACTAAGCATCTATGGATACCATGAAGCAGGCTAAGTATCTGGTGTACCTTTAACAAACACAAGTTTCTCTTACAAATATCCAATGGCTGAATTTATTAAAAGCCCAAAGAAGGTGGCATAAAATAAAAGAATTATATATGAGAAATAAGTCCGGTCATTCTGAGCCTCATAATTCTACATCCATAAGCCTGAAACATTACAAAAATCATCCCACATATTGAGGGAGGTTATAGAATCACCTTAGACACAAAGAAAAACCCAGTCTGGGCTCAGGAGCACAAAGAGGGTGAAAAGAGTCATGGAGGGAGTTGTATGCTGTTGGACTTCCCAACCAGGAATGTCCCAAGGTAAATTTGAAGTGGCCATTACCTGAATCTGGATCCCTTGGGTCCCACCTCTCATGGTCTTAAGTTATGTCAATGAAGATGGTTCAGGTTTTGAAGAAACTTCATGGAAACAAACACACACTCTCCTTAAACAGAGCCTACCACGAATTGACTTGAATCTCTGTTGTACCTTCCTCAAGGAGGAAACTACAAAGATGAAGAGTGTTTTGATCATTTCTCTAACTCCTAGTAGATCGCTTTGGTAAACACTTGTTGGTAAAGACACAGTAGGTAAAATTCTGCTGACTTACATTGTGGAGTTTATAATGCTGTCACTAGGTAAAGCCAAACTACCCGAATTACCCTCAACTTCTTGCACTTTAATGATGACCAGTTTAACAGCTCTTAATCACAGAATATCAATATCATGGAATTTTAGAACTGAAGACTCTGTAAAATCACCCATTGAAACAGGTTATGGGCCTTCTTTGTAAACCTCTCTTTGCTAGGCTGGACAAATGCAGTGTTTCTTCTCTGGTAGCTAATACTCATCACTCTGAAACATCTCAGAATGCTTTACAGCACTAATACACTAACCCAAAGGATTTACATGTAAGAGAGCTCAGGTAGATTCCAATTCTTCTGGAAGAAGCGAAGTTAGATAATCAATGCCCTTTGCTGAAGCTCTCGTTTAAGAACTGTCAAAAGCCACATATTAAAATAAAAGATAGAAGCAAATATATCAACAGAGAGCATCTCTCCTTGTAAGTACTTAAATATATCAATCAGACCCCTAACTTGGGCCCCAATAATACAGATCCCCACATCCTGTCTCACATCACAGTCCTGTCTCTTAGCAGATAATAAAATGGAAATGGAAATTCTTTTCTGCAATTAAGAAATAAAAGGTATAATATTCAACTTGAGAATTGAGAGCTTTTGAGACGAGAACTCCTCTCACTTTAATGAGTTGTGATGTTGCCTCAACTTTATAAGGTAATTAAAGAATCAACTCCAGAATTCGACTTTTGAGATTTGACTCTGATGTGCAGCCACTGCCTGCCCGCCTCTAGTGAAAACTAGTGTGAACTGACTCAGTGTGTCTCTTCTGTCCAAAAGCTGCTGAACTTCCTTTGTAAATCACTGAGTTGGAAGCAGGAAATTATGGGGTAAAATGATCCTGCAGTTCAGCCATGGAGACAGAAGGCTACTGGCAGTACACAGGGACTGTGGTTGCAGGAAGAACTAAGTGTGAGGCGAAGGAGAGCTAAGGAAATAAATTGAAAGGAATGCTGAGGTGAAGAGAAATGGCCAAGGCTATGACCAAAGAGAAAATCAGTTCATGGATGAGGCAGCCAGTTTCCATCTAGGAAAGGAGGCGTGAACAAGTTACTATCTGTTCCTCCATACATTTATTTATTTACTGTGTGCTTATGTGCCCCAATGTGCATGTGTAGGTCAGAAGGCAACCTCTATGAACTGGTTCTCTCCCACCACCATGTGTGTTCAAGGATCAAGGTCAGGTCTTAGGCTTGGCAACAAGTGCCATTAGCTGAATGAGCCACCCATCTCCTAAGTACTATTTTGCTAGTTTTTAAAACAAGGAAAATGTTTCAATAAAAGGCAAAGGTGTGGCCATGTACTGGCAATGACCAAGATCTCACTTTCACCTTTGCCTCCTAAAACATTGCTTTGAGTAATTCTAATGCTCTCCCAGTGAACCTGCGACATTCTTTGCAAGCGAGTTCTAAGTTCTTTTGAACGTAAGACTAGTGCTACTGACCAAAGACTGCTACAAACTACTGTGCAGATCATCTATCTCAGTATGAAGCTCTCATCTTCATCTCTGATGCATTGCAAAACCAGAGAGCGAGGACCAGCAGGCCTGACTATAACATCTGAAGCTCTGTGCTCATCACGAAGCCACCGGTGCTACCTCTCTGAAAATAAGTTCTCTCTGGAAAAAGAAGAAATCGGGCTAGCTTCCCATAGCATCCTCTCATTTCAAAGTACTGTAAGATTATAGACTACAATAATGGTCTTTAAAATTCAAGTACCAGAAAATCTTTCCATTATTCTAAGAATATAAGAATAAAACTACTCAATTCTTTTTTTTTTCCAAACGAAGAAAAAAAATCACCAAAGAGCTAAACTGCACAGTTCACTTAATTCACTTCCCTTTAAACAGCCCTTGGCTTGCACAACACTTAAACTTTCCCACCTCATAAGCCAAGCTTCCGCCTTCAAGATGGAGAAGGAACTTTGCCAAGGAAAAAGGCTCTCCGGAAAGAACATTCATATACTGATCTCCCACCTGACTAGACCCTTCCACGGAAGTTTACTGAATCATTTCCTACATGTACGTTGGGGGATGGGAGCAGGAGCAGCTTAAGAAAGTGCAATGATTTCAAAGTGTAGGCTTTTCCCCAAAGAACAATTTAGCTGCTAAGAGCTCAGAAAGGAGAATGAAAAGCTTCTATGTAAATAAGGATCAAAGACTGAGCATCCTAGGTAAAATCACAGAGAAAAGTGTTGCCTGGACTCCCTGGCTGAAAATTCCAAGCTGAAGCCCTTGACTGCAGAGGATCAAATGTCCCAAGCGAGGACTAACCTTTAAACTGGTCCTCAGCCTTAAAGGCCCATAGAAGGCTGTTTGAAAGGTTATAGTCCACACCCAATGAAGAAAATTTAGCAGATTAAATCTTAGGAAATTATAGAAACTCAGCGTACATTTTCGGGAAAAGACGGCTATATTGTGAAATTTTAGTCAATTTTTTAAAAGCTTTAGTTTAAATGAAATAATTTCACTAAGATCCCCTTTTACACATTAAGACTAAATCTTTATTATGGTAGATGACTCAAAGACAGAGATGCTGTTATTCTGACAAATATTCTGTGAAATCTTTTCAAGAACAGAGCACTTTAGTCTGGTGAAAATAGACAAGGAAAGGATAGAAAATCTCTCCTCAGAGGCCAAAAGCCTCATGGAAGAGCAAGCCACTTCACTCTGAAAGCAGTCAGATCCTTTATTACATACAATACACACAGACACTTGCTGGTGATCTCCCGGGACACATTTCCACAAAGTCTCTGGGGAGCAGAGCATGTTAATGAGGAAGAAAAGAAAGCTGCATTTGGGGCTTAGTATCAGCCAGGAAGGACATGCTATTTGGTCCCCTCCTCAGAACAAGACCCCAGATAAATATGTTTTCAAATAAGCATTTAGAAATTTGGTTCGATGGTAACAGCTTGTGTTCACAGTGTCGTGCCTGCCTTTCCACCCACAGCACTTAATGGACTAAACAAACATCGTCCTCCACCAGGGCATCCCTGTTATGGATGTAGCTGCACAGAGTGGTCCATCCCTCATCCAAATGAGGAAACAATTCCGGAAGGTTAAATTAGTTGCTCATAGCTACAGGATTAATAGTAAAACAGGGAGTAGAGCTAAGGGCTCCCCAAGCTACTGCTCCAGTTTTTGTTTTTGTTTTGGTTGTTTCATTTCTTCATTTCCTAAATGGGGTGTTTTTTCCTTTGTAAGTCATTAGGGGACTTAGGCATTTTTTTTATTACAACAGTATTCATGAAGTAGTGCGTTTTTAACAGGAAGATAATTAAACACATCAGGATTACAGTTTTCTAGTTAAGAGGGTGTCATCAATGAAAGTGTTCTACTCAGCCAAACTTTTTAGTTTTACATTCAAATACATCACAGAAATAGTCAAATTTTTTTCTCTATAAAAGTCCCAGCTACAAATCATCAGTGTCAGATTAGTTATAGAACATCAGTCTCATCACTGAAAAGTCAACTGAAATCATTTAAAAGTACTGTTAGCTTATTGCTTTAAAAGATAAAAAGATCACCTTCATGACTTATAACAAAAACTTTATCATTTAACCGTGGTCTGCCTCCTGTATAAGTTATTTTAAATGTAGGGTTTCAACCTACAGCATCAATGCAGACTATAAACCTTGTTTCCCTGTCTACCCTCTGTCTGCATCTGCAATCACTTTGCTATGTCTCGTGGCTATTGTTTCAGGATAATTGAATTCTTGGAAGATTTTATTTGCCCGAAAACATTTCAAGAGAACAATGTGAACAACTCAATTATCATCAGACAACTCATGGAACTGAAACTGAATAAACAGAAATACTGGATTTGTCTCTGAGCTGTAAAGAACCAGCTTTCCCACACTATCACACCCTCACCAGACATCAGATCAGCTATAACTTCAAAAATCCTAGCTTTGTTTTCTAATTGTTCCCCCGTTTAATACTATGTCATCTAATCATTGCTTTGCTTTTCTGCACTAAATCATTTTAGGCACTATCTGTGCAATAACTGAAAGTTATTAAAAATAAAATATTTCAACAAAGTACCTCCACTGCAAAGTATTTTAAGCCAATTGATAGCTTGCTGGCATGTAATGCTATATATTCTAATAAATAATTGTCTGGCTTTTGTTGAGAACAGTTCTCACTTATCCCATGCTAATAGGGGACCTTGAACCCCATATCGCAGCCTAGGCTACTTTTGAATTAAGATGAGGCATGGTCCTCACCTCAGAACATCAGATTTGATTTTAAATGTACTATCTCTAAAAACTCACTCTTGTTCTACAAACATTTTCCTGGACCATATCCATTGCCATACTAGTGCTAAATAAAACAAATTGTACTCATCCATAAATATAATCTTTGTTTGTTTGTTTGTTTGTTTTTTAAAACAGATTCTTTATGTAGACCTGGCTATCTGAAAACCTGAAACTGGGCTTATAGACTAGGCTGGCCTCCAACTTAGAAATCTTCCTGCCTCTGCCTCCCAAATGTTGGAATTAAAGGAGTGTGCCACCACCACCCATCCACGAATACAATCTTTATCGTAAATCATCATTTCAAAGCACCATCTAATGCTTGTTTAAGCCAGATTGACCCTAACATGGAATCATGGTTTTCCATTACATCCTATTCTCTAGCTCAAATCATCCTTATATGGGTTCTAGCAATGGAATCAGGCTCCGTGCTTCAAATCTTCTCCATTCCATTGTTTGTTTCCCACATCCTATAGCTGGGATCAAGTCAGGATAAAAGTCCAACCACGTCACTCTGCTATAGGCTTTAATATGTACTGTTGAGACTCATCTATTACAATCAGCCCACTATCATCACAATATTACCTCTTACTAAAATAGCTCCTTTAAACCAACAACTCTCCTGACTGGTCTTCAGTGCCAGGCAATCTCTCCTTCTGAGATTCCCTGCTGTGTCTTCCTGGACCTCTCTTACCCTTAGATCTTTGGGTAAAACATCCATATCCTAAGGAGGTAGACTCCTGGTTTTTTGATTTGTGTGGTATTTCCCTGGGCTATAAAATATAACATCTAGATACTAACAGTAGGCTCCTGGTGGGATTTTCCTGGGCTATGATCCCTTTCATATTCACATGTGTATTAGCTTTAAGAGAAAAAAATGAGTTTTAAGGTTTTTCTTCCGAAAATATAAAATGAAGAAATACTGAGAAAAATATCTTTCTCAGAACACAGGATCCAACCACAAAACAATTATCGTTCACAAGCATGTGGCATATTGAAGGGTAGTTTAGCTATTTTTCTACCTTTTCCTATAAAGGTACAAAAAATTTCATGTGAAACATATGCTATTCATTGAATAAATCTGGAGAAAGTTTTCCAGAGAAGAATTTTATTAAAATCTGATTTTTGCCTATTCTTTCTGTTCTTTTTCTAAAATCGGGGATTTTTTTGTTGTTTTGTTTGTTTGTTTGTTTGTTTAACCTGTACATGGTTACCCTCAGGTCTCCAAGTAAGACTGAGACAGTATGATGATAGCCATTATAGTCCTTACAAACATGATCTAAGAAATAAAAGGCCAAATAAAAATGCCATGGTTTTGCCAGTTGGTGGTGACACATGCCTTTAATTCCAGGACTCTGGAAGCAGAGGCAGACTTCTCTGTGAATTTGAGCCCAGCCTGGTCTATCATTCTGCTAGTTCCAGGATAGCCAAGGATATTACACAGTGAAACCTTGTCATTAAAAAAACAAAACAAAACAAACAAACAAAAAAACCCTAAAAACAGAAACAACATCAAAAAACCATGGATTTTAACTTTAAATAAAAAGAGGCTTTTATGCTGGTCATTTAACACAAAATTGGGGTCTGAGTTCTGAAGAAGGGGTAGGAAGGAGGCTCAGTGGGAAATGGTATATTATCTGAGGCCTGATGACTTGAGTTTAATCCTTGGAACCCACAAGGTGAAAGGAGAAAATGGCTCCCATAAGCTATGCTCTGACATCCTTCATGTACATGCGCATGGAAAAAATGAGTAAATGAAATGTTTAAAACTAAAAAGTACAAATCACTTAGGTCTGTGTACCAGGATCTATCTTTCCTCTACCAGGCACTGAAGAAAAGGAAGCTCTGCTAGTATCTCCTGAAATACAAAATCCTTTACAGAATGCACACATTTGCATATTTTGAAAATACGGGTTTTCTATGCATTCCTCCATAATACCAGCTGGTTAGATTAGAGGTAAAAATCTTTATTATTCTAGGTTGTTCATTTCAGAGGACAACAAACTGCCTCAGACCTTATTTCAATGTCCAGTAATGTCCTCTATGGAATATTCTGCCATTTAATAATATTTGTGTAGTTGTTTGTTTTACATTGGACCATACTCAAAACAAATAAGAATGAGTTACAGGATGCGACAAGCACAGTGGACCTCAAAGCAATTTACAAGTTTTCTGAAGAATAATACAGAGAAGTAAGGAGGAAAGATACTTCCCAACTTCATTCAATAAATGGGGCTTTGATCACAGAGATGCAGAACATCAAAAAAAGTTACTTAATAACCAAAAGAAAGAAAGGGGAAAAACTATAAACATTCTTGAAAGAGAAAAAGGTTCCCCAAAATAGGCTTTGTTCAAAATAAAAGACTCTGGATTCTTTAAACTCTGAATGTGGATAGTACTCTGAGCACTCGGGGGAATGAAATGAGTTACAGAGGAGATGGTGTAGAAAGACATCATTTTTAATGGAGAGAGTAAAAGACAACAGACAAATACATAAGCAAAGTAGAAAGATTATAGTCCATAAAAGTAAAAAAAAAACATTCATTGTTCACAAAGAGAGCCAGTGACCCAAACTAAACTACCACCTCATTTTCAAAACCCATCTTCAGGCATCATTAGGAGTCTCAGTCTAACGTGCCTGTATGTGGTCGAAATCACATGCACAGGATAATGTCTGAATTGGACATAAAATAATTCTTAATGGTCCACTGAAAACCTATAATGGGCAAGGACATTATTGTATGCTAAAATAAGTGAGAGGAATTCAAGTCAATTTCTTACAGATTAATGAGATTACTAACCAGCCATGTCACCCTGGAGCCAAAGGGGAAAAGGTGAATAAGATTCATTACAAAACAACAGTACACTAGACAGTGACAGATGCTGCTCAAATGTTTAAATCTTAAGGGTGTAACTAAAAGAAAAAAAGAGAGCAAATGTGAACCGGGTTATTTCTAATTTACTTATGACAAAGTAGACACTCAGAAAGGTTAGATGTCTCAATAAAAACCCCAAGCAAGAGAATCTGGACTCAAACGTTGGTTAATTTAGCTTCTCTTTCAGTTTACTTATACACTACTTGTTTAGTGAAGTAAGGGTCAGCAGCGATCTCTGGATTATCTCCTACATGTGGTACGTTTATATCAGTAAGTTAAGGTTTTTCAATTACTATCGAATGAGTTTTGTGATGGATGTGGGATTGTGAATGTTGACATCAAAAACGCGCTGATACAAGTGGACACTGAGGATTTCAAAGCAGCACTTGCTGCTCCTTTTTCAGTCTACTCTGATGACGTTTGTTCAGGCATCCAGTTTCCACACAGAGATATGAAGCTAAAAGAATCCCAAGCATCTTTGGACCACTATTATTGGTTTAGTAAGAAACTGTCCAGGCTGCATACTAAGAGTAAGCTGTCCTTTCATGACTAGAGAGAAAGGAGACCTTCAGCATCAGACACATGACTGCAATAGTCCACCTTGACTTCACTGATTTTAAAATGGAGTAAATGATTATAAAGTCAATGGTCCCCAGGTAAAAAGAATCTAATTCTTAGTTTCACTGGTAAAGAATTTCCGTGAAAAGAAAAATCTGGCTATAGTAATCAAAATCATTTGTTTTGCTCTATGGCAAAGTGCGGCAGATACAACCAAGACTTTGCTAGCCGCTGTAAACTAGAAGATATAAATCAGATGTCCAGTAGTGGGCAGAAAATGCATAAACACAAGCCGTGGCGTAATGGTATGATCTTCCACTGCAGTTGCAGTACATTCTATTAAGATAAAGTCCTGATCTAAAGTACTCAAGTTTTTCTTTGACAATACTGTCATTCAGTATGTTAAAATATTCAGAAGACTCAGGATGGCAAGATAACTGATACAGGCTATTGAAGGGGGGAAGCTAACAAAAGCAAGTTTACATTTTTTAACGTTCTAAACTATTCAGTCAATAGCTATCCATTAAACCGTGTGTGTGTGTGTGTGTGTGTGTGTGTGTGTGTGTGTGTGTGATGACTAAACTGGACAAAAGTCGCTAGTGCTGTGTCCTTTCACTCCCTCATTGTCCAAGACAGGGCTTCCCTGTGTAACCCTGTCCGTACTGTAACTCTCTCTGTAGACCACATTAACCTCAAAATCAGAGATCTGTCTGGCTCTGCCTCCCGAGTGCTGGGACTAAAGGCATGCCTCACCATGTCCAACTCAAACACAGCTAACAGGATCCTGGTTGTGTCGCCCAGTTGTAAGAACGATGCCACAAAATCCAACGTTCATTCCCCAGCATAGAAGAAGAGAAGGGAGCAGAAAATAAAAATAATAATAATAACCAATCACCAATGTGGCAAAAATTTCACAGTCCAATCTATTTGCAGCGGGAGGCCTGTGACTGGACAGGGAAAAGTGAGGCAGAGCTAAAGGAAGCAGAGAGAGACAAAACGAGAACAGCAAGGGAGAGGAAGAAGGTGAAATAACAGTGGACATAGACCTGTGTGGTTTCAAATAAATAGGTAGATATGAAATCTAAAGGTTAGGAAAATTGGGATAACTTTTGAAGTTGTGTGGGCATCTTGTGTACTGAGATTTTATTGATATATATATATACATCCCATCGGTTAACTCTAAGCATTAAGAGTCTTATTTCTACCGGGTACTGGGTACTGGGTACTGTGATGTCTACCTCGAGGATGGCAGTTATTGTATGGGGTTAAGCTGAGTGCCTTGTGGGTGGCAGAGTTGGGCCAGAGGCCATGCCTAGAGCCGTGGAGGCCGGGGAGCTGACTGCTGGAGACAACAGCCAAGCCAAGTCTCATGGGCCCCCCAGGCCAGTGATAGACTGTAGTGCTAGAACACCGCCAAAGCTGGGAGTGGCTGTCCATTTTGAATATTTCCCGCTACACACCACCAATATTTTGAAATGCTGAACGATTACAAAAAAAGATGTTTGTATTACATAATACCAAGCACCGTTCAGACTGGCTAAAGCCACTGGCTCCCACCCTATAGTCACTCTCCAGTCTTCTTGTAACATTTTTTTAAAAAATATCTCAACACCACTTTTCTTAAACTCTCAGCAAGCTTTAATAGAAAGCAATCCTGAAAGAAAAATAGTGACTGTTTACCAGAGAAAATATTTTAAACACGGGGCTGTGAATGAAGATTACTAGAAAGAGTATCTGCACAGATTGGCTTCCTGATAGGAACCACAGTGGTTTGAGGAGAATGGAAGGCTGCAGACTCAGAGCCTAATTACACCGTATCTCTGACTAGTTTTAGACTCCTGAATTCCTCACCCACCTCTGTGTCAGATCTAACATCCTGTGACTAATACATAAAAAAAAAAACCTTGAGGGATCCCTTTTCTTATCAGACCAGTGGCTTCCACCATCCCAAAAGCTAAGGCATTATTGATAGCATCTGAAGCCTATAGAAGAGAGTCTCCATCTTGCTGGAACTTGACCCTCACATGTTCCCATCAAGGTAGTTTTTGAAGTCTTGATACATGACGCTCTTTGTTCTGTTACTATAAAACTCCACAAAACTGCTTCCATGTTGAAACACTATATCTGGGGAGACCTAATGGTGTCCACCAGGACATGGCCATTTGTACTTGCACACTCAAAAACCATGTCTGCTATCCCTTTGAGAGGAGGGCTGTTTCTTTCCAAGACAAGACCATCTCTTTCTTTACCATGGGTGCTATATTCCATTTACATGCCTTGGGTTAGAAATATAACACATTTAATTTTTTTTCCATTTGAATGATTGGGTCTATTTTTATCATTAATCTTTAATAAAGCATTGGCTTTTTAAACAAGTAACCCTTCAAAAAATTTTTAAAAATCATAATTTCAACTCCGGTTTTGTTTTTCAGAAACTTTCAGTGATAAGCTGTTTAACACAAGTACCCTAAGAGTCTGCCTTCTCAGCCGGGCAGTGGTGGCGCACGCCTTTAATCCCAGCACTTGGGAGGCAGAGGCAGGCAGATTTCTGAGTTCGAGGCTAGCCTGGTCTGCAGAGTGAGTTCCAGGACAGCCCGGACTATACAGAGAAACTCTGTCTCAAAAAAAAAAAAAAAATAGAGTCTGCCTTCTCCCGTCACAAATATAACAAGATAGTCAATTGTGCAAGTGAAGTGTTTGCATTTTGCAGAGTACTAAATTCTGAACAAAATGTGAATGAAAAGCCTGCCATAGGAACAAAAACAGTACTTAGGAATAGTGTCTAGTCTAATTCATAGAATATGAGTTCAAGTAGTGCCAGCTGATTCCTGGCAAGTGTTAAGACCTGATTCAGGAGCTAGAACATGTTTACACTTAGAAATTATGTAAGCGAAGTACTTGAAATATGCATGACATTTTCATCTGTGTTATTGGGATCTTAATAAAATAATAGCTAGTTTGAGGTTTTTTGAAGTTTGGAGTAGTAATTCCATATTTGTCCTACCAGTGCTCTGTTATACCCCCTGCTCCTTCTCTACGCGACGTCCTCCCCACCACTGTTCCGATAACATCCATCTGGCTATGCACATCAGGATAAAGAGGCATTGCACTCAGTCTGGGCTCCACACTGGCCAGGAGAGGAATCCAGATGGAAGGTCAACAGGGAGGAGCTCATTCTCCTCTTAGTGCTGATTGACACTAACTCAAACATGAAATATAAACTGGACCAATTAGACTATGTGGTAAATTTGTGGCTAGACAGAGACTGACATAGGATGAATAAAAACCACACAGAAAATGGACTTTTTGAATATCAGTTTGCCACCCAGAGCTGCGAATATGTCTCAGTTCATAGAGTGCTTGCCACAAAATACAAGGATCTAATTTCAATAGCCTCAGAACATAAGCTTTGGGGGGGTTTATTGTTATTTTGTTTTGTTTTGTTTTAAAGTCTTTAATCGCGCTTATAATCAATCTCCTTGTGCTGAGAAGTAGAGAAAGACAGAAGGCTGTCTGGGACTTGCTGGACAGCTAGGCTTACCAAATTGGTGAGCTCTAGGTACAGAAAGTACTTTCTCAAAAACAAAAACGGTAAGACTGGAGAAATGGCTCTCCAATTAAAAGCCTGATATTCTTCCAGAGAAGCCAGGTTCACTTGCCAGCACCTACATAACAGCTCATATGCATCCACAGAGGATCTGACACTCTCTTCCAGCCTCGCTGAGGACTGTGTATGCATGCAGGACACAAACATACATGCATTAAGTACTCATATACATAAACACAAACTTAAAAAAAAACTAATGTAAGTTAGGTCTGTTACTTCTTCCCTTGTCTGTGCTCCCAGAAATAAGACTCAGACCTGAATACCTTGGCCATATACCTAGGCTTTTCTTCTTCCTAGATCAGAATTTTAAATAACCCATTTATTTTAATCTACATTCTGTCATGTGGTTTATTACATGTGCTCAGGCACCATGTGCCTGTCTTGTTACACTGTCTTTGCTGGCATTTTCCCAGAATCCTTGCTACCTCCGAGATGTCCCACCTCCTGTTTCCTGCCTAAGCCATAGGCCATCATATTTATTACTGACATTTTCATACAGACAGAAGATAATCTCTATACAAACTAGAATGTTAAGGGATCAAGAAAAACACCATTGACCCCTGGCCTGCACATACATGCTCCTGCATGTACTTATGCACACAAGTGTATGCACATACACATATCACACATACACACAAAGCACACAATTGCCAACTCTGCTTCATACTTAATAAGCAAGTATTAAAGAATTTAGTGCAGAGTCCAGAAACCCATAAGCAGCTAGTGAATTTTCTGATACTGTTCTGTTAAATGTGCTCTTCCTAGCCCTAAAAGAGCCATCAGTGTTGTCTTATGTTGCTAAGTGAGGAGTTAATGATCTTATAAACCTCTCAAAGTTGCCATGGGCTCTAAACACACAAAACACAAATCTTACTGAGAAATATTCCTCAGTCAATAATTTGTTCATTAGGAAAGAGTCCTTTAAAATAGACATCATTCTTTCAGATGAAATTAGGTTTGAAGGTCAATAGGCTTCCATAACAGTAGAGCATTCTAAATATAATCTACCTTGGATATGAACATGTAGTGATACATATAACACATCACTTCAATGCTATGACGATAGCATTGATATAATAAAGTTTTAAAAAATCACTATTTCAATTATTTGTCTTTCGTTCCCTTGGGGCCTTTTTTATTTCCATGTGGTCTCTCTTGTGTTTGGAAGCTAATAAGTGCTCTACTTCAGATACACAGTAGCATGAGGAAACAAGTTTATTTTTGGAAAGATAAAATATAAGGTCATAACCACAGCTTAAGTCACCCTCTCATCCCAGGAGAGGTAATTTTGTTTCTCTGGACTACATATTGATTTTAAGGTTCATGTTAAAGATGGTTACACAGACTTTGAAAAGGACATTCTCTAGTAGTGACACCAATATAATTCTTTTTCTCTCCCTCTTTTTCAATACTAAACTGTCATTCCCCTGCGAGATATATTGGAGCACATCTAACTTAGATATATCACATACCTGAAATAGGAAAAGAGTTCTGTCTCAGAATGCCACTTCCACTCTCTGTAATTTAGATATTCTTCAGGCTACATTTATGTACATAGGGATAATAATCCTTACACTAAAAAGCAGCCGTTCCTTGGTGGCTTACTCTCCAAGTGCTCCATAACCGCCTTTCCCTCCCTCACCTCACACTGCCTCCAACTCTTGGTCTTTCTAATAAGCAACTCAAGTATGGTAAACTATCTTGTCTGTGCTCAAGGCAGAAATGCCAGCAGACATAATGATGACACAGTCAGGAAGAGCACGTTGAAATAAGCCTGTAATTCTTGTCCTAAAATACGCCACTGTAAACAAACCCTTAGCAATTATTTTGAAACCCTGACTTTACTCAGACTCCCTCAGAGTCCTTGGGTTTCTTCTTCTAGCACATGTGTTCTCATGGCACAGTGGATGATATGTGTTTCCAAAGGATGCTTAGACTGACTCATAACAAGCATTCATCGAATCACTAAAAATGCCATAAAGGTAAATGAAAGAAAGGACAGCGCCTCACCCCAAAGAATATCAAGAGAAAAACCACTGTAGATTAAATCAAATAAGTAACACCATACAGTGGACATAAGTATCTATGCTGGAGTCAAGGAAATGTGTCAGTTTGCCCATAATAAAATACAAGCAAGATGATCCTGTGGCAAGTGACTGATCTGTACTGGTCATCTGTGAGCAAGTGATGCCCTCTACCAATGTCAATATTGTGTATTTTATAAGGTTCTTAGGAGGATTTAAAAATGACATATAAGATGGGGGGGACACTTGTCATGAGAGTCTTGGGACTGCACTTCGAATCTCTAGACCTCCGTAAAGCTAGATGTAGTATAATATCAGGGCCTCTCTGGCAAGATCAAAGATGGAGAGATTCAAATCCCTAGAAGTACATGTTCCAACTAGACTGAAAAACATAGCAGAACAGAGAGACCCTGTTTTAAACAAAGCAGTAACACGTAAGGCTGTCCTTGGAACCCCTGACCTCCACACATATGCCATTATGCAGTTAAGTGTATTCACACACACACACACACATACACACATGCTCCCACACACACATTCACTAGAGTTACCTTTTGGCTCAGACATGCATGTACAAAAGGGTTTGAGTTAACAAAACCAGTTTTGAACTTTACCTTAGAGCTTTCAGCCCCTAAGCGTTCCTCAGAGTGGCCACCAGGACAGATCAGCTGGAGTTGGAGTTATGACAGACTAGGACCATTGAGTACAGAATTTAAGTTCCCTATGAATGCTGTCATATGCATTAAATTGTAGGCAACAAACCTTCTCTTCTCACTACATCCTACCAGCAGAAGGAAGTTCCAACCCCAGTGACTCATGAGGATATTCCTGTTGAATATGCAAGCAGAGTGAAGCTCAGACTTAAAGAATGGGAGCATTATTTTAACAACCTGGCTAATAGAGTATGCAAAAATGTAAGAAAACAGACTCAGACTCGGGTTGAAATGCAACAAGTTAATATAAAGCCTCATTCCTTAGCTTTGTGCAAACTCTCTCTCCTATACAGTCTCATCTGCTCTCTAAACATTAAGGCCATAAACTACCGAATCACACCTCACTAAACTTTACAAGGCAGAGAAATGGTTTCCTCCTTCAATCTTCCAGCTAATCTAAATTAGAGCTTTTATTATTTTTTATAACATATAGTATGTACAATTTAAATCAAAAACTCCATGCAGTGATTTATATTATTAGCAGTAGAAAGAAGCCAGTTGACGGTGGAATCTAATGTAGCCATAATTTTTAAATACTGTCAAATAGGTACTCCAGAGACTCTAAAGTAAAATTCAATTAATCATTTCAGAGACACACATCTTCAAAAGAAAAAGCAGTTACAGTTTCAGTGGAAGACAAATGCAACGATATGTCAGCCTCCCACCTCACCTTCACATTTAGAACAGAACAGAGAGTCAAATGGGGAAATGAATTTGTTTGATGCGGTCATAAGCATAAAAGAATATTTGAGGAACAAGATCAGAGCCATACAAATGTATGAGATCAAAGAACAATGTCTAGCCCTGTCGACTATCTGCACTCACTCAGGTTTGTCTTACATATGGATGTAACAGGTTTCTGTATGGAAAAATGGCTTTAGTCTGACAAGCAAGGTAGAAAAAGTGGGAATTCTCTACTAATAATAACTGACATTTAAACACATCAAAATTAGATGACGTCCCTTATAAGGGCAGTGTTTACTGAATAATCTTCTGATCACATTAAAATTTCTCATTACAATGTTTAAGACACAAAAAATTCTTATCCAATTGCTTTCTATACAAAGGGATTTTTTTCTCAATTATGAACAAAATCTTATTTCTATAATGTGAGGTCTGCTTGTATGGTGTGTTGAGGGGTGGGGTGGGCCTGGGAAGAAGCCATGGATGACACCCAGTGTTATCTTCTCTCACACTCCACTTTATTTAAATGAGCATGAAGCTCACAGTGTCAGCTGGGCTGATAGGCCAGTGACTTCCCAGGGTCTGCATCTCTCCATCCTCAGTTCTGGAGTTAACAGGCACACAAAGCCATGCACACCTTTTGATGTAGGCACTGGAGACTTGGGTCTTTTTGGTTTCACAGCAAGCATTTTGACCCACTGAGGCATCTCTCCAGACCCTTGAACAACAACAAAAAAAAAAACAAAAAAAAAAAAACTCTCAAACCTTGTATTATAAGTCTCTCATCTAAAAAAAATAAATAAATAAAGTGGTGTCTTAAGAAACTGAAAATTTTAACTATGGTATAGGAGCATAAGGACATTCTGAGTCAGGTGGGAAAATATATAATAAAATTGAAACTCTAAGAGTAATCCCAATGGACACATGTACAATGTAGATTGAAAGACTATCAATCTATGAGGACAGAAAAAGAGTCCCATGCTAGTCAGAAAGCTCCTCGCCCTTCAGATGATGTGTGAATACAGTGAAAATGGGGGAGAATTTGGTGAATGGATAACTGGACAAAAAATAGAAATATAAATAAATAAATAAATAAATAAATAAATAATCTGACCAAAGCCCAAAGATGAGCTTATGGAATCAAGGCTTCTGGAAACATGGGAGGAAGAAAATAAAGATTGTGTCCCCTTTGAGGTCTTCTAGAATGAGTCTTTTTTACTTCTATCCCCTCTGAGGTCTTCTGGAATGCATCGTTTTTGCAAACCTACAACATTATAACTATTACCTAAGCAAAACCTATTCAGATACAATATCTAATAGCTATGGAGGACCATGAGACTCAAGATGAGGTTGTTACTTTATACAGGGTGTTCCCAAAACCCATCTCCACCCAACCTAAAAGAGGGGACTTCCGCCCCTAGACCAAGCAGGGAGGGGCCACCCAGTACCCCCTCTGACAGGCGATCTGAATTCTTGCTTAGGCTCCGAGGCTAAGCACTGCAAGGGAATATAAATAAAAGTTAAAAATCTCTCTCTGGGTTCCCTGAGGGACAAGCCTGACTGCATAGGGGTTGATGTCAAAAGTATCCCCTCTCCAGGAAAAAGACATTGTGATGGGTATGGCCCTCATGACTCACTGGACAACAACAGGGGAACCGGAGCCATTACAAGGTCCCCTTCAAATACTGGAGGTCAGGCCTCTATCCCCGCCTTCGCAAGTTTAGAATTTCCACAGCCCTTCTATACTTAGAGAAGGAAGGAGATGTCAGGGGCAGCCCTGCTTATACACTGAAGTATAAGCCCTCCCACAAGTTCACACACTAACAGACTTCTAACTCAGCAATCAGTGTGCCTCATTTTGAAATGTATGGACATCAAACAAAACACTCTTGTGTCTGATTTCACTCCCTGATGATGGTTTTGAAATTCATCAATATTGCTGCCCGTAGCGTGAGCCAATTCATTCACATTGTGGCATGATATCCATTTCACTATGTGGACACTCCCAAGCGTTGTACACTGTACTACTATCAGAGATTCAGGCTGCTTACACCTTGGAATTATGAAGAACACTGATGCTACATACATTTGTACATTCTTTGAATGAACTCATGGCTCTGGCTTTCTGGGCCTATATCCAAGAATGGATTAGCTGCCCATTAGGCTGTACAAAGGGGCAGATGCCTGAGATGCTTCCTCTTGTTCTCCATTCTTCTCAGCAACAACTGAAGTCACTATGGTGCAGTTGAACTCATTATGTCTTTACTTTGCCTTCCACTGATGAGTGGCTTCTCCTATTTTCATATGACTTTGCTACAGGGCTCATTCCTGAAGCGTTTGTTCTTCTGAAAGCTACTTTCAAACATTTAATGGTTCTTCTTGTCATCATCACTGTCATCTAACAAGCTGAGAACTGCTCTAGAATGTGGAAAGCAGTCACTAACAGCAGTGTATTTGTCACGAGACATTATTTCCTTAATTTCTATATTCCTCCCTTAGTATTCAAAACTGTGTATTCACAATTTCTGGGTTTTTAAACCCTCTAATGGTCAATGAAATATCAATAATTAACAATGCCCAAGTACTGCAAAAGGTTCAGTACCATGTCTACTTCAGACAGACAGACTTCCTATGACAGAAGGCATGGGATGATGTGGTGGTTTTGTTTCTCTCTTTTTTTTTTCCAGTAAATAAAGTAAGCAGGCCTAACTATTTGTATGAACAAAGAAGAGATGGGTCATTTGAAATTTTGAAAATACATTTATTTATTCTACTTTATGTATATGAGTATTGTACATACATATATATGTATGTAGCATGTGCATGTCTGGTGCCCAGAAGAGGTCAGAAGAGGTCAGAGAGGTAATGTGTGCATTACCCTCACAGGCAGATACCCTGGAACTCGAATGATAGAAAATTGAGAGCTATGGGTGTTGAGGATGGAACCTTGGTCTTCTAAAAGAACAAGTGTTCTTAACTGTAGGACCGTGAAAGGATGATTTGGTTTCCGGTAGAGCACTGGCTTAGAGATAGCCAGAGACCCAACAGGTGTCCATTGCCTGTGTAGGGATGGCACATATCTTGCCATGCCCGATTTCCAGACACCTGACACTCCGTCTAAGATCTCCATTTGATCTGCGCCTTGCAGGCACTTAGGGCTACAGGTAGAGGGCATGACTACAGGCTTCAGCCTCAAGAGATTTCCATATTAATGAGATACCTTAAAGGCCAGAGGGTGTAGCTAATTAAGTTACCCCCCTTCCCCCTCCCTATTTAAATCAGGCCCGCCCTGACCTAAACTGGGGGTGCACATCCAGGCTATCTATCACACACCATGTCAATAAAGCCCTTGGAACCCCAGACTCTCGTGTTACTGGGGCCCTGCCATCGTGGTGCTGTCATCATGGAGGACTTCTCTGCATTTTTTGTTGCGGGGCGCATCTTTAAACAAGCAGCCATTAGAGCTCTCTCTTTCCCCCTCATATCTCTCGCAGCTCCCAGGCCAGTCTCACCTGCCTCGCACTTCCACTTCCTACCTCAGTTTTTCTGCAGTCCCAGCAGCATCTGGGACACCCCCACCCCCACCCCCACCCCAGGATTGAGGCCAATCTGTTCCTGGCTGCCTCCAGGCCCGGGGATCCCCACTGGAGGACTCTACGCCCCCTCAAAATCAGGTTGTGTTCATTCCCCACCTGGGACGCCCCGGCAGCCTCTCATGGCCCAGTGCCCACCTGGTACTGCTTGGAAGGGGACCCACCCACACACGCTCTATGCCCGTGCAAATGCAAGCAGGCCTTCAGCTTTCCCACCCCCACCCCCTGCACTTAACAGAAGCCAAGTCCTCAGGATAGATCATGAAAATCTAGTGAGTCTAATTATGTCCTCTTTGCCAATATATGGGCAGAATAAAGCTCAATGGGCTCTTTAAAAGAATATTAGAAGGAGAATAGGAGAAAAATATCTTGTAAAAAGAAACTGAACAGGGCTAGAAGAGATACCTCAGTTAGTAAAGAACTCATCATTCAGGTATGAGAACCTTCCTTCTAGTGCTCACACCAAAGCTTGAAAACTTATAATCAAAGGGTGAGACAGGAGGATACATGTTGGCCAGCCAGATAAGCCCACGCTGCAAACTCCAGGCTATCTTATAATGCTGTCTCAAAAAACAAGATGGAAGATTCCTAAGAACAGCAACCCACGTTTGTCCTCTTGCCCCACATGTGCAAACACACATGTGCATGTGAACCCATGTGTACACTCACATGCATACAAAACTAGTGATTAAAACACGAATACACACGGGTACTTCTCTCACTTTTCCTTAGACTAAACATAGTTACATCCTGCAAAAAAAAAAATAAATAAATAAAAATAATTTGTCCATGACCTTTTCCCTTCTTTGCATGATTAATTATTTAATGTGTTATTAATTGGAGGATATGGCTGAATATCAAACACTTTCAGTTTCTGTGCATAGCCTCCTTTACTGTAACCGATGATTAAGTAATTGTGTAAAAGGTGAACCACAAGGTCATCTGAACATTCTCTTCAACTCTCATTACCCACCGTCAATAGCAATTAGTAGCGGCAACATTTCCATAAATCAACTTCTTTCTGATTATTCTCTGATGATAGTCAAAATGTGTGCATTCCAGCCCACCTTTTTAATATTACATGAAAAATTAAGTCTAAATATACCACTGAGAATAGAAGTGAAAAACATACAGAGATTTCTTTAATCAGAAGGAGCCAGAATAATATTGTATGTACCTTTGAAAGAAGATTACAAACCAGTGCACAAAATGAGGTAAGTCTGCCCAAAGTGTCAGGGTCAAGCATAAGAAACCAAGGGTGTCAAGTAAACACTACCCACAGATGTATTCCTCCACAAAGAAAACGATGCCTTAGCGTAGCCTCAAAATTACCATTTGCCTACTCAGACAGGGCAAGCTACAATTCAGAATAAATAAAAGGCTTAATCCCAGCATGTACCTTAGAGTAGAACAATGCAAAAAAAATTCCACAAAACATACTCTCTGAATTCATTTATACCCTCATCTGAATATCTGTCGTCTGTGTTCTATTTTATTTGCTTTGAGAGCTTGTCATATTCCACTGATCATCATCAGTTTTTTCCTCTTGTGTTTATGAAGCATGTTAACTAGCAAGGTTTCTTAATCAATCACCGTAATTGATATTTGCACTTCCAATGGTGATGTCTAAAACTCACAGTCAATTATGAAGGACATGCTGAATTTGTAAAAAAATTCAATTTTAGCTGTAGTTATGTAATTATAATAAAAAATGAATTATACTTCAAAAGAAATTATTTATAGAATATTAACATCAACTATATGATTTAAGGCATAAAGAAAGGATATTATCTTTTACATATACATAATTTTATATATAATCATTTGCTTCTTTCTAAATAACACTTGTTCTCCTAGGTACCATGGTTTAAATTTTGTGTTTATGTTTCTGATTCTTATAATTATTCAAATTATTACTAAACATATAATTTAGTGAGAGTTAGTTCAAAATTAATATGTATAACTGAAAAAAAACACTAGACCCATATTGTAGTAAGTGGAAAGTATATATTGATATGCTATTTTGCTGTGCTTCTCACAAATCACAAAAAAATTCATGATGTGTCTTAAGCAATCAGAAAATATACTACCTCACGAAATCAAAAGTCAATACCTACAAGTTCTAGGTCAATAAGAAACAGGTCCTGGCAACATTTCTACAAAATTTACACAGAAAGCATCTCTGCTTGATAATTTTGTCACTCATGTTGTGTGGGAGAATGAGACCATTTATCTCCTGACCATAGACTAGCGCTCGCCTAGAGTCTAACTAGATCACACCTGTGAAATATGATCAAAGATATTCAAATGAATACATGTCATGGTTAATATATTTTCCTATAAATTTGTTTATTCATGGCTTTTTTCTTTTTCCTCTTTTCTAGTTTTACTTGGTCATTTTGACTTTTTATGAAGGGACAAGAAACATAATGTTTACAAAGTTACATCTTTTGCAAAGCACAGGCAGTAGTATGAAGAAATCTTGAAGAATATAGGAGGTTACAGAGTATTGTTAAGGGAGAGGTAAAGAAAATTTTAGGATCTTTACATGTGAGCAAATCGACCAGTAAGTAAACTTAATATAACAAATTTCTATTGTTATATATGAAGTGAAGAAATTTTGTTTTTCTGAAATATTCCCCAGACAGGGAATTAGAAGTCTGTGTCTTACCTTGAGGCATTTCAGGAGGCAGGTAGTGGGGTTCCTGCGCACTGACATGGACCCACTCAAAGTCATCATATAAATCCTGGTGATAGTCGCAGGCCCCTGGCCCATCATCAAAAGTACAGCCACCTAGAAAGGGAAACACAGGACATGGTGATGGTCTGCACACTCTTTGTCCATGTGAGAAAAGCACCGAGCAGCAAGAGCTAGGGGGAAATAAGCACCTATCGTGACCTTGTTGATTTTAATTGTTGATGGCAGCCCTGTTGGACTCTACTCCTTTTAGAAATTCAATACAAATAGAAACCTCAGTATATTCCACTTGTCAGAGCCCCAGAAGGGGAGCTGAAGTTTTGAATTATTTTCAAAAAGATATATGTGATGAAGCTTTCCTTCAGCTTATACATCTCCTATCTAAAAACTGTTGTCAGTATTCCTGGAAAAAAGATATGAATCGAGGAAACTTTCCTTCCAATGCCAAGTTCAAACTTTGAAGTTCATATGCCTTATCAGTCTCTTGAATTAAAAGATGTCCATGAGCTTGGCAGTAGTAGTGTACACACCTTTAATCCCAGCACACGGGAGGCAGAGGCAGGCGAATCTCTCTGAGTTCAAAACCACCCTGGTCTAAAGAACAAGGCTTCAGAGAGAAATCCCATCTCGGATAATATCCACATACGTATGTACGTGCGCACACACACACACACACACACACACACGCCCACACATACACATGTGGGAAGATTAAAAAACAAACAAGAATAAAGGTGTCTAGGATGTCTCATACAGTGAATAAATCACATAATGCATACCAGGGTGTAAATAGTACTTGCAGTCTGGAGCAGGCTTTTCTGTACATTATTTAGATTACTTTCAACTGAATACAATTTTAAAGTGAGAGAACCTGAAGCACAGACTGGGTCACATTAGCATGCTACATCACCAGACCTTCCTTTGCTTAATGACCTGACTTTTTAAGCGCATAAAGTAAGCCTTTCCCCTTTGACATCAGTCATCTTTACCCTCGTCTGTACTTTCAGATGTGACTCTACAGCGGAAGGAAAATGATTACTTTTGCTTCTTAGCCCATCTGTAAAGGATCCACAGTGAAGTTATTCAGAGTATTCACATCGGGAAAATAAGAAGTGGCCTGTATGTCTCATCTTAAAAGAAAATAGATTACAACTAATGAAAATCCAGTAGTGGCTTCAGTGAGAAAAACCAATAACCTGTCTCCTTTCAAGTGGCTTATTTGCTTAGTTTCCATGGAGATCTGTATGGAGAAACTTGGGAAATTCTAAGGCAAGCAATAACAGCGAACAGGTGGTAAACTTCAGACCATTAAATTCTTTCCCCTCTCCTCATCAAAAGTTCATCACTTTGGATATGAGTGAAAGACACAGTCTCAGCAATGACAGAAAGCAGCTGTATCAAAGACAAAACTGTAAGAAACAAAGAAAACAACAACCCCAGAAGCTTTCTCAAAAGCAGAACAGACTGTGGGTACTCTTGAGTCTCTCTTATGACTAGAGAAATCCTTCATTATAACCTGAAGCCCAACAGATGGAACATGTATTATCATGTTTTAAATACACTTACAAGGACCTTGGTTCCATAGGGTTTCATGAAAGATGATGTACATTTCTTTTAAAATCAATTTAATTCATTTCAAACCTACAAAAGAAGGGTACTAGGAAATGCATCTTTCCATCACAAAGGAAAAGATTTTTCACAAATACAATTTGTTATCACAAACCCAAAAAGGCTTACAGCTTTGCAGTATATGTCTTGCAGTGTACGCCCCCTGCAGGGCCTTCATTACCCTTTACCCAGGTTTGGGGCCCTCTGTAAATAAATTTAAACTACCAGTGGAAATCATATTGAGTCATTTGGGAGTCAAATGGCTGTGATTGTGGCCCTTTATAGACATGGTTAATTCTAGACACCAGAATTCTGATTACCTGTAACAGGAGGAGTAGCTATATGAACCATATGGAGTAAGTGTGTTGACGGTGCATGTCACCACTATATTAGCAATGTGTCAGAAGGATCTTGAAACTGATCAGCTTGACTTGCATGATAAAAAAAAAAGGTACAGAATACCCAAGATACAATCCACAGAACTTAAAAAGGTCAACAAGCTGAAGTGTCCAAGTAAGGACACCTCAGTCCCACTCTGGAGGGAGAAGGAGACAATCACAAGTGAAAAGGGAGGAAGGACCTGGGAGGGAAAGTGGACAAGGGTGGGATGGAGAGGGGAATCTGATTTGGTATTGGGTGGATTGTATGTATGTAGAGGAAAGGACTGAAGCCCTGAGGACCAGCAGAAAGAATGGAAACAGGCAACCTAGGGAGGTAGGAGGTGAGGGGAACCTCTAGAATGCACCAGAGACCTTGGAGGTGAGAGACTCTCAGGACTCGATGGGAAGGAACTTAGATCAAATGCTGGACAGTAGGGAGAAGGAAATTATAGAGCCTACCTCAGCAGTAAGACAGGGCGTCAAATGAGGGAGAGGGTTGCCATTCCATAGTCAAAACTCTGACCCATATTTGTTCCTGTGTGAAAGAACTGCAGGGATGGAAATGAAGAGGAACCTGAAGAAAAGAAGGTCCAGAGACAGGCCCAAAGTGGGATCCAGCTCAACAGGAGGTCCCAAGGCCTGACACTATTACTGGGGCTGTGAAGGGCTCACAAAAAGGGACCTATCATGATTGTCCTCCAGAATACCAAACAAGCAGCTGGAAGAGTCAGATGCAGATATTTGCACCCAATAGACAGAAGCTGTTGACCCCTGTGGTTGAATTAGGGAAAAGCTGAAAGAAGCTGAGGAAGAGAGCGACCCTGTAGGAGGACCAGTAGTCTCAATTAATCTGGACCCCGAGATCTCTCAGACACTGGACTACCAAAAAGGTGATACATCAGCTGATAGGAGGCCCCCAACACATATACAGCAGAGGACTGCAGGTCTGTGATCAATCAGAGATGATGCACCTCACCCTCAAGAGATTGGGAGCCCCAGGGAGTTTAGAGGTCAGGTGGGGTGGGGGAAGGGGGGAAAGTCTCTTAGAGACAGGGGGTATGGGTTGAAGGTATGGGATGTGGAACAGTCAGAGGGTGACTGGGGGTGGGGGATGAGTGGGGGATAAAACCTGGAGCATAAATAAACAAACAAATAAATAAGAAAGAATGAAAAAAAAAAAGAAAAATTCTTGAAGACAAATCTTCAATTTCTACTTTACAATAAGTTCTCATCCAAGAGGTACCACAGTCCTATCTAACACATGACAAGCACATTTATAAATCTTCTCTAGCACATTCTTACAATCATCTTTGTAAAGGGGATTTCTAGCTCAAAAGTATTAGGGACTAGTGAAGTGACAACAAAGTGTAGGGGACAAGAGATAATAATAGTAATAATAATACCAATAATAATAATAAATAATAATAATAACAAAAACTCTAGGCTGATGAATAAAACAGAATAATCCATGTGATACAGGTGATAAAATAATGATCAAAATTCTAAAGGGACCAAAAACCAGACTCCACTCACTAAAGTACACCTAAAGAAGGGAAGGTACACCAAACAGGAAAATTATTTCTTTCAAGATGTCCAACCACACATCTAGGGGAACGCATTATCCTTTTCTAATGACCTCCTCTTCCATTCCAACTGAAATACTTGCTGAAGCCTTTCCCTGAGCCTTGTATCTTCTTGTTGAGAAGAAAAGAAAAGCAGTGCATGGAAACTGAGATTGCAAACAGGAAAAGGAAAAGTAACATACGCATGAATAAACATGGTATTGTCGAGGCTCAAAAACATTTCTGAATAACAGCTATGAAACGTATGGACGAGTCAGGCAGAAATAACTTAACATAAAAGGTTTCTGATGCCATAGAAGGAAATCAGACAGTTCAATCTACAACTGTATTGAAACCCCTAAAAGTTTATCCAGAGGTATACTGAGAAAATTATACCTCTAGCAGTCACGTGGAGAACAAAAGGGAATAAGATAAACTGAGGCAACATGCATCCAGCTTCTAGCGCATAGCACACTGCACACCCCTCATCCAAAAATCATCACTGGATTTTTGGTAGGGAGGAGGGGCAGGGAAGAAGATGGGCTTCCTGGGGTCTTATATATGCTAGAGAAGGGTTCATCCCCAGTCCTAACCCTACCATAGGTCTGGAGAAATTCTACCATGTTATATTCCTATTGACGCTGTTAGAAGCATAGGTGTCTATGGTATATGATCCTCCAAATGCACATTCCTGAAATACAGTCTTTAAAAGAGAAACATCCCTGGGCATGTGGTGACACAAATCTTTACTCCTAGCACTTAGGTGGCAGAGGCAAGTGGCTATCTGTGAGTTCAAGGCCAGCTTGGTCTATGTTGTGACTTCAAAACCAGCCAAGGCTATATAGTAAGGTTTTGTCTCAAAATTAAAATGGAATGGTCTAAGTCCAGCTCTCTAGAGTTCTCTGCCATTGACTCCTACAGTAAAGAATCTGTGGATTCATTAATTTCTAGGATTGTAGAGATGAAGAGAATTAGAGACCCAGAGCCAAAATTATCTTGATGTTCCTTGGTAATCACTTATTATCAACCTCTTTATATGGAAACTACCATGATATCAACAATTAGGCATAATATATTCCTTTTGTCAGGTACCTAAGGGCATAGGCACTAATTTATATGAAGATATGTGCTGAAAAAGTCATTAACCTCTAAGACTGTGACAGGGAATTCCTACTTTGTAGTTATCCTTTCTGGAAATTTGTGCTAAAATTATTTATGCTAAAAATCTTTTGAAGCCAGTGAGATAGCTTAAAATGTGAGGAGACTTGCTACTAAGCCTGACAACCTGAGTTCAATTCAGAAAGCCACATGAATGGACAAAATCAACTCCCCCAAATTCTTATTCTCTCTCTCCCTCTCTCTCTCAACAAATAGACAGACAGACAGACAGACAGACAGACAGACAATACTGACAGATTAACTGATTAACAGCTGATAGAGAGATGATAAATAGATGGATAGATATATAAATAGAAAAATAGATAAGCAGATGTTAGGTAGATAGATGATAGGCAGATGTTAAAGATAGATAATAATTGATAGATATATAATAGATAAATAAACAGATAATAGATAAAGATGATAGGTGATTAATAGTTATATAAATAGATAAATGATTAATTGATAGAGATAAATGATAGATAGATCATTAATAGATACATAGATACATTTGATAGTTTCATACACACACACATACACACACGTAGAAAGAAGAGAAAGAAAGAAAGGGAGAAAGGAAGGAAGGAAGAAAGGAAGGAAGGAAGGAAGGAAGGAAGAGGGAAAGGAAGGGGAAAGGAGGGAGGGAGGGAGAGAGGGAGGGAGGGAGGGAGGGAGGGAGGGAAGGAGGGAAGGAGGGAGGAAGGAGGGGAGGAAGGAAGGAAGAGAAAGAAGGCAGACAGGTAGACAGACAGACAGATGATAGATGAAAAGCACGTTTTCAAAACTAAAATCCTCTCTAAAGCCAAACTGTGCAATTTTTTATTTGTTTTTTTTTTTCATGTTTTTTGCTTTGTTGTTTTATTGATTCATTTTGCTGGTGTTTTGAAACAGGGTCCTATGTAGCCCAGGCTGGTCATAAAATCAAAACATAACTGAGTATGACCTTGATCTCTGAATCTCCTTACTTGTACTTGCCCAGTTCAGGAATTACAGGCCTGTCAATACACCCAGTATCTGTGGCCTTGGGGATAGATCCTGAGAAAGAGTACATGGCGAGTACTGTACTAACTAAGCTACGTTGTCTGCCTGGAAGCTAAGCTTTTTAATAATGCTCAGGAACTGGTTAATTTGAAGTTTGAGCCAGAAAAATAAGTAAAACATAAAGTCATTAGGGTCTGCACAGCTTGCTCTGCACAATCTGTGAAGGGTACGTAAGCTTTGAAAAGACATTGTAGCAGGATCTTCGCCATTTTTCTCTTCAAGTTATTAATCTATTTATCATTTCTTGACCAAGAATAAATGCAGGAGACAAACAGAACTATCACTCATGTTCCTTACGGCTTCCATGGAACAAGATCCATTTAGCTGTAAACATGGAAAACTTTGTTAGATTTAAGCATGGGAGAAAACTGTATTCCTCTAAAAAAGTATATGCACGGTCATGGAATGTATGTTGGAAAATACAGTAGCTATCCTTAGAACAACTGTATGATGATTACTAGAGAAACATAAAATCAACCTTCACCATTGCGAACTAATCAATAATATATAGATTTGTCCACTTAGATGGCAATCCACGTCAAATGATGTATCTTCCTTCATTTTCAAGAGAGAAATTAATACAGCATATAAATTTAGACCACAGACAGTATTAAATTAAAGAAGCTTTGAATAGATCCCTTTTAATTATTCTAACTAGAAATCACAAATATCAAGGGCTGGAGAAATGGCTCAGTGATTAAGAGCATATAGTGCTATAACAAGCAGTAATCCAGCAAGGTCAGGGGTGGCCAGATGCCTGCAACTCCAACTCCCAAGGGATCCAGTGCCTTAGGCGTCCATGGGCAGCTACGCTCATGTGAATATTCTCACCCAAAGACACAGAATTAAAATAACAAAACTTAAATTGAAGAAAGGAATTATGATATAATTCACTGGTATGAAGTCAAAATCCCTAAAGGAGCTGGTTACATCTCACCAAAATAATTCTGAAGGACTTTAAATAAAAAGACTCGTTACTCTTGACTGATGTTCCAGGTAATCAGAGCAGATCTTGATTCCTAGAACAAGATCTTATGGGGGAAAAGTAAAAGAAAAAAATGGCTTTCAGATAACGTTCCTCTAAACAAATGCCAGAATGTCTAAATAGATTTCTGTTTCCTGTTAACTCTATGCTTGTGGGAATATTGAAGGTATAAAATAAGAATTGACAGACATGTTCAATGCCCAGGTAGTGTGTGTATCTATGTCAGCTCTAAATACAAGCAATACTTGTTCATCAATACACATCCAAAAAATTAAAATACACACGCATTAAAAATATTCAAGTACACACAAAGAATTTATGCCTTTACTAGAGTATGACTGAATCCTGTGTCATCTTAACATATTACCACTGAGGAGCTTAGTGGATAAAAACTTAAAAAATTTATAAATGAGTCTTTTAAAAAGATAATCAATTCAGACTCAGAAAGATACTCTTTGTGCTGCTTGCAATTAATTAGTATGTGAAAATATTATCTCCCCTTAGCGCCTTGCAAAAGAAAAGAAATCCTAGCATATTTTCTCTGAATTAAGAGCTATCATTTATGGGTAGGTAGGAGTAACTCCTATGGATGAGAAAAGAATGGATTTCAAACACACCCATTGATTATCAAATTGTTCCTTCCTGGAGTTCCACCTCTAACTGAAAATATATGTTTAATATGTATAATCCAATATTAGGTAGGTGGTAAGACTTCTTATTTAAATTGTCTAGGATTCAAAGCAAATTCTATACTTTCACTGCATAGCCATCCTTCAATAAGAACAAATTAAGCAGAATGGAGTAGGAAGCTCAATGACACACCTCTTCTTCTCTTCAGAGCAGTAATGTTCAAACGCACTAGAGCTCAATTAATAAGACTCAGGGAATTGGAAGGCCTTAGTATACACTTAGGTAATGGACGACAGCATGTCTGCAGATGCAGCATGGAGTGCAGCTAATCGCATTCTGAGCTTCAAATCTCTCCCCATTAATATCAACACAGCAATAACTACCAAACAAAGGTGTAAGGATTAGTCAAGATCCTCACATATAAATGTACTCACACCTAATATCCTTCTACAAAGTACACCTTTTCTGTATCCCTGGACCATTTTTTAATTTATACATGGCCTATGCAGTTTTGACACTGCACAGATAATTAACCACTAAATCATAAATAAAAAGAAACATTTTTCAACTTAACTAGCCAGAAAGACTACAGAGAGGTTTCTCTACAAGCGATTTTCCCTGAACACTTACCATGTATGTTCTCAAACAGGAAGTGTGCCTTAAATCAGGAGTGACAAAAAACCTATCTATGCAAAGCCAGTTTGGAAACACTGCAGGTTTCCTTTGCCTTCTGTTGAAACTCCACAATTCTTGTAACTATAGCAAGAAAACAGCCAAACATGAATAAATAAATAAATAAATAAATAAATAAATAAATAAATAAATAAATAACAGATTCCATGACTGCACTGGAAGAACAGGTTTCCTACAGTAGATGGCAGGCTGGATGTGACCCAGGGATTAAAGTTCACTAGCCCACAGCTTGATCACTCTCATCTGAAATAGTCGTAAAACTACTAGTAGAGTTTACCTGGCTAAAAACTTATCTTCACATAAATCAAGATGGGTAGCAGCGGGCAACATCAGGAAGTTAGATTAGAGATGGAATCTAAAACCAACCCATACGTCACAAGTCAAACACTGAGGGTGTTGAGAGAGAAATAAAACACCCACTACCCTAAAGGTTTAAGGCCAGTAGAACCAGAGAAGGAATTTTAGGGCATGACCTATGACCTTGCATATATATGTGGACATGCACACTACTGAAATATTGGTCACCCTAGAGGTCTGTATGTGACTTCTAACCTCACAATGAAACCAATAGATGATAATATAACTTTAGAAATCACTTCACAGGGCTGGAGAGATGGCTCAGTGGTTAAGAGCACTGACTGCTCTTCCAGAGGTCCTGAGTTCAATTCCCAACAACCACATGGTGACTCACAACCATCTGTAATGGGATCCAATGCTCTCTTCTAGTGTATCTGAAGACAGCAACAGTGTATTCACATATATATAAAATAAATAAATAAAATCTTTAAAAAAAAAATAAATCACTTCACAGATGAAAAGAGTTTTATTAAAATGTAGCAGTACAAGTCTCTAACCTCAGCATTTGGCGGTGGAGACAGGAGGATCCAATATATATAATGTCAATGTCAGATTTGGCTATGCAGTGAGCTTGAGGTCAGTCTGGACTATATGACATCTTTCATCAAAACAACAAAAGGGAGTAGGGTGGAGATAAAAGGGATGTACTAATAAAAAGTACCTCGTAATAGAAAAGGAAATAAATAAAACTCACTCATGATAACACAGGAAGCAGCAGAGAAGACACGCTGAAGCAGTTCAAAGCACAGACCTGGACCTGGGTTTAATTCCCAGTAACCAAGTGTTGTCTCACAGCTTTCTATAAGCCCAGATTTAGGGGATCTGAAGCCTTCTTCTGGCTTCCTTAAGAACAAAGCATACACTTGGTACACATACATACATACATACATACATACAGCCAAACACCCATACACAAAAAACAAAAACTAATAAATCTTTAAGGAAAATAGGAAAGGAAAGAAGGGAGGGAAAGGAAGGAAAGAAGGGAGGAAGTGAGAGAGATAGGGAAGGAAGGAGGGAAGAAAGAGGGAGATAGAGACAGAAAGAGAGACAGAGAGAGATGGGAAGGAAGGAGGGAGGGAGGGAGGGAAAGAGGGAGGGAGGGAGGAGAGGAGGGAGGGAGGGAGGGAGGAAAGGAGGGAGGGAGGAAGGGAGGGGGCCAACACAGTTTCTGAATCCAGGCAGTACAAGCTGATCATACCAGTAAGCGCCCAGTCCCATTCTGCCCCTGACACTGGCCAGTTGGTGCCTAATATTCTGTGGAACTCAGGATAAAATTCTTTGAACTCACACACGTTGAAGTCACGCCCTCCTCTTTGATGCCACAAACAGGAGGGCATCCCTGTGGATGGGATGCTTAATACTGACTGTCTACTTGCAAGATAAGGAACCACCTAGAAGACAAGCCACTGGGAAAGTCAATGGAGGGGTTTCCGAGCTAGCTGAAGTGGGAAGACCCACCCTTAAGATGGGTCACATCGTTCTGTGAAATGAGGTCAGGGCCTGAGTAAAAAGAAAAAGAGGTCTGAGAGCTGGAATCTGACTCCCTGTTCTCTGACTACAGACATAATAGTACCATGCCCCTGGTGCAACACCCCCACTTCCAAGACAGAACATGAAGTTCAAAGGAACCGCTCGCTTCTGTGATTGCTTATTCTCTGGTATTGTGAACACAGCAATAAGAAAGGCAAGTAATATATCCCATAGGTTAAAAAGGCTATCTGGTTAGTAATACCAAGTAATGGTATTTAAATAGGGTGGTTAAGGTAAAAGTTTAGGAACACAGCACTGCCCTGTTAGCTTCATGTTAGACCTCTCCCATAATGTACACAACAAGCTATGGGTTTTTATTTAATTTTTACAATAATTTTTCTTAAAATATAATTATACCACTTCCCTCTGGGCTTCCCTTTCCTTTCTCCAGCCCCTCCCATGCCTCCCACTCTCAGATTGATGGCCTCTTATTCTTCATTATTCTTACAGATATACATACATGCAGGCTGCTGAGTTTGTCTTCATTGTATGTGTATATACAGCTTCAGGGCTGACCACTGGATATGACACCCCTGGGAGAGACTAATCCCCCCTCTCAGCAGTCACATGTAACCTATAGCTTTTTATCTAGCAGTGGAATCTCCCAGACTCTTGGAATCGTTAAAAATAAATAAATAAAAACTTGTTTTTAATAACACAAATATTGTTCTAAAACTATTTTCTGCTGTCACACCAACAGCAGAATAAGAAATATTTTTGTTTTTCTTTTGGTTTTGCTTTATTTTGTTTCTTGTTTTTTTTTTTTTGTTTGGTTGGTTTTGTTGTTTTGTTTTTGGGGGTGCACTAGTGTTCCTTGTGCCTGTACGAGGCTGTCTAATCCCCTGGCACCAGAGTTACAGACAGTTGTGAGCTGCCACGTGAGTGCTAGGAACTGAACCTGGATCCTCTGGAAGAGCAACTGGAGCCCTTAACCATGGAGACATCTCTCCACCCCGTTTCTTTTCCTTTTAACTACTCCAGCAAAAATCCCATCCTTTGTACTCAGAGTTAGACACACAATCTTAAGGAAACAACTGAACAAAGTAAATGAGAATAAATGTAGTGAAAGATAAAATTCCCAACTGAAGCCATATTTACATTATGGTAAACCTTGAAACCACCCAAGCTCAGACTTCAGCCGATCTTTGTTTTGTTTCTCATGGGGAATTACTGCTGAGTTTCACCTCACCCACAGCGGACAAGCTCTGGCTTACCTCACAGTTGCTCCTGACCCAACTCAGGCATGGATGATGGATCATTTCTCATGATGAAGGGGCACTGTGGGAGGTTGAAACCTTCCAAAACAGAATTCCATGACCCAGGCCCCCGGAGGAGATGTAAGAGCCTGTCTGCAATTTCAAATTTCAGATCAGACTGGAGGAGCTGTCTAAAAAAGGCTCACTCATATCTTAAGAGAAACAGTTCACCTAAGACGCTAAAAAATAATGAAACTAGATCAGAAACCAATAGAGGTAGTTAATATGCATCTCAAACAAAAGCAAAAGCATTATCTTCCATATTTTTCATAAAATGAAACGCTTTTACTATCAAAATTCTCTTAAACTTGATTTATATGAAAGATATTCAACCCAATATCTGTGTTTTCCATGTTTCTTAAAGCAAGTCTTTTATGTGTTTTTTGTGTCTGTTTGTATGTGTGGTATATGTATGTATGTGGGTTTGTGTGTGTGGTACATATGTGTGTGTATGTATGTATGTATGTGCATGTGTGCATATACATATGAGCATATATGTATGTGTATGTATTTATGTGTAGATACACACACGCACACACACATATCCATATGTGTGTGTGCATGTGTGCTTGTGGTGTATACATACATGTGTGGGAAAATCTACATACCCCAGCATACAGAGAGGAAACAGGAGGACATTCTCTGTCCTATCCTGTCACTCTCTGTCTCATTTCTTTGAAACAGTGTCTGTCTTGAGACTGGACTAGACTGTCCATCAGCAAACCCCAATAAAAGTACTCACCAAGTGCTGGAATTACAAGAGAATGCAGGGCCATGGCAGCTTTTTATATGGATGTTAGATATCTGAACTCAGGTTTTCCTAATTGAGCAGCAACTGTTCTTACTCAACAAGCCATCTACCCAGGTTCTTTAAAACATATTCTAAATAGGGAAGAGTTATGGTTTTCTCTGCTGTCTTCTGAAACAAAAAATTGCATCTCGTTGTCATTTCAGCCAATACACTAGCTGATGCTATTAAAGCCATTAGCTAGCTCTACGCATCACTGAAGACAGTCCGGCTTTCTGTCAGGCCCAGAGCAAACAAGCATCTCACAGAAGAAGTATGGGTCACAATAACTTCCTCCTTGTAGTCATCTTTCAGAAAAGTGGATATGGTTAATATTTGGTGAGACCAACCCATAAAATAAAACTCTCCCAAGCAGAAAAGCACAGCTACAGACAGACATTTAAATGTCACTGGACGTGAGAGGCTATTCCACCTTAATGGAGAGAGTCAAGCAGGACAGACATAAGTAAGGTTTGTGCTAAATTAAGCCACACCAAGATTCTGGTCTGCCTGTGTCATCCTCTTGCTGGTTTCTAGGCCATGCAAAGGCAATTAGACTAGAGAGCCCCCTCTCTACTTTCACCAAATACTTAGGATCTCTGTACGCAGTATTTGAGAACACTCCATATATCCTGTACCATTGAAGCTAAGTACACTTGAAGATTGAAGTTACTGTAAAGTTAAGGTTTGGATCAGGAAACATCAGCTGCCATTCCCATGACTGATCTAAGCATGTATTTAATTCGTAATGGAAAATAAATAATAATTTGGAAAAAGAGAAAAGAAAATCTGAGTTTACAATTATGGCCTTCATTGGAGAGTTGGATGAGAGGAGATAAACTCCAGTGAGGAGCAGAGACAAGTGTCACCGCTGGCTGTTCCCTGGTAGAACTCCTAAAGCGTAAAAGTCGTGACTCTGCCTTGAAATGAGGCATAATTAGATTTTTTAAATGACCTTAAGTTACATATCAACAAACTTACAAAAAATCTGACCTTTACTACCCTTATGAGGAAAAGCTATAATATATAGCATTTCACATGCTAGAAAAATATGGGAAGACTGTTGGTACAGAAAAGTTATCTGTGAAATGAAGCATAACTAATAGAAAGAACTTATGTTGTAGTGTCTAGCAGATCCTCCCAGAACAGGAGCAAAATATTTATACAGACTTGAAATATCATCTCACCCAGTGTGATAACTGGCTGATACAATGTAATCTATTTAATTAATTTTCTCTCCGACAAATATTCCAAAGCATGACAACCAGTTCTAAAATTTATCAAACTGAGAGGTTTACTGAAAGAAAAAAAAAAGCAGATATCTTTCTTCAGAGTGGGATATAGAAATGGGGATTTTTGCTTTTTATTTTCTGTCTAATTTTCTGTATAAGAGGAGAAGCTGGGAAATAAGATTTAAATAATAGATGAAAGGCAGAGGCAGTGTGGAGGTGGCATTTGAAGTCTAGCATCTCTGGGCCGAGTGACAGCTTTCCTGCCTCACTTCTCAACCCAAGCCGGAGCACACATTTCAGAAATTTCAAATAATAAAAACAGATAAAATAATAAATATTATTTCAGTGTGCTACTTTCAAGGACATCTGGACATATAATTATACATTTTTAAAAAGACATTAATATATGTCTCAAATTTTATACATATACACATATCTTTTATATATATATACATATATATTTATATAGTCTTTACTATTCATATGAGGAAACCTTGTAACAAAAACAAGGGGCATATATATACATGGCATTTGCAGAAGGAATCGCTGAGATTGTGGTAACGATACAGGAGCCACTAGTACTTAGTGATTTTGGTCCCTCTAATCCAACAGTTTCACCCCTATGAATACACCCTATATAAATATCGGTCTGTATTCTGTGCTGAATTCTCCCAATAAAGGTTAGGAACACTAACTCCCTAGATTTCAGTACAAACTTCAACAACACCCAAAGACAACAGGACTACTTGAAAAGCAATGACAACAAATCTCCAGATTTCCTCCGACTCTGGGCTTATGACAAGGTGAGGTATCTTTCTATAATAGATAAGTCACAGGGGAGACAAAAGCAACTGTTGAAGACAAGGCAGGTATTAGAAACCACGAGGGAAGAGGTAATTACTTGCCAACTGATGGGAGACTGTGAAGGCAAGAGTTACAGTTAGAGATCTTTAATCTCATGCAGAAACAAAAAGAAGAAAGTATCACAGGAGTCAGCTCCACAAGAGCATCCCTCGCTACCCACCAATCTATCAGGTAGCATTTGGCATACTGAGAAACAAACAGAGAAAAGGCTTGTGAGGGGTAATGATTAATATGTATGATAAACTGTCGGGATGAGGAGAACAGCACTGTATGTGGGCCGAACTCAAAACTATCAAAACAAGAGTGGGTTTAAGTATAGCTTCCAGGGATTCTGATATCTAACAGCATAACACAGCTGCTCTGTGGTTACTTTTGGTCACTTGAGGCTTTGTTTGTAGGTAGAGTCAGACTGTAGACTGGAAGAGGGTGGAACTGAGTTACATTTATCTCCAGCATTTCTGCAGCTGCTTCATCTGCACGCATGCGCATGCGTCTACATGACATACTTCCGTTATGACTGTGGCTGTCGGCATCACTTACTCATAAGACTCATGGATGACCTGATATAATAGACTATAAGCTCCTAAAACTAGAGTTTCAATTAAATGAAGATACACTCAGCTGAAGGATTCACATCTTAAACATATTGGGGGCTTCGGAAAATACCACTAACCCTATTCTTATTCACATGTAGAAGCTAAATTTGTTGATTTTATGGAAGTAGAGTGTAGAGTAATGACCATTTGTGGTAGAAAGGAGAGGGGAAAAGTCAAAAAACAGAGACTCAAACAGAGAGAGAAGTGAGTTCTGCAAGAGTTCATAGGATTACCACCAAAGACACATACACACACGCACACACAGGTACACATACGTACACACACACAGTATTTAAGGAGGAGGAAATGCTGGTTTCCCTAATTTGATTACTATAGATTATATTCAAGTTGTTACACTGTACTCCACAAATACACATAACTTTTTAGATGCTAAATGCAATCCCTTTATTTCTATAGAAAATAAGACTTTTATTTAGACATTGGTTTACTGAAGATGCAATTTATTTCAATTTTCTGGAAATAAATTTTATCTAATATTAGACAAAACACACTTGTGGAGAAGCAGGATGGGGAAAAAAACAAAGGAGAGGAGCAAACAGGAGCAAAGCAAAGGTTCAAAGACATCACAAGCACATGCACAGGCACACCCACATGCACAACACACACATACACACACCATGTACATACACCACACACAAATACATACATACATATACATCTCTCTCACACACACATATACACATACAACACACACATACAACACACACATACACCATTCTACATACAATACACAAAGCTCACACACATCATACATACTACACACACACACAACATATACAAAGGCACCAAACTCACACACATACAACACACACACATACTCCACACATACCTATACTCGCACATATACCACACACATATAGACACACATCACATACGACATATACATGACAATGTCATAATAAAACCCATTACTTTGCACATTAACCAAAAAAAAAAAAATGAAAAATACTGTATTCTTCAAAAAAGGAGATTTTAAAAGTTTGGCCCCCTAAATTGAGATTTTCACTCAGGTGTTTGGTCAACTCCAGTCTCCACGTATTGGCAACTCCGAGCAAATATAAGCAACAGCAAGCTACAATCTGTGCCACTTGGAATTTAGTTTTATAATTACAATCTTTAAATGCATTAGAATTCACAAACAAAGCACAGAACGGCTCTCTGGATCTCAAAGGAGATTAATGAAAATATTTGGTCAGAATACAAATGAAGTGTAAAGCCAACAGCAATTTTTAAGATGGCAAATATTTCACACATATAGGAAGCACTAAATAAACAACAGGGGTCTTTCATTTAAAAGTGCACATGTAGTCCCACCAGGCACAGAGATTAAGTGCTAATATTTTCCTTGAATTTCTTTAAGCCTCCCCCATATCATATATCCTTGCTGTTTGCAGCTGATATTTAGGAAACCCACCGCTTCCTTAGAAATATGCATTTGTCAACCATTTTGTTAATGTACCTAGATAAATACAATAACTTTGCAGTCGATGCTATTGGAGCCTCTAAATACAAATTCATAATTGCTAAATGACACTATTTTCTCCTTTCTGTGAGTAATTACTCAGATCCATAAGAATTTCTAAGCAGTCTGAGCAATGACGGAACATGACATATGCTATGTATTAGTGTTCTCACTGTTAACTGCAGTTAGTTGATTGCAAATTAGCCCATCCACTCATCACTGGTGCGCAGTCCGATCAGGACCCTCTAAGCTTATTTACTCCCCTGCACAGAGAGTGGTAGGCATTACACAGGAGTCGCCGGCCTCCATTAGAGGACATTTTTTGACACATTTTAAGAGCAGTAATGGAAGGGTGCATGGTTCCAGAAAAGGTCACTGAAGCAGATGTTTCTGCAGTATAGACATCAACAGCCCCAGGAGCAACAGTAGCAGCAAGATACCACAGAGCCATTTGACTGCACAGTGGCTGTTCTAAACACTTTATAGGAAGTAATGAAGTTAATTCTTAATACTAAAAACGTGGGTTCCGGTTAGGGGATTGTTCCATCAGTAACCTGCTTTGCTGTGCAAGCATAAGGGTGATTGTCCAGTCCCAAGAAGTCATGTAAAAAATGGCCAAGTACATGCTTGCAATTTCAACACTAGGGAAGAAAGACAGAGGGTCTGTGGGCTTGTTCCAAACCAGTGAAGGACCCTGTATAAAACGACATGGTGACTTTGTAAGGGTGTGAGGACACTAGAGATCCTCTGGCCAAGACAAGCAGGTAAGTGCTTTGACATATACATTCACAAGATGTATTGTCTCAGATTCTAATTGTATTTAAGAAAAACTAAGATTAAAAATAACTCAACTCATTCAAGGTCATTTTGATAGTAAGCCCCCAAGCCAGGGTCCAAGTTCAAGCCAAGCCAACACTTCCAAACTCTCCTCGAATGGCTGGAAATAAACACTTCAAAGGGAAACATTAAGATCAAACTACAGGAGAAAGCCAACTGGCAAGCCAGGAGGGAGCAAGGCAAAACTGCAAACTCAAGAGCAGATACCACTGTCCTTCCAGCAAATTCAGGGGAGATCTCTGAAGAAAGATGTTATCTTTGCACAAAGGAGGCCAGTTTCAAGAGTTCTCTCTGGAAAGGTGAATCTCATACTCCAAATACTCCTGCTGGGTGGAGAAGGGCTTCCTCTTGGCCCAGGAATCCACCGACTTCTCAAACACAGGAACTTGAAGTAAGTTGCTGGCATTGGTTGCCTGCCCTCCCCTCTCCCTGCTTCTTCTTTGGCAAAGGGGAGGGAGGCTGGGATTGCTTTCAGCAGCTGAGATTCAGCTGTCTACTCTCCATGCCTGCACCAGGAATTTGGGCAGCCCTTGGGAGTTGTCACTTCCAAGCAAGGAATTGTCAGGAAAGCAAAGATATGTGTCTCTTTCATTTAGCATCTCCTTGTGAATGTTTTTAACCCGGTTTATTTGAGCATCTACAAGCCATATATTTCCTCTGCAGTAAAAGGCATTTATTTACTCTAGTAGAAGCCACTCTTTAGGATGCAGCTGTATTTAAGCCACCTACGTATCCCTGTAGCAGGACAAGACAATGATACTCAGACATGACTTCTGAGTTCAAAGCAAACATAATGCAAAAAAAATGAAAAAAAAAAAACCATCAATAGTAACCATCAGATATCTATCCACATAGAGGGCTGAGAAAAACAGAACAAAATAAAATGATAATAATATATCTGTATATCCCTTTCTTTCTCTATGAAGTCCACTCTAATAAAATCTCCATTAGCTCCTTACTTAAAGGAATCTAACATGTGAAAAGCTGCAAAGGTTCTCAAGATTCACAGGGCATAATTCTCCACCCTGCATAGGAATGTCCTCTAAAGTCCCAGGACAGATGGCCTCTGTGCATCTGCTTTAACACTTTCCACTGTCTTCAACTTAAGAAAGGCAGGGTCTCTGTGAGAGCTGAGGTATTTCTCCAGGGTGCCTTTGCCATCAGTCCACTCTGCCTGTGGAATGTCATGGCACTTGTGAGAAATCAGATCTCCCCAAACTCCTCCCTCTTCCTACCACACACCCAGTACATTCAAAAGCAGAACAGGCTTTGACAGGGTGTATACACTCTATTCTAACTAAGACCACAACCCACGTTAGTAAAGTCACTTTGAGTCAGTCAAAAAACACAAAGAAGGAAAAAGAAAAACAAAGCTCCAACTCTCCTAACTTTTCCTCACTCAGACTCATTTTTCCCTCTGCGTCTTGACCTGGTGATCCTGATTTTAAAGGAAAAGACTAATAAAGGTTAATAAGTCACTAAAAGAAAAACAGATACTACAAATCCTGGGCTTCAGGTGCCTTGTGAGTCATTACTGGGGAAATGAGAGCAGAACCAACCGTTGAGCCTATTAAAAAAGGCCACACAGAATAAATTCTCTTCAGACCCTATATGATACTAGGTAAACTTAAAGCTCACAGAAAATGTCCACATTTTCTCCCCCTCTTAGAATTCAGTTTCAGAACTAGACATGAAGAAAAGAGATGGCGTGAGCCAGCTCCCTATTTCCAGCTAGGCAAGGTGCCTTAGCCTCCTTGCACCAGGGACCCTCTAAGGTCAACTGGCTTTGCAGAGTCACAGTGAGTGATTGATGGGAGACTCCACTCCAGAGCCTCAGTCCCTGCAGTGCTTATTATCCAGCAGGCCACCGACATCCAATTTAATTTTCGAACTTTTTACTTGTATGCACAAATGGAATTTCCGTGGAGCTAAAAAAAAAAATTAAAAGATAAAAGATATCATCTGTCATTCATCTAATATTTTCTAAAGATGAATAGAAATCAGTGAGAAGTGGGATTGCTTTGCCGCTTAGTATTAAAAGGTTCATCTACTGGAGGAGATTAGTTCTCTGACTGCCCTGTCCACTGTGCTAAAGAAATAACACCATTTCTAAGCTTCTACTAAATGCAGGAATGGGAAAGCAAACACTTCACAGAAAGATTAAATTTCTTAAGAGAAAGACAATAGCCTAAGTGGTATTTTTATTAAATCCGGTATTACCTATCTGACACTGCAGGTGGATCTTTCATTCAATATTTACAAATATTTAGTTGGTTCTTTATATCATCCAAATGACTATCAAAAAATGCATGTCCATACTTTGGACCTCACATAAGATGTTATAATTTCATTTATGTAATATGATAAACATTAACTTCACTTAACATTAACAAACAAGAACCCTGATACAGCTCAGAAGACTGAAATATAAGACAGTCTGTCATTTAAGTGGCTGAAATGTGTCTGATTACATAGAATGACCAGGGTGCTTACAGCAGCACAGGGGGACACAGCAGAGGCTGCTTGTATGCATATCATTTAGGCATATGATCTAAGGGAAGTTCATCCAACCAGATATTCTGAAAGTGATAATTGCTTGTTCTGTCATTTAGGTTTGAATATGTACATATTTTTTGCTTATTTTGGATTGGATTTTATTGGTTTTGTTTTGGTGGAGAGGGAGAGAGAGATAGAGAATGAATTTAAGTGAATGAGTGTTGTGCATATGTGTTTGTGTGTGTGTGTGTGTGTGTGTGTGTGTGTGTATGAATGTGCTGTGTGTCTGAGTTTTTGTATATGTTTGTGTGTATGTGCATGGATGTATATTGTGTGAGTGTGTGTATATATTTATATACGTTCCTTGTTTTCTTTAAATGGAGCCATTTAATTCATTTATACTTTCTGTCCGCAGGACTTCAATCTGATAGAAAACACAGATAGCCAGAGCTGGCTCTTCTGAGTGTGTGTTATGACCCTACTTAGTGACAACCTGACTCTGTAGAGAGAAATTTAAGTTTGTGAAAATTAAAAAGGAACAAGAGGTGTTGCTTTAATTATATTGATTCTCATTCTGTTGAAAATCTGGAGGAGACTTCCTGTAAAAACATGACTTGTACTTTGTGGCCAGGGCCACACGATGATTGCCCCAATTAAAGAAAGCTTTTACTTTTAATGAGTAACTGTTAGCTTTTATTTTAATAAATACAAAAAAACTATATTCCTACATAATACTGGGAAAGTGCCACAAGAGACTTACAGTGTGGAATAACACCCAGAGGACATGATTAAATTCATTCCCACAAAGCCCTTGGTGGAGATGGACCTTGATAATGTCTAATTATCAAGTTCCCTCTTCTGGAGCCCTGACTAAGGCAATGGTTCTCAACCTGTGGGTCACGACCCCTTTGAGGTTGAAAGACCCCTTCACAGGGCTCACCACTGAAAAACATAGATAGTCCCATTACTATTCATAACTAGAACAATTATAGCTATGAAGTAGCAATGCAATAATTTTGTGGGTAGGTTATAACATGAGGAAACTTATTACAGGGTCCCAGCGTTAGGAAGGTTGCAAACCACTGGACTAGGGGGTAAGCAATACTATACTGTGTCGTAGAGGAGAGCTATGGAAAGCAGTGAGAAGAAACCAACTGTGAAGCAGCAGAAACCACGATCCCTTAGCAGGAAGGGTCCAGGAAAAGACTTCCTTTGTTCATCCACTCAGTCAAAGTAACCTACATGAACCAGCACATGCTCATACGGTGAGTAAAGAAGCCTTACAGATATGATATTTTAAAGACAGAGTATTTAAATCTGTGAGCACTAGAATTAAATATTTGGGATTGGTGATATTTTTGCAAGTGACATCCGAATTTACTGCATCGAGTCAAGAGTAAACATTTCAGTTTAAAAGGATATTTAAATTCTAGTACTGTTCTCATTGTGGCTTGGACTCAACAAAGCTAGGAAAGTATTGGTAAATAAATTACACTATGAGAAGTATATATATCATGTGCACAGTTAGCAACAGGATACATGACTGATAGGTATTATATTTAAATAAGTATTCAAACAGATTTCAGTGAAAATGTAATACATTAAGAAAGAATGAAGGCCGCCAGACACAAAAGTTGGGATACCTAAACTTTGAGGACAGTACTATGTAGGAGATGGATCAGGTATTAACAGAAAAACTACAGAACAACAACAGGAAAAAAATGGGTAATAATCAAGTCTCATGCACACCAGGCTGAATATTTCTGGACATGTGGCTTAGGAACACTGATTAGATCTCTGTGTCTAAGATTCACTAGAGTGAAGTAAAGAGTGATTTTTAGAGGCCAATATACCAGGACCAAAAAAAAGATCAAATTAATAATTACAACAGTCTGGACAAGAGCTGGGGCTGAAGGGCTGAACTAACCAAGGTTAAAAACTAGATCTACTGTACAAACAGGATACATGTCTCATCATTACAAGACACTGAGAAAAATGCAGCAAAACTATAGAACTGTAAGTATGCACCTTTCATGTAAAGCAGCTTGTGTATTCATTACATACTCAATATGCTGTCTTTATTTCAGAGTTAAAAATAGAAGAGAGTGTATCAATATACAAAACATGCATGAAAATGCATGCAGTCACGTACATGAGTTCAAATGTTAGAACAGAATATTTTAGGGGATTTGTTCTTTAGATTCATGGCAGAATGAGATTCTTTATAAGTCTCAATTTCTTCACCTGAAGTCTCTTTTTCCAAAATAAGGATGCCATGCCTTCTGATGGAGGAAAGAGGGTTTTTTTTTTAAGTAAAACAAAAATGTTCATATCATTCTATGGGTATTGACTAAGACATACTTATAACAATATGTATTTATATACACACAATATAAAACAACAAATATGTGCATATATATGCAATTCAATCTTACACTGTACATATATGCATGCTGATGTCTAGAACATAGTAGGAAATTTTATTTAAAATTCATATTTGTCTCTTCTATATAGTATTCCAATATACAATAGATAACTCCATTTTTCTTCTTAGGCAAATGTTTACACTACCAAATGTGTCAAGATTAAAGATATCTGCCACACATGTGAGAGATTACACTGATTGAGAGTTAAAAATTCAAGGATACAATGAACCATTATAAAAGTCATACAGAGGTGAATGAGAAAGTCAAATATAATTACAAAACTCCTTGTGGGTTATGCAATTCTTGCTACATCCTTATTCAAGGAGAGTCTGTTAATATCAAAAGCTCCAAAGAGAAGTTTGTACAGTATTTACACATAGAAAAAAATCAGGGTTAGTAATAAAATTCAAAACACAATAATGCTCTAATGGAAAGCAAGGGACCCATTTAATAATATTAACAGGTAAACATCACTTCAGTACAAGAAAACTAATTTGCTAGTAGATCATTAGAGTCTATTTCTGATCCTTTCTCTATTACAAATTACCTTATATCATGAACAAACACTTAATAATAATTAGACAATAAATCCGGACTTCTATCATAATTGGCTTAATTATAAGAATACTTGTATTTGATCAGAGTAGTAACTGGCCGTTCAATAGTCCCTCCTTACATTTCCCACACACAGTAGTACTGCAGCGAACTTTATGAGGGAACTCTTTTCTTCCTGAAGAACCATCACGATTTCTCAGTGAATCTCATTTACATGATGTCATAGTTCATATCTAAAATGCCTCCACTACAGATTCAAGAGTTTTAATATTTGGTCCCCATTAGGTAACAGTAGGTTCAGACACTGTGGAGACCTTGAAAGTGGCACCTTGCTGGACAAAGTAAATCTTGGGATGTGGGGGTACTTTAAGATTTATACCCTAGCCCCATTTTCTGTTACATCTGTTTTCTGATGCATTCGAGCTTCTCCACATCTGCCCAATTACTCTGGCCAGTGTGCCTTTCCCACTGTGATGGACTGCTCCCTCAAGCCATGAGCCAAAATAAACCATCCTTTAAGTTACTGCTTGTTGGGAAAAGAAAAGCAACTAGTACAACCACATCAGAAAAGACAACAGAACCATATCCACTTCAACCTCTGACCCCTAGACACAGTCTTAGCATCCATTGCTCGTGTGATCCTCACTCACGTGTCACTGTCTACAGAAGTAAGCCACATTCTTCCTATCTGTGACCAGAAGGAAAAAGGAGAAAGGACTCAGTACAAGAAAACTTGCCTGTTTTTCAATTGAGATTTTTTTTCAGTGAAGAAATAAATGCTAACATTCTATAACATGCTCTGGTCTACAGGATCCTATATCTTGACAAAAACTAAATATCTTCACAAAGTCTAGACTTATTTATTATGGACTTATGAACATAAAAAGCCTACTTGGTGTTATTTTTTAATATACAGATAGTTCATTCAAAAGCTCTCTACCCAAAATTTCAAATGTTTTAAATAAAAAAGTTCCTTAGGTAAAGCAAAGATTGAATATAGTCATCATTAAAAATTTGCATCATATAACACATGAGAAAAGCTATGTTTGTCATGTCTTCAGCCACCTCTTCAATTAGAATACCCCTAAATCAATGAGATAGTGAGGCAGAACAGATTTGAACAAATCAGATATCTACACTCTACAAAGTTGTAAGTCTTGAACAGGGTGTCTCTATTTAGTGAATTGGCCTCCTTACCTTCAACATTCACTTAACCCATCCCTGATTTTTTTTAAGCCTGTTCCAGAACAGGAGAACTGCATGATATTCTCCCACCTCAGTTTTGCAAAGCACTTTACCATGGTCACCAAACCATGGCATACCTACACTAAACTCTGTCAATCACATAGGAGCTCCTTCCTCCTCTGCAGAAAGCCTCTTAATGGAGAAATATGCAACTGTTGACCAATAAACATCCATGGTTCCACATAGCACTAAGCCTGCTGGGTGCATAATCCTACTATACTGTGTTCAAAGAACTTTGGGGGAAATAAATGACGGGGGCGGGGGGACGGTATGTATGCATTATCTGAAACGTAAGGATTTGGTCTTTTCAGCAAACCCATTAGAGCAAACTAAGACTAAGAGACATGTACAGAATAAAAGCAGAAACAGAATGGTCCTGGTGTGGTTCCACTCCACGTACAGCCAGGAGAAAATCTGAGATCAAATTCTTTAACTTTGGGGGAAAAAATGTTGAGAAGAGTATCTCTTCTTACAATGTCTTTCCTCTAAAATGAAAAAAAGAAAAACAAAACTCCCAAACTCAGACTGAGCTTCCTCCCACATTGCCTATTACAAACCCAATCCTATTGTGGACGCTAGAGATACTGGTTTAGTTATGCATGGAATCCATCAGCCAGCGTACAGTGCTAAAGTTTAATTAGCATATAGTGATGAATGTCACAGATTTATCTTCTCTTTGTAAACCATAAATCTTTAATCACTAAGTTACATGATAAACCCAAGACCAAGCACTAGGCCAGTGGTCTCTGTACAGCTGAGTGGGACTCTGCTGCCCTCAGAGAACTTGGAGTACCCAGGGAACACCTAAGCAAGGATAGAAATATCAGAACATAGCTAGGTCCTTACAACTGAAAGTCGGCATGACAGAACAATGGGAAACATCATTTTCCCATCTGCTCTTCTGAGTCAGGAAGAACACAAGAAAAGGACAGTACAAAGACTACTCCATAAAATACACAGCCAACAGAAATGCAGGACCACAAACCTCGGGAACGGTACAGCACAGAAAGTAAGTGGAAGATTTACTTGCTTTTTAACGGGAAAACACTAGCAAATAATGATATCAGTTATATGGTTACTCTATTATATTTAACTCTGGGCAAAATGGTCGTCTTCTCTCACACTTGTGAGAGAATTTCCATGCTCTAGGAAACTACCCTGATGGCTTTCCTGCCTCTTATGAAGTCCAATTTTAATTAAGTTTTGCTATTTGGTTGTACTAAATCATCCATCTAATAAAGAATTCATTGATTCTTCAAAAGTCAATGCACATCAAATTTGACCAGTTTATTCACTCAGTATCACTTTTAAATAAATTGATTTACTAGACTTTTAGACCACTAACTAGTTAAAAAAAAAGTATCAAACATATTGCTTTGAAAATATAAAACAATAAAGTTGAAGTGGGGGATAAAGTGGCACCACGTGGGAAAAAGCTTACAAAACATAATTTCCAGGTAAAGAAGTTTGGAAAAGCAATGGCCAAAGGATGCAGCAGGGGTGTAGGGATGACACTTGGGGTAGGGGTGGGGGGGAGTCTTATGTCATCTAATAATAGATATTCGAGCTCTATGGCACATTTCAGAAGCTAAATTCTGATTTTAAAATCCTCTCGGTATAACAAAGGTATGGCTTTTGGTACTGCTTCAGATTGGTCTAAAAGCACCTTATTCTTGTAAACTACTAATTGATGATTCATGAAACTCAGCCGATTGCAATAAGAAAGGCTAAGTGGTATACAGTCACTCACCCGTTGTGAATGCCAGGAGCCAAGGGACTCTCCCTTTGTCTACCACACTTTTTTGGTGATATAAACTTTACAGGTGTTAGTAAAAGGTAATACTTAATTGGAGTGGTGGACTAATTTTCCCATTTCAACTTGGTACAGTTATCGAAATTATGGAGCTAATGTTTTCTTACGTGCTTGCACATGAGCACAGTTAGGTGGAAATTAGTTTCTGCTTCCTTATAATCATACTAAAAGAAAATATCTGGGGCTGGAGTAGTGACAAGTCAGAGCACTTGCTCTTGCAAAGGACCCAGGTCCCAATTCTTAGCATCCACATGACAGATGCAAACCATCCATAACTCCAGTTCCAGGGGCTTCAATGCCTTTTCCTGACCTCCTCAGACACCAGGCGTTCATGCAGGCAAGACACTCATGCACATAATATAAAGTGAAATAAATTTGGCTCTTAAAAAAGAAAGAGAAGGGCTGGAGATATGGCTCAGTGGTTAAGAGTACTGACTGCTCTTCCAGAGGTCCTGAGTTCAATTCCCAGCAACCACATGGTGGCTCACAACCATCTGTAATGAGGTCTGATGCACTCTTCTGGTGTATCTGAAGATAGCTGCAGTATTCTCATATAAATAAAAATAAATAAATCTTTAAAAAGAGGGAAAATAAATATATACTTTTTTCCAATGACAAATAAAGAAGCAAGATGGAATGACATGAAACACCAGGGTCTACACCCCAGCTGCAGTTGTCCCACAGGTCAGACACAACCCCATGCTCCCCATTGGGTTTTTTTTACTAATAAATTACTTGGTCTTGGGACTCTATCAGACTCTATCAGAGCCAGATTACATGTTTCCCAGCTGTACACTGAGGGCTGGGGAATAGGTAATATTGCATGCTGTGTAAGACTAAGAACCTAAGTTAGCAACCTCTACACGTGTGTAAAAAGAGGATAGAACATGTACCTCTAACCCCAGACCTGTGGGGAGTGGAAGACAATATCAGGGGTTTGCAGAGCACCACCACCCAAGCCCTGGGAATAAAGTGAACAGTGTTAAAGCAGAAAATTTGAAGTCCTCTTCTAGCATGTGCATACCACACACACACACACACACACACACACACACACACGGGAGTAGGAGGGCAGACATACAAACAGACAGAGGGCAAGATTTTTTTAATAAATTATATATGGAATAAATCTATCTTTTCACAATAATTTCTTGGATCAATATTTCTAATGTTTTCATTTAATAAACACTTGTAGATTTTTAAAAATATTTATTCATTTTATTTTCTGTGCATGTGCATGTATGATTGCATGCACACACACATGTATATATGTACTCCACATGTGTGCCAGAGACAACAGACATAGAAGGGGCTTTGGAGCCCCTGAAACTGGAGCTACAGACAGTTGTGAGCTGCCGTGTGGGTGATGAGAACCAAACCTTCTCAAGACTCAAATGTGTTTTAACCACTGGGCCTTCTCTCCAGCCCCAGTTCTTCATGTCTTTAGGTCATAAATATAGAATGTATAAGAAACCTATTTCAGTCCTTGAATCTCGATTTTAGAAGAAAAGGGTGAGGAGTAACTCCGAAGAATGCCACAGCAAATAAAACATGGTGCAAAATGTTCTTTCATGCAGCTAGAGGGTAAAGAAGGACCACAGAAGAAGAATTGCAGGCACAGAAAAGTCACTTAGAGACAGGAGGTAGGCCTGCACATCTCCTCAAGTTAAAGATCTACAGGATTGAAGTGTAAGGTCCACATTTCCCAACAGAGCACTGCTGTTCAGTCTCAGGACAAACTGGCCTCGTAATTCAGAAACTGACAGAGACCCAAGGGACTTAATGAGCAGTACTTCCTTGTCACTGATAGGGCAAGAGTCTCAAGGGGATGCTATTGCTAAATTCAGTCCCTTTGGATTTGAATCAACTCTGCATCTCCAGTGGTCCATATCCCTAAGTCAGAACCTTCTTGCTGAAAAGCAACAGAGACCATCACACCATGAGAGCTCCCAAGTTACTCTCCAACTACTCCGGTGGTTTTGCCTCAGGAGCAGCCCTGACAGAGAGTTTTCACCAAAGCTGATGTTTGGTGTGTACTGCTAGGACTGAAACACAATGGCATTGAAACAGTGGCTTAATGTGAAGACAGTTGCTCATCTCAACTGTTGGGGGGAAGTGTAAAAACCTATCTATTAGCCACACACATCTACGAACCAATATGAAAGACCCGCTGGTTCAGCCCCCATGTGATTCTTTTCCTTCAACACTTCCCTTGGATTACCAGCACACAATCTGCTCAAGAAAGGCTTAGTAGCTGTTGCCTCATGGAGTCTTCTCAGGTGTCAATCCATTTTACTGCACAGTGACTGTGGATTAGCCCTGGTGAACGGCAGAGCCAGGTCATGGCTAACACACACCAGAAAACTTACACAGGATAGATTCCTCACCCTGCTTCAAATGGTCCTCAACCTTGTTTCAAACTACCTTTATAAAACATTTTCCAACAGATGGCTCAAAAACGGATTCTTAGTACCTCTTGTATTTTACTGAAAAAGATTTCATAATTAAACAAGCTAGTGAAACTATCATTATGTACAATTTTATACAAGGAGTTCTCAGAATTCTGAAGTGTCTAATACTTAGAAAATACTTGCATCTCCAGAAGCAAATACAATATTGATTATCTCCAAAACTAATCTCACTACAAAATAAAAATTTTTGCACATCTCTTGGGACTAACAGTCCTAGGAAAATAAACTAAGACTTAGTCCTTAGTTCTGGTACACTCTAGTGTCTTTTCCTAAGATACACTGTACCACACTGGCCATGCCTTATATATGGCAGTATTTAGCAATTCTACTTTGGTTCTAACACTACTACTACTTTGGTGGTATTGATGGTATTGATAATAGTATTAACAGGCCTAAATTTCAAATACCAGTTCATGCTAAGCTTGGTGTTTTTGTGGAACTCTGGACAATGTGGGTCGGAGTGTCTCTGACTCTTTTGTCTGCTCTTTGGACCCCTTTCCTCCTACTGGGTTGCCTCACTCAGCTTTGATGTGAGGATTTGTGCCTGGTCTTATATCTTGTTGTGACATGTTCAGCTGATATACCCAGGAGGCCTGCTCTTTCATGGGGGAGGAGGGTTGGAGGCAGGTAGGGGAGAGGAAATCTGGGAGAGAGAGGAGGTGGGAGGGAATGGGAAAGACTGGACGCTGTTGTTTGGGGTGTATTGTATAAGAGAATAAAGTAAAAAAAAAAATAAATTAAAGAAAGCTCTTGTTGAGGACACTAGCTGGAAGTTATGCCTCCAAAGAGCACAGGCTTCATGTTCCTTCTCATATCTGTGTTCTAATTTCTATTAAAGTGGTTTCTGGAGCATTTCACTGGATCTTGGCAATCCCTTTGAAAGAAGCAACTCAGCCTTATCTACCCTTTTATTCTTCTCGGCACCCAACAGTGAAATTTAATGATTTAGGTGAAAAATTCTAATGGAGTCTAAGCCCACCAAGGTCTTCTAACTCCCAGATGCCCTGGTGTCACATCTGGCTTCTTCAAATGCTTAGAGAAAGATGAACTAAAGGTGCTAATATCCCCAGTGCCCATCATGCCTCTAAAGTCGTCCTGTAAGAGAAACTAATACTGTGGAAGGAAGCTGCAGTTCAGAGTTTTCCTGAGCGCTCTGTCACTTCATCTTGTCATCTTGTGACCCAAGTGTGAGAGGAAGAAGTAGGAAGGAAAGAAATATGTTTGCTCTGACAGAAGATAGCTTTATACAGTAACGCAGTTTTCTTCCTTTTGCCTGAAATTAGATGCATGGCGTTCTTACTGTAAGATGAACCGTAAAGGAACACACTGTTCATTTCTAATAAACTGAAATACAACAAGATGCCAGAGCTTTGACTTTCTTGGACATTCATTAATTCCACCCTTTCTGCAAATGAATCCTCCACCTGATAGATATTGCAAGTGAGAGTGCACATGTTCTCCTTACTAAATGTGACAGACCAAAAACTTGAAAGATTACAACCTTACTTTAATGTACTTCCCTTTCATGCTTTGTAAGCTATAGTACTACTGAGCAGGCATGTACTAACCCCGGTGGCTAGCACTGATGGTATTGATCATAATAACAAGAGGGGCTGGAGCTCAGTAGAAGAGTGAATCAGGCCCTGGGTATAACCCCCAGTACTACCACAAATAAAAGAATAATCACCATAGCAATAATCCTAACACATGACTCAGCTCATCCTGCACTCTCTTATCATGCATTCTTACACTTATTCTTCACAAATAAATATGACAACATCTGAAGAATTACTAGTGACCGTACTAACTGCTATGACCCAGAGGCTGAAATCATGTCAAGCTATTGAAAAGCAGCATTGTCTGAGTCCATTCCTTGGGAAGCGAGTATATTCTCTAAGGGGAAGACAATGAAATTCTGAATGTGGTTTTCCAATCTTTATGACTTAATTAATACATTTACAAATTAATTATGTAGACTTAATGAATCTCTTAATTAATTTTTGCTCTTCAAAGAGAAACCTTTGTCAACTCCTAGATGACTACCAGAATCAGCGCCTTCAAAATTCTTCATCCACCCTTACCACAGTCAGTACCAACAGCATCAGCTGGGAAGACAGTATAATACAAAATCTTGGGTACTGTCCTTTCCATAGACACTGAAATTAGAAAGCATAGAAGAACCTGCAGACACTGTGAGCTGACAAATCTTCCTAGGAACTCAGTGAGTTCACTCACCCAGAGCAGGCAATTCTGCTCTTCAGCTGAAGTATTAGCCACTTATAACTGCAAAACAAGTTTATCTCATCATAAGCATTGTCTGCTAGAACCAGAGAACGCAATTACAGCAATCGCAAGATGCCCATCTTTAGGACTACTAAGATTGTAAGCCTACCATTATTTTAAGTATGTTCCAATCTAGGTTGCTCAGTAATGGTCTATTAAATACAGGCACTGTTCTAAGCATATTGAGATAAACACAGCCAGGGAAATATCTGTAGAGTCTACACTTCACAAGCAACAGCAGAAAGATCTGGAAAGGTAAGAGAGAAGGTTCAGTGTCTCACCACAGAGAAGCAGAAGGACTGGAATGGATGTCAGTATAAAGATATGTGGTTATGCCATTCCAGACAAGCAACCAGCAAATGCAAATTGCAAGTATAGAACGTGAAATTGGAAACAATCTTTAAGCAACTATGAATGAAATGGCTATTAGCAACGGTCTTTGTACTTTATAATTAACATTAGTTTTTACGCTTCACGATATGATTTGACTTCCAGATATAATAAGCTAATTAATTCACCCGCTACCTAGCATGACACTGAAATTCACTTCATTCTCCTATCTAACTGTATGATTTCTACTCACTGATCAGACTGCATTTTTTAAATAAACTCAACCCCGAACTCCAGCCTAATAGCAAGAGGCATTTCTTCATATGTAAATTAGGAGCTTGTGAAAGGTGACCCTACAGCATCTTCCAATTAGAAATCATCATGAAATCTACCACTGGAGTCAATGTTCCAAGATGTGTATTTATATGTCCTGTCCACTTTACATAGACCTTGTCCTAACTCTCCGGTAACAAGGCTGACATATCAAACAAGAGCCCACAAGAGACGTAAAATTACAGTCAAATGGGTAAGAATGCACTTCTTGATGTATGCAACCAATTTAAGACAGTCACCAATATCAAAAAAGTGTGGGTTTCCTTACAAACCTTTCACATTCCTTCTTCCTGTCCTAACAATTAAAGCAATAACACCTTAGAAAACAGACATGAAACCCTAAACTTTTAACACTGTGGCTATATATCAAAAAGAAATAAAATACTGCAACCATTTTCAACATGATAGCAAAAATCAAGCCTGAAAAGTTCCCCAGCATCTCTGTAACATACTTCGCAAGCTTTCCTGCCCCCTACTTAGTCATAGTAAGATGCACCAGCAGCTTAGAGTTTTAAAGGGAAATCTGTTTAAAAAATATAAATAAACACTCTGGAAGTCCTTCTAGAAGTCTGCAGCATACCTGCTCAATTCAAGGAGATGTGCATTATTAATTAGATCATTACAACCTTGAGAGACTTGCAATAAAAAATTTCAGATATACTGAGGATATCCGCACAGCAGCTACAATGTAACTATCTATGTAACTATCAATGGATCCATATAACTATCAATGCTACAAAGTTTCCTCTAAATTACAGTTGTTTCTTCTTTTAATTCACTTTAGAGATACAAAATTTCATTCATTGAAGGGATCAGGACAATGAAGGGTCACCTTGGAGGATGCTCTTGAAATTATGTTTGTTCACTTAACTTGGACAAGCTAAGGGAAGAAAGTGTCAGACATGAACTGGCAGGCTTAAGCAACTTGTTTAGCAATTACACGAAAGGAAGGAAGCAAAGCCATGGTAAATCCATGTTCAAGCAAGGAGCTGACCACAGGTTCCACAAGAAGACAATTGTGAGAAATGCTCTGTTAGCCCTCTGCTGGCTGCTTACATCATCAATTCACCCCCTACCCTCTCACACAAGAGAAACCATAATTTCTGTTTGAGTCATGGTTACTATGGTGATGATGAAACACCATAACCAGAAGCAGCTTGAGGAAGAAAAAGTTTACTTTATATATCTCAAGTAATTGTCCACTGAAGAAAGCCAAGGCAGGAACTCAAACCAGGTGAGAACTTAAAGGTCATAGAGAAGAACTTCTTCCTGGTTTGCTCCTCCTTATGGATAGTTGAGCCTGTTTTCTTACAGCATCAAGGACCACAAGCCCAAGTGCGGCATCACCCACAGTCAGATGGGTCCTCATCAATCAATCATTAATTAAGGAAACGTCCTACATGTCTGCCATCGTATGAATGGATCGGGACCCACAGCCTAATCTTATAGAAGCATTTCCTCAATTCCCTCATTTCAAATGTTTCTAGACTGTGTTAGGTTGACATAAAACTAGCCAGTACACTGTCTCTTCATCTGAGATTATTTCAAAGACCTTTTGAGTATCAACTTTAAAGTAACTAGTGGGTAGATTAAGACATATCGAGAAATCAATATATGGCCATTCTGTACCCAAATTTTCCTCTTTTAAATCTTGCTTGATTTTCTTTGAGTAAATGAGCATTCACTGGCTATCTAATATATTCAAAAGGACATTAAGTATTAGTGACACAATGATGACAAAAAGCAATCCATTCTATAAGTATTGTGGTGATTTGAATGAAAATGGCCCCCACAGCCACTTATGGAGTGGGATTATTTGGAGGTGTGGCCTTGTTGGAGGAAGTGTGTCATTGGAGTGAGCTTTAAGGTCTCAGATGTTCAAGCCAGGCCCAGTGTTACTCTCTCTTCCTGCTGCCGGTAGCTCCAGATGTAGAAACACCAGCTAGCTTTCCAGCACCAAGTCTGCCTACATGCTGCCACACTGTCTGCCATGACAGCAATAGACTAAACACCAATTAAATGTGTTTCTTTATAAGAGATCCTGTGGTCATAGTGTCACCTCAGAGCAATGGAAACCCTAACTAATACAACTTTAATAGTAGCAAGAACAGCAAGAACATTAGAAAGGATAAGTCGTGGTACATGATATTCCCTACCACAAACGTTTATAAGACATATATAAACACTCCCCAAAGTCTGCTGGGTTGGGAGTAAAAAAACAGAAAACAAACAAACGAAAAGAATGCAAAGAGGTAACTTTTCACTAAGCACTGAGAATATAAGCTCACATTTAACGTGGCAAAAAAACAAGAAAGGTTATGTGAGGAACAGTAGAAACATTAATTAATTCAGTAAATAGTGACTCAGAAACCAAGCTTGTACAAGATATGGACTAGCACCACACACACCCAAGCAGATGTGAATATACCTGTTGTCCCCAAAAAAATAAGAGGTACACACCCTCTACTCCCTCCCCAAAGACTGCCTAAACACAAATAAACATTTAAGCAAACATCAACTAAACCTGTGACTTACAGAGTAATGATGGAGAAGTGAAGACTGCATTATGTTCAGACTGTCTTCCTGAGTTCTCTATCAAGTTTATATAAATATGGAAACTCTTAAGCCACAAAACATTTTTGGTACTTCTAAAATATTTTTGAAAAAGAATACAAAAATATCTCTGTAAACATGCAGAAAAATATCTGATAAATAAGACACCTGACTCCAATCTGTCCAACTCAACTAGTGGTCACCTTGGAGGGGTTAAACAAATCATTTTTCAATATATGCTTTGGAATTTCTCATATGTCACCAGTTCAGCAAATCAATTGAGATGCACTATTATTTCAGGTAGGGCAAACCTCATGAGGAACTGGAAAGGCTCAAGATATGTTTATGAAATCCCATCTATTTTAGCCTTCCACTGAATCAAACTGCCTTTCATTTTTAAAGAAGGGGCTCTCTCATAAAACATCACTTACTAAGAACAGGACACACGATAGTTTATCCCAAGACATACTTCAATCTCAGCTACCTAACAATAAAGCTGCTTCAAAATATGTAACCAAGGCAGAAATAAAGATGATTAAAATTATTAGCCTGAGATAGTGGCAGAATTACCGGAGCAAACTGACATTACATACAAACCATAGTAGTCCTTTAAGAAATAGGAATAGCTATTATATAATTTCCTACTGTTACTATGGTAAGGGTGAGAAGGGAGCAAGGAGGGGAGACGGAAAAGAGGCAGAAAAATAAAACTAACCAAACAGCACCTTAAAACTGCAGATACACTTTGTTAAATTGAAACAAACTCTCATAGATAATCATCTTCACAGCCAGTATCTCAGAGGACTTGGGCAGTAGATTCCCAAAAAAAGAAAAAAAAATTCAAACCTATCTCTTAGCTCACAAAATAGGTAAATTGTGGTAGTCTATGATTATATGAACACAGGAATGTTCTAAAAAGAATTTTATTTGATTAATTAAAATGGCATAAGTTGAACGTCATATAAATTACTTACTTTGGCACACTTGAAAATACAATCATGTGATTGAAAGCATGCTATAGGACAAATGGCTAAACATGGGAAACTTGCTATCTATCTACCTGCAGTTATGTACCAATGGGACTTGACAATTTAACATGTTTCATATAAAATCCTACAGCTGCCTAGATATACTACAAACCACTGAGATGATTAATTCTTCTCTCTCTGTGTTCCTGTTTTGATCTTAAGATGAAACTGTTAAAGGTATGCCATAAATGCATGATTCTAAATGCCTCAAAAACTCTGATTGTTTTTGACAATACACCTAACCCTCAAGAGACTGGAGGGCCCAGGGAGTTTAGAGGTCAGGTGGGGTTGGGGGAGGGAGGTGCGAACAGCCTCATGGAGACAAGGGGGTGGGCTGGAGGTATGGGATGTGGAACAGTCTGAGGGTGGACTGAGAGGGGGAAAATCTGGAATGTAAAAATAAATAAATAAATAAATAAATAAATAAATAAATAAATAAATAATTTAAAAAACTCTAATTGTCTGAACAAGAGTCATGAAGTATGTGAGTATAAACTAGTGTGGCTTCTACTACACATGCATGTTGTATTCATAAGCATGTGCACGTACACACAGTTTATTCAATTTATGTTATAGTTTTACTTTGGACTTTTATTTAATATTTGACACAGTTCACCTCTTTCTTTAACCCAGTTATATTTTTATTCTGATTTTGAAACTATGGTTTATTGTAGTCTGATTTAATGTCACTTTAAAGACTTTAAACCTTTATTCTTTAGTTACTCAATTCCCATGGCATTTTTGGTACTTATAATTTTGAAATCATTGGAAAAGACATCACGAAAAAAGATGAAAACAGAAGGTTCACAGGAACAAACCCCACTGGCCATATGAAGAAAGTAAGATGGCTCTGTTTGAAATTGTCTGATATAAAACTTGTCCCTATTTCAAATTGGAGGCACATGGTCCTAACAACCACTACACTGGTGACCAACAAACTCTCCTAATCTTTTGTGGTGGCCTAAATAGGGATGCTCTTCAGAGAGTCATGTGTTTGGATGCTTATCCCATAGGAAGTGGCAATATTAGGAGTTGTAGACGTGTTGAAGCAAGTATGGCCTTGTTGGATGAAGTGTGTCACTGTGGAGATGGGCTTTGAGGTCTTCTATGCTCAAGAGACATCCAGTGTGGCACACAGTCTCCTTCTGTTGCCTGCAGATCAAGATGTAGAACTCTCAGCTCCTTCTCTAGCACCATGTCTGCCTGCATGCTGCCATGCTTCCTGCCATGATGATAATGGATTAACCTCTGAAACTCTAAACCAGCCACAAGGAAATGCTTGCCTTTATAAGAATTGCCTTGGTCAATGGTGTCTCTTCACAATAAAACCTTAAGACATCACTTAATAGGACAGACCAGAACTAAAGAGGTAAAATTATCCTTGTAGGCAGATGAGAAACTGGCCCACAAAGGAGCCCAGGTAAACTGAGGCAAAAACATTATTTTGTTCCTAGAAAATCCATTTGCGCACTGGGGAGGTGGGTGGATTGACTAAGAATCCTCATCTCTGAGAACAATATTATGATTGTTGCTTTTTTTTCCTGAGCCATCGAGCCATGGACAGAACAAGTGACCTCTCTCAAATTTGGCTTTATATGTTGATTCCAAAAGACTGATACTAGTGCATAACTAGATACCCCTGTACCCCACTTTCAGCTTTTAGTTGTTGTTTTGAATGAATAGAACAGAAAAAAAAAAAAACAGCCTAAAGCTGGAAGGCCTTGAGCAAAATTCCTGGCATTCTGGTATCTCAATCCATTGACTCCCAACAGGACTCGGAACTGTCCCTGTACCTTGGAAGCATTCCTGACACTCACAGAACTCAATGAATGAAACGCACACAATTTAGAAACACATAATAAGTGGGAGTTAAAGGACTACTCAATAACCTCACTCATGCTGGGATCATTCCAAAATAAACTTGAAGAGACGATGATTTCACCATCAGGAAAGAATTTAAGGCTTCCCGCGGAAGCCTCCCCAGCCTTCCACGTTAATGACAAAGATCAAGAAAAATAACTGCCTGAGATTCTTCCTCATTCGGTCGGGAGTTGTTTACAGCAATTTGACAACTTGAAGTGTTTACAGCGTGGCTTGCGAGCTCTATCCTTACGGTGTCCACTGCTGTGTGCCACACATACATCCAACTAAACCAGCCACAGCTATTGTTTCAGGACGAAGCAGCTTGGCTGGAAGAACACTGCTCCCCTATTAGTAACAGTATGGACCTACAATCTAACTGATATTTTAAAAAAAATATCATGATGTGAAGTTAATCTCAACAACCTCAGCAGTTTATATCTGAGTTTGTGTTATAGTATCCAGAAGGAAGCTGGACAAAGGCTAGTCTAAAATCATCTGAGAAGTGTACAAAGGGCAGCTTTCTCTACTATTGGTACCCATCAATTTTAGAATAGATCCTTATCTGTTAAGCTGAAAGAGAAAGCAGGCAGCCGTTAGAGGCTGCTCTGAAGGGAGGAGTCTTCGAGTCGAAGAACAAGGGTTAAGAGAACAAGCATGCTGTTTGTGAAGGAGTTCAGCCCTCAGGGAGGAGTTATAACATAAACACACACACACACACACACACATCCTACGCGTGAAGCTAAACAAACCTTCTCAGAAAAACGGCTGGTCAAAACTGCCAACGAAAGCAAGTTGTGTGTTCTCTGCTTATCAGAGATGCTCTAATAAAAACTCAGCTTTCAAATAAATTCACACTGGGGATAAACAGTTTGAGGCAACAGAGTGGCTAAGCTGCAAGTAAACTGGCTACAATAAGGGGGTTGCAGGAGGGTCACACAGACAGACAGACAGACAGACAGACAGACAGACAGACAGAGACACTCTCTCTCTCTCTCTCTCTCTCTCTCTCTCTCACACACACACACACACACACAAACACACAAGTTTTGGAAGGTCACAAAGAAAATGGCAAATGATATAAAACACACATACCCTAGTTGATTATTCAAAAGTGTCTACATATTGTTGTTTGGTTCTTTCTAAACTTTCTTTTAAGTATTATGATAAAAAATCATAAATATCCCAGAATAGTTTCCAAAGTAGTGATAGGCCTTAAATTTTAATGCTATTATGTTAGGATATAGTTTAAATTTTACATATTGAAACTGAAAGAGAAGCAAACAACAAATTATGATACTAACAAGTAAAACAGTGTGATGATCCGAGTGAAGACTCTGCTACATATATTTCTAGCCTGCCAAAGATTAAAGGAAAAGGAGATTTTTGTATGGCAGAGAACTATGGGAGGTTTCTAAACAGAACCTTCAGTGTTTTCCCTTACTTTAAAAATTGAATAAAAAGCTACCTTTCAGAAACAACTTTTTTTTTTTTTAATGTATACCTTAGGTATGTGCTGACACCAATTTTGCCAAATGAGATTATTTCTGTCACTTAATGAAAAGGCACACTGGCAGCTAAATAATAATAGCTAAGGGCAGGAGTGAGTCCCCTAAACAAAATGACATGCTGGGAACTTTACCTGCATTCTTTCATGATTATATTTTAGCCTCCCACTTTATAGGAAGCAAAGACAGCTTTTCCAGATCTAAAACAGGAAGATTGAAACCCAATCAGCATTTGGTTTTGTCGTCCTGTCCCAATCAAGATCCCACTCGTGAGTGATCTGAAATGGCACAACTACCTAGAACAAGAAGAACACAGAATGCTGGCTGCAAGCATGGCAAGAAAGGGATGACGTAGGGAACAGCTCTTCAGCGCACATTCCAGACATACAAGACGGATAAGATTTATGCATCTGCTTCACAGCATTGTGGGTAGTTAGCAATTTCTTACCACATGCTTAAAATATTCACTATCAATTCACTGTGGTTAAGTCTTGTCACCACAATAAATAAAAACAAATGAATGTATTTAATAACCCAGAACTTCAGGCATAGTCAAGGTGACTGTAAGACAGAAAGAGAAAACAGTGAAACTAAAGGTGGTCTTGCTTTCAGGAAAGATGTGGTAATGGGGGATGCCTGCCAGTGGAGAATTGCCAGAAGCACATTGAACAGCAGATGGTGATGCTCCCTGCAGAGGAAGAGAATCAGTGTCTAGGGCCACAATTCAGCAAATGAATCAGAACAACAAGCAAGTAGAAATTAAAATGCACAGCCCTATACATTGACCATAAATTGGGACTATTCTTACATATCAATGGTTTTACTAGATTGTGCTGTTAGAGATGCTTCTCAAAACCAAACCTACAACAGTCTCTGAAGGACAGTCCTGTGTGATTGACAACCACACCACACCCTTGTCCCCAGGTCTTTCCATCCCTGCTCACTACTGAGGCTTGGACAGGTCACTTTTGATCGGACACCAATCCCAGGCTTCCCAGACTTCTCGGTTCTTTCTAGACTCCTGTGCACATAGTAACATGTGGGGCTATATGTCACGTATTGGGTTGTGTTGTGGTTCCCCATGTCTGTCGCCCCAGGATCCAGAGAGCAGAAGCACAGAAATTTGACTGAGTTCACTCCACGCAGTGCCGGCGGATGCTGGGCTTGGAGAAGTCTCAGCCTGAAGTCCCGGGGGGTGAGGGTGGCAGAGCTCCTGAGTGCAGGTCTCTGGGGCTGACCAAGAGACCTGTGGTCTTTGTCTTTGGGTTCCTAGATGCTGCTGGGAGCAAAGCCGCAGAAGAACTGAGACTCCAGGGCATACGGGCCGGACCACCCCGCAGTCTAGAGAGGCAAGAGAGAGAAGGTCTGGCAGTGCCCCTCAGGGTAGAGACTCTTGGTTATGGCACTCACTTGGCTGGGTCGGCTAGCTTGCTTGACTTGGCAGCCTCCGTGGTGGCGGGAATGTAGAGAAGTCTTTTAGTGGGAGATTAAACAGCGGCTTGGTAATCAAAGGCCTTCTCCACAGTTCTCCTACATGGTTTTAAAAGGTTTATTGTCATGGCAGAAAGTGGATGAGCTGTATCCCCCCCACCCCCATTTCTCAGGGGAGACCTGAGTTAAGTAGGGAGGGAGGAGAGTCTGAGAAGGAATGTTTAATTGGCTACACCCTCAGGCCTTTAGGTATCTCATTAATATGGAGATTTCTTGATGCTCTGAGGCTTGTAGTCACACCTTCTACCTGTGGAGGGGCTGGTAGGAGCATTGCCCTTCATGACTGAAAGGTGTTGATCAGTGGAGGTCTTCGGCCACATGTCAGGAGCCTGGAGTCTGGGAGTGTGGCGAAATGTATGCTGTCCCTTGCAGGAATACCTGTTGGGTCTCCAGCCATCTCTAGCCAGTGCTCCACCAGAAACCAAGCCATCCTTTCACAGTCCCACAGTAACACTCGAAAACCATAGAGATTCTTCAACCCTAAATGTCTTCTTTGAAATGCAATTGCCAACAGGGATTTCACCTAGAAGAACGTGCTTTATCACTGCCAGGGCACACAGAAGTTTGAATTAAGGAAACAGCTGGCTGCTTGCCACAGGCAGGGAATGGAGAAGAGGGAGCCAGGAAGCATTCATCTCTCCAACTAACTACTTCTAGCTCTCTTCACCTGCTTCATCTCACCTCCTTTGATTTAGGGATCAAATCAAAGAGCTGTTATCCACCTGAAATGCAATGCAGGATCACCTTACAAAGGCATAGGAAGAGCGAGCTGGGGTGCCAAGGAGTTCAGACTTCAAGACTGAAACCTGAATATGTGGCCAAATACAAGTACCACCACACAAGCACTTTCCAACCAGTTCATTCTCAATAAATCTCCAAATGATGATTGGCATTTTCAGAGCTCCCGGGGTGCTAAGCACATAATAAATAACTCTAACTAGATGAACTGTGGAAGGCAGCTAGCTTTTGCTGTGCCCCTGAAACTAGAGGGGAAAAAAAACCCTCTCATATTATTAATACCATGTACTCGTTAAGTAGCGCTGAATCAGTATCCCAACATGAACTCCACGCCTAGTTTTTCCATGACACAATGCTTCATTTCTAATACCAGGCACACACGTTAATGTGCTCACAAAGTACTTTGCAGTAATCCACGGACTACTCTTTAAAAACATGGAGAAATGTTTTAAATCAAAATGTTCGCAAATGACCAAACTACTTTACCCAGAGAATTGCAGAGTTAGGTGAGGAAAAGTTTACAGGGTGAAGACTTTAATGGTTGAAAAGTGACTTGTTTTTCCCTTCCTCTTCTAGGCGACAATGAAAATGGTGCATGTGTATAAACAGAAAAAGCAGGAATACCTGTATCCATAGGTGATGTGTAATGGGAGATAGTGAAAGCAGAAACTTTGTATAGCTCACCACTGAATCTTCAGAGCCAAGTACTGGTGTCTGGATGGCAGCAAATATCTGCATATTTTGAATAAGTGGATGGATGAATGGATGGATGCATGTGTGCATGCATGATAGGTACATGGATGGATGCCTGGGATGTAGAGCTATTCACATACATGTGATCTGAAACAGTCACGCTCCATATGTGAGGGTGACTCAAACTTGGGAGAACTATGGGTCACATGCCAAAGAGCTAAAGCTCATGAGTGACAGGATCTAGGACCTGCAAATGTTTACATGCCTTCCCTACTTAATTTCCCAATAGTTTTGCACGCCTTCCCTAATTAATTTCCCAATAGTTTGAGAACCAGTTAGCTGAAAATTGAAATATGGTTTTACAAACAGCTCCAAACTGTCAGAATTAGCAAAGTACACAATTGAGATATTCTGTGTGTAAGATGTTTCACTCAGATGTGAGCCCCAACTGTTACTTTACATTCTCATTTTGATCCTGATTCAAAATCCAACTCACACAAAACCCTGCAAAATGAGTTTGGAATGCACCAGTCTATCTGTGACTTCCAGCATTAGTTGATTGTAGATTACACTTCACAGTGATTTAAGTTAACCTTTGGCATCCTACTAAGGGACTAGAGGTTAGACAGACTCCCTTATAGGCAGACGGACACACAGACAGAGAGAAACCATGGCCAGGTAATAAAGGCAGTGAACTTCCAAGTTGGCTGGCTTCTTCCTCATCTCCCTAACCTGAGAAGACAAAGGCAGGCAGCTTATAGCAAAGGCCTTGTAGACTTTTCTACTGTCAGTAAGTCCCTTGTTGATGGACTCTGGTTCAAGGCCTGGCCCAGGACATGTTTACACAACAGTTCTGGACCAATCAGCCATCCTGTCTTTCTTTAAACTAACCAAACCCAAAGTAGGCAAAAAAGATCCTTCAGGAACTTTAAAAGAAAAAAAAAAAAAAAGAAGACAAAACAAACAAAAAAGCCCTCAAGGAGAGCTACCCCCTCCCACTCCCTCTCTGTACCCATCTTCACTTGCAATAGAAGCCTGTCTTCAATGCTGATGCCAATTCTGTCTTCTCTTGTTTGCCGTGATTTCTCTGATGGTACCTGTTAAGCTTGAGATTTTTAATTTTTTAATTTGCAGAAAAATCAAAAACTGATCCAGACCCTTAGACAGTAAACACAATCACCTGTTTTCCTGTAAAACTCCTACTGCCTGATTTCTTTTTAATAACCAAAGTCTGCAAGCCATGGGAGATTGTTGCATCACTTTGCCTCAGCTAAAGGCTTAACACCTCCCACTTATCTCTCCTACCTCAATTTGTGTGTGTGTGTGGGGGGTATGCAAACATGTCTGTGGGTATGGGTACCAGTGTGCACAGTCCAATGCTGAGGGCTGTTAGGTGTCGTCCTCTAACAGTCTCTAGCTATTCATTTGAGTCTCTTCCTGAATCTGCAGCTCCCTTTTTCTGGACTAGGCTGGAAGCCAGCAAGCCCCAATGATGCTTTGGTCTCCTCTCAGCTCAGAGTTAGGGTTACAATGTACACAGGACGCATGGGTTGTTGTATACATGTTAGTATCCAAACTCTGGACCTTGCACAGCAAGTGCTTCTAACCACTGAGCCATCCTCCATTCCTGCCTGGTTCCTTCTCTCTACCGATCAAAATCCAACCTACATCTCACAGGGGTGTTACGATAACAATGCAATTACCCACACTACCTTAAGATATTTAAGTTTCATTCTTGTCTTTATGATTTTTGTTGATACATGATCTCCTATAGCCCAGGCTGGCCTCCAATTCACTATGTAGCTTGAGATGGACTTTCAACGCCTTGATCCTCTGCCTCTACTTCCCAAGTACTAGAATTAGTGGCATAGGTTATCACTTAGCTAAAGTCAAATCTTTGAGATAACATGTTTTCAAAATTGTAAGCAAAATGAAAAATAATGTAGTGATGACTATGTGTATGTATATGTGTGTATATGCATGTGTATATGAAGGAAAATGTTTTCTGATTTCCTGTTTGAAAGCTTTTATCCTTTGTATCCTGTTAACATAAACTGTTTTCAAAATTAATAAAATATCTTGACCTTTCTATATGGGTAAATATAGAACTACTTCAGCATTCTAAATTTTTTTTCCCAGCTGGGCAACATTCCATTGTATGAATGCACTGTCATTGATTTAAGTAGTTCTATATGGATAAAATATTTAGTTAATTTTTAATCTTTTGTTACTGCAAAATAAGGCTACAGTGAACGTTTTGTATGTAGATATTTCAGACACATGCCTGGGTGTGGGCTGTTATTGGATATAGCAGTCTATATTAGATGAATGTTGTTAACATGCCCTACACAGTGGGCACTGAACCTCACACAAACAACAGCATGTCAAACTGTTTCCTACGCCTTTACTAGCAAAGTAGCCCCAAATTTCTGGATAACTGCCAAATCAATCAAAAGAAGAAAATGGCATTCTTCTGCCATTTCAACACATGCTTTTTTATTATAAGAATAATTAAGCATTTTTTTCATCTGTTTGAAAGTTTATATTTCCTTTTCTGTAAATAGTTTATTCAAATCTTAACAAAAGTATGAATATTTGGCAGGCACTTAAACCTGTGAAAAAGCATTTGAGTTTTGTTTTGTTTTGCTTTGTTTTGTTTTGAAAAAGACTTAATCATCCAATTTAGTCCTGAAGTAGTGCTGTCTCAGACAAAGGGAAATGAGAAAGGAAACTTTGGGCAGTTCAGGAAGAACATATCTCTAGACAAAAGTAAACAGAAAAGCAGGTCAGCCTGGCCTAGGTGTTCTGAAACAGTCTTTAGGAATGAGAAATCCAAAGCTTACAGAGTGACGACAACAGACAAACAGCCTTTCTCTTTGAGTCTGGAAGAGCAGAATTCAAGCTCAAGATTCCTCAACCAAAGGCCAGTCTTCCATCAAAGGTCAGTCCTCCACATACCTTATGTCTCCTCCAGACAGCCTAAAGAAAAGGTTAATGTACACAAGACAGAAAATCCTGTACTTTTTTGTTCTATGAAAATAATAAATGTATTTAAAAGAGGTTGGGGGTAGGGAGAGCTAGACAGATTCACTTACTGTCTCTTACGAAGGAATAAATACAAAGTACAATCAAAATGGCCCACAAACATGTTTGCAAGCCAATCTGTTCTCAAAATTCTCTTTCCCAGATATGTCAAGTTGATAACCAAGGTTAACGTCATCACTAAGTTGTAACAACATCATGACATAGCAAGAAAGTAAAGTTCAGAAACAAAACAAAAAATGTACCAAATAAAATGATCAGTCCCTTGAAAAGGGAAGATGACTTGAATATGTGCCTTGCAGAAAGTTAATAGACTGTAACGTTAGTACTCAGCGTTCTTGGTCATGAAAAGATAGGTCCTTAAGAGGGACTTGATTCCTCCCTATCAGAAAGAATTCACGTAGTTCTTCAGAATCAGATTAAATCTAAGAAAAGTGTTATCCCAATGCAGAAATAAGCCAGGAGTGTGACCCTTTCTAAACTGGCTACTTCCTTTTCCACTTCTCTGTTAAATTGTGTTGGGGAGTGGGAGGGGTACTCACAATGCCATATTATGGTGCTTGAAGTTTACATAAATCAGGATCATCAGCCAAGAAAACTCTTAAATACTCTCAGGTATTTTTTTTTTTATTCCAACAGAAAAGTACCAAGATAGTGGCAGAGAAAAACATTCTAAAAGATGATTTCCTTGCAATTCGAAGTCATTGCATGGTCATTGCCTTTAAATAAGTCGAGTCTAAGTCATTAATTACCACCACAGTTTACTGGAACATAAAAATGTGTGTCATCCCATGTGCCCAGGACCCAGAGAAGGGAGAGGTAAAGATGTCTGAGAGGGCAAGTAGGGAAGAGAATGAGGGTAGGAAGAAATGAGTGGATTGGTAAAGGGTAAACACAGCAGAGGGACCAAAGGAAGGAGGCACAGAAGAATAGGAGAAGGAAAAGGAAATGTAATGGTTGTGCTGGCAATCCAAGATATAGTTCTTTAGGAAAAAGATTTAAGATATTAAGTAGAGCAAGGGAATTGTGATGGTTTATACATGCTTGGCCCAGAATTAATCAACAAGTCCGAGTCTACACTGAGGCCTCTGACTTAAATCATTCCTGCATTGAAGCTTTTCTTTGAAGGTTTTCTTTCAACGGGAGATGAGTCGAGATACAAACTAAAAGTAAAAAATGGGCTTATCTATTACATTAATCTCTATAGGGTTATGCAGAGCATCATGGGAAGAGGTTCATGTAAAAGAAAAGTGGGCCATAGAAGCCCCAAACTTAGCATGAAACCAAGCAAAACATGAGAAAAGTGACCTTCTAGTTTGAGCTAGGTTCAAATTTCCTGAAGTATGCAGAGGAGTATGAGGAACAGAGGAAACAGAAAATGAGATTGTGCCAAACAAAAGAAACAACTTTTTCAAAGGCCTTAATTCCATGTGAGTATCTATTGTTCTCAAAAAGAACAACAGATGTTCCTCAAAAAGCCATATGGTATACGAACACAGGGAGGTATAATTCACATACTGCTGCTTGAATAAACAGATATAATTATTGAGAGAAAGACACATCCTTAAGTCCCATCTCTTCATATGTGAAAAAGAACAATTAAAAACCTCATTGTACTGCCAAACTAATAAATATATACTATGTACTCATATATAATATTAAGACGTTTCTATAATTGCATACATCGTGTGTGGCACGTAGATTTACATATATACATACAATACATACATAATTTCTAGTATCAACAGATGTTCAAAAATAACAGTCCCATCTTATAATAAATACAAAACCTGGGAATAAAAACTGTCTTAATACATACAAATTAAATGCGCATACACTTTTTCTTTCTAATATTGCTTCAACTTTTTGATACAGGGTAATGACAATGGGTATGTAGCGATTATGGTTTGACTTTATTTTAATGAGGCTTTGAATTTTTCACCTTCAGGTATAAATACTTTATTTATCTTATTCTCGTGGTATTACAGGCCAAGTAAAGTCATCTATATTACCAATAACACTTCCTTTTGATTGTGAATAAGTCCCTGAAACAGTAACTATTTTATTGGATCAGCAATACACACTTGCTTCTCTGTGCCTTTGGAATGGAGCAGTAATTAGCTTGCTCGCACTGCCAAGCACCTCTCCCACTAGGTAGGCCTAACAGGTTCCATCTTGTCTAGGTTAAGACTGGACCAGGTTTCTTGGCTGAGTACCATACCCTGGCCTCTCCACCACCACACATAGTAACTGGAGGAGCGCACCCTCACCACAAAGCAGTGGAGAGTTCTCTACAGAACTGTGAAGGTCACAGCATCAGCAACCCCTCACTCCATTATAAGGTGCCAGGCTGGTGGAGGGATTTCCAGATCAACAGGAGAAAGAGTAACACTTTTCAGGAAAACTCCCTCAATTAGCAGTCACCTTCATTTAGCAGCAGCACCTCTGCCACGCCAGCTGCAGGGGAAATTAATTAAATTTAATAGAAGCCACAGGGGAAGTAATTAAATTTAATAGAAGTCATGGATCCCAAATGAAGATAAACTGTATATGTAATTGGAACTACTGTGTCCCCCCACCCCCTATTCGCCAAGAACGAAGCGCTTTCCCCAACAACACCACTCACTCTGGAATCTCTCTCCCACTCTCACTTCAAAATACAAAATGACACAGTCCGTTACAGAAAGCATCCTTCACTGTTTTAATTCTTTTTTTTTTTTCAAACTAGAGACTCTGCAGCCCTGTTCCCTGTCAAGTGGTGAAGCGAACAGACATGAGCAGCAGCAGCACAGAAACCCTAGCACAGACAAGAAGTAATGAAAGGTTGGCATGTTTGCTTTGCGAAGGAAAACTAGCAGCACATTCATCTAAATGCAGTTATGTTTCAATTTAACTAAATTACAAGGTTGGAAATTAGCAATGCTTCAAGCGCCCTGGGCTCTGGCTCCCACCAGAACACTTCATCTTTAATACCTGCTCCAGCTTGCAAATAAAGCTGAGGAAAACAGTACTAAAAACACTCAAAACAGCTTTTGAACAAAGGCCTTTGCCATTAACTGCAATCTTATGGGGGTTTTTTACTCTTTAGAATATCTAAAGCTGACAGGAGACAAACCTAAGGAACACTCGTCCTTGTTTGTTTTGTGTATGAGACAGGGTCTCAGTGTGTAACCCTGGCTGGCCTCAAACTCGCTATAGAGACAAGACTCGCTTTGAACTCACAAGATCTTCCTGCCTCTGTCCGTCCACCTGAAAGGAGTGCACCACCACTCACACCTAGATTGTCTCAAGGTGTGTGTGTGTGTGTGTGTGTGTGTGTGTGTACATACATATTTAAACAAGCTGTATTGTACAGCATGCCTATTTGAATAGTCATCCATTTGTCAGTATAATATGCACCCTTCTTAAGCACAATGACTATAGCGTTTATTAAGTTGCTGTAAGAGAAAATGATAGCTAATATTCCTTGAGTACCTGCTCCGTTACCAGCACCATGCTAAGCACTTTACATAGATGATCTCATCAAATGCTCACAAACACCCAAGGAGTCAGCTACTATCTTTATCTCTGAGTTATAGCACTAAGAAAGTCAGGTTGGGAGATCTTACATCCAGAGACCAGGAGCTAATTAACAGTAGGATTTGAACCAGGATTAACATATTATGTGTGCTTAAGGCAGTCAAAAACCTTGGCCATTCTCCAGCCTGTGAACTCAACTTCAGGCTCCTCTGGGATAGAAAACATCTACAGCATGAAAGTAAGGGGCGTCTGTGGATTAGACCTATTGGCTTTATACAAACTAAAAAAAAAAAAAAAAAAAGGATTCCATGATTTGCAAACATCTCTCTTTATACTGCAGCAAGCACAGAAGTGATGCTGCTACATATAGACTGAAGGGCCGCCAGCCACTGAAATGTCCCATTGCATAGTTCACCTTCTAAACACTGCGCTCATGTCAGGGATACCACACAATCACTGCCATCGAAACTTCATCTATCTTTCTAGACTTCAATGTGAACTACTGCTTTCTATAACCTTGACTCTGAAGTTCTAGGAATGTTATCAGGGACTGCTGTTTACAATTACTAAGACATTTCGAGTATATAAAATTCTAGGGACACACCTGTTCTACAGACGCTTCTCTAGGCTTTTTGAGTAGGTGCATAAATTCTCTTCCCCCTCCCCCTCTCTCTTTGTGTGTTTCTCTCTCTCTCTCTCTCTCTCTCTCTCTCTCTCTCTCTCTCTCATATGCGTGTGTGTGCACGTGCGTGTGCACACACACACACACACAAAACACAGAGAGAAACACAAACACAGAGGGAGGCGGGGGTGGGGGTGGGGGACCTGCAATAGAGTTGATTTCTGGCCAAGGCCTCAGGACATATCCTATTATAGACTAAAACACTTTTTCTATCATTTAGATTTTCTTCTCTTATACTAGGAAGAACTTCTCTTGCCCATACGCTTGGTCCTCAGCACACCAGGGCATGGTCCATGTTAGGTACTAAATCACTCTTGGAAATAAATAATTCATGCACATAAGCATATTCTCATGCTAGCTTATTGCCCTCAAGATTCAAAGATTCTGTCTTGGAATTTGACATCGGAGCAAGAAATTATGGATAGTATTTTTGAGTCAAAGTTTAATCACTACTGAAGTGTGAAAAACATCAGTCAGGAACAGTATTTAAAAGGGATCTTCCAATAGGATGCTTTACCTTCTCCATGTAGCAAGGATCACCACCTGTTAGATTTCTGCCCTTTGTCAAGTCAGCTTTATAAAATGTGTTTAACATGTCTGTACTCTGATGACTTTAACATTAAGAGATACATATAATCATACAAAAGCATGGCACAAGATCTCATCCGACACCAGTGCTATGGAAAAAAAATGTGTCCTTTACTGCCATACCCGGAATATTTTGTTCATTCATATCAACTAAAACAAATTTATATCACTTAAACAAAGACCATTAACGCCTACACTCTGTGGATTACTTTACTAGAACTTTCTGTTTAGTCATCTGTGGTATTTGACAGGAGTATATACAGAACTTGTCTAAATGTGCAGCAGATATTGGCCACAGCTCTTCAGGCTTATGCTTGTAAGACACTCCTCACAAGGGTCAACTTTATATGCTAACATTGCTCCCCCACATTTGAAAGGAAGCCTGGAAAAAATGGAAAGAATAGGGCAGCAGAAATACTAAAAAGGTTTATTACATGAGGTCTCTGCTTTCTGAATAAAGTTATCCTTCTGTTAAGTGCATCTTTTAATCTTTTAATCTTTAATCTTTTAGCTATTCTATAGCTAGCTATTTTTATATAAATGTTAAATAAAAAAATTAAATTTTAAATTAACAAAGGATGGCACATTTAATACTTGTTCTTATATACAGTAGGCCCCTTGTGAATTCAGTGACAGAAGAGTCAAGTCTATTCACACTTAAAATTGATTTGTCCAAACATGTACTGTATGAAATTCAACCATGGTGCTGCAAAAGTCAGACCAACAACTCTCTACACTGAAGAAAAAAAAATGGCTGCTGCTCTGGCGGGGACAAGTGCATCACCAACTCAAGGCATATATCCTGTGAGGATGGACACTTCCTAAAAATGAAGAGTGCGATCACTCTTAAGAAATGCACCGTGAAGTGTTATTGTACTTAATTTACTTGAGAATTAAAAACAAATTATCCTCTTCTCTGTAATAGCAATTTAATTTTTCCAAACTGTTAATGAGCCAATTAACAGAACCATTTATTTGAACGCAAGGGAAAATTTTTGACTTTTAGAAATACATACTGGAAGTTTTTCTCTGCTCATGGTAACTAACCCTCTGAACAAAATATATGCAAAGTGTGTCCCTAAGAGCCCTTCTGGAAGTTCTGTGAAGTCGGCCTACTTAGGAATGATACTCCAACCCAGGTTAATTTTTCAGTGGCTGTTGCCATGTTGGTGGCAAAACTGCTGATATCAAGACTATGAATCAAAATAGACACCAAATTAAGCAGTCATCACCTTTACTTCTTGCTGATGCACAACCAGAGTCAAGAAAATGCACCTTTCATTTTGGAATGTCTTTGACTAAACTGTAAAATTTATTTTCTAAAACCATGAGCCTTGATGATGCTACCTTAATCCTTTGTGTTAGCAGATGGAATGACGCATTAGTTCCTGTTAGGTTGCCGTGATAAAACAAGGCAGTCTACAGAAGGAAGAGTCAGTTGGGGGCCTATAGTTACAGAGGGAGAGTCAGCAGCAAGCAGCCAGAGCAGGAAGCTTAGTTTTCAGCCTTCAGCCACCTACTCCAAAAAGGGAACTGGAAGTAGGGGAAGGCTATAAACTTGCAAAGCCCACCCCCTGTAAGGTACTTCCTCCAGCAAGGCTGCACCTCAGAAAGGTTTCTTAATCTCCCCTAACAGAGTCACCACGCAGAAACCAGATCATCAAATACTTGAGCTATGGGGCATATTTCTCATTTCTATCACCACAGTTTGAATGCTGATTTCGAAGAAAAGAATTGTTAAACTAGCCACTGTTTTCACGAAACAGCGTTCTCCAGAGTGAATGACTGTTGACAAACTGTATCCCAAAGGGGCCCTGAGGAGCATTTTCTGAGTGATGAAATGAGTTCATCTCTCACAGGCTGGAGAACAACCAATATTTGTTGCCGGTAATAAAAGTTGAGCTTTAAGAAAAAAAAAGTATTATCTTGAAAACTTTTATCCGTTGTTCATTGCCTGATGGCTTTCTAATCCTTAAAATCCCTGTAAACTGATTAGGTTCATAATGAACTGTATAAGCAATTTAGAAGCATGGAAGCAGGATGAACCAGGGTTTTCCAACTGACCAATGAATAAAGAGTTACAAATTACCTACCAAAGATACACCCAAATTGTAAAAAAAACACCAGTATAACAAAACAGGGTGTTCAGTGATGAGATTTTATACTTTTAATTAAAACTTTTAAGAGATGAGACCCTGGAGTTCTGGCACAGGGTCAAAGAAAGTCATCTGCAATTTTTTAGTAGGTGTATTAAGAGACATCCTTTCTGATTGCATATCTCTGTAGAAATATATATCTATATATTATTTTCAGCCAAATATTACATATATATGCAAATATACATTATATATATATACACATGACCAAAAAGAAAGAGAAAACTGATTGCTGATAAGCTAGGTATCAAAGATTAGAAATTTTTGTTGGTTTTAAGGAACCATTTTCAGTGACGGTAGTTTAGGACAGGGGACAAGAGGTACTCTGTTTATTTGTTTTAAGCATTTTATACATCCATTATTATTGTAGAGAATGTGCTTATCATACTCAAGTGCCACTGCTTATTTCTTACTAATATCTAATAAAGTTTTCATTTCCATTTTAATTTTTTACACAGTAAAGATTAATAGATATAATCCATAAAAACAAACAGTATCCGGAATCCTTACGAAAGTTCAGATCAAAAGTGAATACTTCGGATTATTACATCAGAGAATCTCTGAACTGAAGTAGATGAAATCCTATGTATCACCATCACACCATTATTCTGAAGAACTTTTGCCTCGATTTTCCAAGTACTAGGATTCTAGGTATGAGACGTGGCTTCAGGCTTTAACCCACACACGTAGTAGTCATGACTAAATGCAAACCTTGTGGTGATGTCTAATTGTGAGAGCTGGAGATGTCAAGGGATAACGAACAGCTTAGCACTTAGCAAGTCCTCCCAGGGCTGTGTAAAGAAAGAGCATCTGGTGATTTAAAGTGCACACAGAACTGAGTACCTCAGGACCAGCAAGATGCTGAGATGGCAAAAGTGCTGAGTGCCAAGCCTGACAGACAGCTGGAGTGCTGAGCTCTGGGACCCACTTAGTTGAAATAGAAAAATGACACCTGTAGTTCGTCCCCTGACTTACACGTATGCATTCACATGCACATGAGCATGCGCACAGACACACACACACACACACACACACATGCATACCTAGTAAGTAAACATAAATCTTATTTTTTAAAAAAGTTATCAACAAAATAGCCATCCCTTAAGGAAACATGGCCACCTCTCTCCCTTCCTTTTACTTCAGCTACATATTTGAAACTCCAGACATGCTGACATCCAATTGTAATCCTAGAACTCAGAGTGCTGAAAGAGGAAGGTGGAGAGATGGAAGCCAATTTAGATTACACAATGAGGGCTTTTTTCAAAGAGAAGGTATCTCCAACTGTGTGTGATTTCAGTCTGGGTTTGGCTTTCAGCTTTTGGTTTAAAACAGAATCTCACTCCCTATTCCTGGCTGGCCTAGCACTCACAGATATCCTCTTGCAACTCTTTCTCAAGTGCTGAGATAAAAGATGCGGCACATGAGACCATGCCCAACCTAGACGCTTTTGAATCTCTTCACTGAATTAGTTTACTGCTCGATGCAATCTTCATTACCAAAGAACGCACTGTATCGTCTTTATAAAATTTAAAAATCTCGGACAAGTTATAAGTCTGTCCCTATAAAACAGAAGCTTAAATCACCAGAAAGAATAATCTAGATTTATTTTTCCTAACTTCAGATTCTATGATTATAATGAGGCAAAACCACAAAAGAATAAAACGTACAGACATCTCTCTTCCTGTGCTCATCCCTGAATAACGAGCAACGCCTACTGAAAAATACACTGACCATGATTAGTGACTAGACAACATTCCTTCCCTGTCTATCACTAGGGAGGGACTGAAACATGAACAGAAGAAGAGATGTGACCACATCCTGACACCCAGCAATAAGTGGGCCTCATCACTAAAAATTCTCCTGTTCACTCTCATATGGAGTCTCCAGTTTAAGCTGGAAAACAGCCTTAGATTGTGTTCCAGAGAGGCCCTCTGTTCAAATTATTGCTAATTCCTAGTAATACTTCCTCTGTTTATTCAGCATGACGTGTTTAAAAATAAAGAGCTGCACACCAGCTGAGCTCTGGGTCAAAGTTCCATGCATCACAGTGAGGACTCCATTTCCCTAAACATGTATCCTCAGACATAAAAAGAGCTTATGACCACTAACTTGCAGACTCTATGATTAAATGATGCCACAAGTGTAAATAAACAGAGTTCTAACCACAACAACAATGGAAAATGCTAGTCAGAATGATCTACGCAAAAGCCAGCATCCAGTCCTCATAAAACAGTGCAAATGTTCGTTTTCTCGTGACAAGAGGCTGAAGATTAGGATGGGGAATTCAGGGGCTGGAGAGAAGGCTCAGGGATTAAGAGTACTATTGTTTTTCCAATCTGCAACTCCAGCTTCAGAGCACCTAATGCCCTCTTGTGTCCTCCACAGGTACCTGTACCACACACACACATACATCTTCTTTAAAAATTGGTCATCTCATTTCTTTAAATCAGAGTAGAAATAGAAAAACAATCCACACAAGAAAAATAAGTGCAGTGTACCCACTCTGAGTGGAGCAGAGAACTGGGATCCTGTGCAAAAGTTCTCAAAGTCTGTGCTGAGTGTCTCAGCCTTAGCCTCAGCCTTTAAGTAAATTTACTTTCTTCCTCTGTTACATGTGGAATTATATTCTCTACCTTGTGGGGGTGTCATGACAGTCAAGTGAGCTAATGGCTGTAAGAGTTTGGATGAAGCACAACCCCAAGATAAACACTAGTTCTTGCATGATCATTTGCAGTTGTCCTGGACGTATTTCTTCTAGGGCTCATTTTTTTGTAGCTGGCAGTGAACAAATACAAGCAAGCAAGTCCCTAAACACTGCCTCAGAGATTACTCTGGCTGAAGGCCATGTGCTTGTGAAAAAGTTCCACAAAAGGCTCTATCATGTAGTTAAAACAGTATCTATCTTGTCCATTTATTTTTATAGTAAAATCTCAGGATTGTGGGGCATCCAAGCTCTAGGTTTGTGCTCCCCTGTCCCGTCTGCATTTAGGAATCAACCTGGAGAGACTGAAACAACAGTGTGTACTGGGGGGGATGAACAAGGAGGACCTGCCCCAGGTTGACTTTACAATATCTACTTCCGAAATAATCAAACTAGCCCTGTCAGGAAGGGCAGCATTCCTCCACTTAAAATAATTTTAGATAATGTATAGAGACAACATAGCACGAAAATCCCATTTTGTTACTCCTAATAAAGGGATGATCACCAATAAAAGGTGGTCATCTACTGGAGAGTTGATGAGTCTTGTCATAAAACAATCAGGTTCACCACGTGAAACAACCGGTCAACCTTAACACAATTATATGTGAGATAGTCATTGCATTCCTGGTGATATGGTGCAAGGGGGGTTCTGAAAGAGGAAGGAGACTGGAAAAGGAGGATATGTACTAGGAGAAGAGGAGAGAAAGACGGGAACAAAGATTTAGAGGGGAAAAGGAAGGAGGAGAAAAGGAAGGGAAGCTGCAAGAGCGTAAGAGGAGAGACATGGGTGTGGTGAGTTGTTTGAGTACTGTCTCCCTGAGACTCATGTATTTGAACACTTGGTCCCAGTTAGTGGCTCTGTTTGGGAAGGTTATGGAAACTTTTGGATGTGGAACCTTCCTGGAGGAAGTATGTTCCTCTTGGATCAACCTCTAGGATTCATTGGCTCACTCTATTTCCCACTCTTTCTTTTCTCTTTCTAGAGCAATCCAGTGGCCTCTTCTGCCACCATGTCATCTTTCCCTCTGTAACCAACCATAAACCAAAATAAACAACTTTTTCCCTCTTTAAGTGGCTTTTAGTCGTGTTTTATCACAGAAATGAAAAACTATTATTTGTTTTGTCTTTCTATGTTTTG